>NW_017731395.1:5136971-5150960 GCF_001890085.2 Hipposideros armiger | reverse complement strand
ACTCTGTGGGACGCCTCACCAGGGCAGGGCGTCGCTGCGTTGCACCTGTCACAAGCTCCATCTGTGGCACGGACGTCCCATAACCTCTGTGGGGGTGTGTTGGGGTGTGCAGAGTGGTGTATCCACATGCCAGGCGGCCCCACAGATCATCACCATGAGGCTGAGCTCATCAGCATAGGTCATTATCACTGGCTGTTTGTGAGCCACCTGCCTTCACACGTTTTACCTGAACTTATTCAATTGCACAATCACCCTGGGAGGGAAGCAAGATGACTGTCTTCGGTTTACAGATGCAGAAATTGACCACAGAGGGTGAAAGGAGTTTTCTCGCGGGAAGACAGGAGCAGAGCCAGGCAGGTCTTAGCCACTGCAAACCCCTCCTTTAAGGAAACAAAGAATGATTCTGAGATGTTTAAAGGTCTGGGGTTGGACGCTCTAAGTAGAGTCACAAGGCACAAGACAGGTGACTCATGAAAGGGAAGAGGACTTAGCTACTGGCTGTGGGCGAGCACAATGAGGGGAGGTGTGGACAATGACCAAAGGAGGGTGGGAGAGCAGCTCGTTACTACACCTGTGGACAGCCGCATTCAGTTCATTTTTCTGTTGCTAAAGGAATTCATTGTACTTCATAGAAAGGTAGTAAACACGTATACAGGTCACGCACAATCCCGCTCGTCAGAGACCACCACTGTGAACATTTTCCGAACATGCGTCCTTGAGTTTTCCTCTGGTCAGATGGGTCGGGGTGATTTTTGTCCCCGATCAAGTGTTAGCGTTCCTTCCCATGACATAGGTGTCATTGTCTTCCTGTCCTGTCCCTCCCCTGTCACCCACCTTCATTCCTACAATCATGGACTCTAAGAGGTGGAAGGGCCCTGAGGGGACACCTGGCCCCTAGGCCCTGGGGCCAGAATCCTTTTGCAGGGTAGGTTTATTTCTGAGGCCCTTTCTTTTGGCTTGTGGCGGCCACCAACTCACCATGTGCTCACCTGACCTATGGTTTGTGTGTGGATGGAGAGGAAGCTCTGGTCTCTTCCTAGCAGGGCACTAATGTCATTATGAGGGGCCCACCCTTATGGCGTCATGTAAACTTAATACCTCCCAGAGGCTCCACCTTCTAATGCTGTCACATTGGAGGTTAGGGCCTCAATGTATGAATATTGGGGGGACATAAACATTCAGTCCATGACACCATTCCAGGACCCCCTACCCTGAATGATATTGGGAACCAGCCCTCTTCATCCAGAAAGGGTGGGCTTTGGAAAGTCTGTAAACTGAGGGCTCCATTTTAGGACTGCCTGCCTCATACCATGCTCCAGGTATCCCAAAGTTGGGAGCCAGTTAAATGTAAGGGAGCATAGGTCTGACCAGGCAATGTGTTTACTGTTGAACTAAAGTTAAGTGGGCACCTACTATGTGCCAAGTCTGTCGGAAAGCTGGGGATACTGCAGCAAACAGACCAATAAGGTTCCTGCTCTCACAGAGCCCGCCTCATGGGCTCATAAATGAACTGAACAAGTATCTGAATAGGATGATTTCAGATAGAGATGTGTGCTATGAAGAAGATAAATCATGGGACTAAGCAAGGGCAATCCAAGTTTGGGGGGGCTGAAGCTTATTTGGGGGCCCTTTTTTTAGAAAAAGAACACATATAACCCCATGAATACAGGGTGTATCCATTTCCTAGCCTGCCGTTACAAAGTATCACAAACTGAGTGGCTTAAACAACAGTTCTCTCACACTTCTGGAGGCTAGACATCCAAGTTCAAGGTGTCAGCAGGGTTGGGTCCTTCCAAGGGCTCTGCGGGGGGGGGGGTGTCTGTTCCGTGCCTCTCTCCCGGTTTCCAGTCGCCGCAGGTATTCCTTGGCTGGTAGACATATCACTGCAGGCATCTGCCTTCACATGGCGTTCTCTCCACGTGTTTGTGTTCCCATGGCCCTCTTCTTATAAGGACACTGGTCATGTTGGATGAGGGGCCCACCCTACTCCAGCACGATCTCATCTTAACTAATTACATCCACAATGACCCTATGTCCAGTAAACTCCCATCCTGAGGTACTGGGGGTTAGGGCTGCAGCATGTATTTCAGGGGGACACAATCCAACCCACAACACATGGTAGGGCTTGTCCCAGGACAGGGCCTGTACCAGTGAGAAGCTCTGAAGTGTGTCTTTAGCATCACAGCGGCTCCTCCCCTGGAATTAGGATAGAGAATGATGAGGCAGAGGTGGGTGTACTGTCACTGCAGTGGGGGTGGGGGGCACGGTGCCCCTCCTGCCCTCTCCACCCACTCGGGACGTTCCTGTTCCTCTTTGTGCAGAAGTCTTCCTGGTCTCTGCTAAGTGCTTCCTCTGTCCCCCCAACCACAGCAGACTAGAGTGTCCCCTGGAGAAACTATCAACCAAAAAGGGACAGGAATTGGTGAATGTGTACCTTGGCTTCGTCACCCCTCAGAGGGACTTTAAAAAAAAAATCTTATAAATGCAAATACAGAAAAATATACAGAACAAATGAATTAGTCTAAGGCAAACACGCCCTAACCATTGGTGGGACTTTTCTGAGGAACGGTCCATCCAGTCTGTCAGGACTCGCAGTAGCACCCCGTGGTTACCTGTTACCTCCCTTCCTGACTTGCTTCCCCACCCCCTCATCATGCTCCAGGGATCCCCTTCTGTGTCAGCAGCTTGTACCCAAATTCCTGTCTCAGGGTCGGGTTTGGGTGACACTCAGAATCAGGCAGTTGGTGAGGGCAGGCTTCTTTAAAGAGATGGTGTGTGAGGCGAGACCTGAGCGTTGAGAAGGAGTGGCAGAGGCCTGTTCTGGTGTTCCAGGCAGAGGGACCGTGGAGGCCCTGAGGCAGAGCAGCCCTGAGTGTCGGCAGAACAGAAAGGCACTCCTGGTGGCTGGGCCACAGTGAGTGGGCAGTGGGGGAGCTGTGACAAATGGCATGGGAGGGGCAAGCAGAGGCCAGCACACAGAGCCTGAAAACCCTGGTGTGTGTATGTGTGTGCACGCGCACGCTGGCACTCACATATGAGTCGTGTGGGAGGTTAGGGTACTGGGGAGAGAAGATGCACCCCTCCTTCCCTTTTCACACCCCCCACCCTCAACGCCCCACCCCTGCCTCACCGCTGCCTGCTGCCTGACACGTCCACACTCACATTCACAGGAAGGTGAGTTTTGAAAACCCAATTTCATGCGGCCGTTCCAGTCCTACAACCTGTATCTATTGTCATCAGGTAGTTGGAAAAACCAAATCAGAGATATGTCAATTACCAGGACCAGCCTTCATGCTTCTTAGTGTTGGCTAATGATGGCCGCATGCTGGGACCGCCACACCACAAGCCTAGAAGCACAGGCGATGGAGCAGGCAGATAGCATGCGGCCCTGGGAGACAAGTGCCAGCCCCGTTCACAGGCGGAGAGGCTTCCCATGGGCGCTGCCTTTCCGGCTCTGAGTGGGGAGGGAATCAAGCTGTTAAAAATTGCCCCAACCTCAGGCACGAAGGGTGTGGCTCCCCCTCTGACTAAACCTGCCTCTGCTGCTCTAGTGCGAACAGCCTCCAATGGAATGTTTGGTGTGTGTGTCGACATGCAATGTTAAGAGTGTTGCTGATTTAAAAAGAGAAACAGTCAAGTCAGTCATAGAAGCAGAAAGCAGTGGTTGTGGGGACTGAGAGGCAGGCGGAAATGGAGACTTGTGAGATGGGTGTAATAGGCTCAGTTTTGCAAGATGAAAACGTCCCAGAGGTCAGTTGCACAACAGCATGAATGTACTTAACACTACTGAACTGTACGCTTAGAAATAGTTAAGACGATAAATTGTATGTTATGTGCATTTTACCACAATATTAAAAATATTCTTAAAAAAGAACAGACAATAGTTTGGGTAGCAAGCATGAACTGCTTATGGTTTGGAACAATTGTGACATAATTAGCTTTGTTTTGTGACGTATCCTTTGTCCCAAATGACCGAATCCCATACCTTGATGTCTCCAGTGGCAGTAGTAACCATGGCAACCCAAAGCCAGGCACTGGCAGCACCTTTAACAGGCGATCTTGATCTCCACAAACCACCCCAACAACCCTAGGAGGCAGATGGACAGATAAGGAAGCCACCTTAGAGAAGTTAGTTAATTTGCTCCAGGCACACCGCCAAAAAAGTTCCCATTTTGCTGCTCTGAGATGTCTGGAGGTGATGTGGCTTTCTGCGAATGCTGGGCTCCCTTCCCAGTGCTTCCCTCACAGGCCAGTGCTCTGCCCTGGGTCCTGGCAACTGGGTCTTACAGCCGAGGCTTCTTAGTAATCGCCGGTCATCCCGGTCAAGAGGAGGATTCGGCAGTTCCGGGAGCTCCGGAGCTCAGCACATCCACGTGTCCACCTTCTTTTCCCGTTGGCAAACTGGGCCAGGTTGGCCCTGCTTTTCCGAGAATGGCAGTTGGTAGATCTAAACTGGGTTTTGGGAAACCATATGTTACTGAGCTAGCTCTTAAAAACATTTGGTTATAAATGTGAACTCCAGGCCACCAGCTCGGGTTCTGACTTCCCTTAAGCACACTGCAGACCAGGAGAATGTGGAAATAGCTTGAGGACATTACAGCCTGCACTCTCCCCACCCCACTCCCACCCCACTGGGAGCCAGGCTGGGCCTGCTGCTCATATCCCTGGGATATTATCTGTTAAAAACGTCATGCGTTAGGCGAATTAGGAGGAGGGCTCTGAGTTCAAGAAAAAAATGTTCGCTGTAAAATTCTTTTTAAGAAATGTAAATGTCATGGACTTTGAACTTAGACACTGGATTGGAGTTTGGACTGTGACTTTAGACAAGTGACTTATTCTTTCCTATTCGTTTGTTTGCGTAGCTACAAAGTGAGGATGATAGCAATGTGGGGATTAACAGCACATGTCGGGGCTAGCCCAGAGCTGGGCACAGTGAAGGAACCCCGTCAACACTGTCAGCCCCTCCACCCCCTTAGTATTCTCTGGGAATGAACAGGCTCATTCGTATACATCGTTCTTTATAGTCCTAAGGAATCATTTGGCTTCTTCACATGTAACTCTGTGATGTAAGTTCAGGGTCTTCCTACACCCTTGCTTATGTTATTAATTTATTCAGCAAACTTGTATAGAACCAGGGTAGCCCTCAGGGCAGCCAGGTCCAAACGGGTCTGGAACCACATCACTGTTTGCTCTAGAAGCGCAGCCATGAGCCCGAGCAGGTTGAGGGGGCAGCTCTTTGCATCATTAGCTGTTTGTCCCTGGAATGTGGGGAGATGCCTGGGGAGTGGATGAGGCCCAGCCCTCACCGCAGAAGGCCGTCCTCCCAGTTCCTGCGTCTGTGGGTCTGTGGTGGAGCATGTGGAGCATTCACACCCCCCGGGATTCCGAACTAGAAGGCGGTGTAGCCCAACAGCCTCACTGCACGCATGACCCAACAGGTTCCTCGGGGATGGGGCGCTGAAGGGAGCCGTCATGGTGTGGTGACAAGGGCTTGGGCCTCCAACGAAGCTCATTCAAGTCTCGGTTCTGGCTGTGCCACTCCTCAGAGATCAGGCCGGCTGACCTGAGGCAAGTTACCTAACTTTGATTCTCAGTCCTCCTCCTTTCAATTACCTACTTTACATTGTGCAATTTCAAAGGAGATAATCATGCTCCATTGAAATAGGACAGTCCTCTTCGTCATACGTGTCACATTTGCCTCTGATCCTGTAAGAAAGGAGTCAACCAAGGGATCAGAGGAAGGCTGGCCGCCTGAGCCCACCTGGGTAGTGTCCACATGGCCCGCAGAGGGCTCCCACCCAAGAGCTCAGGGGTGGCATCTCACACACAGCTGGAGAAATCAGACAATAAATGGGGAGAATTAGGAAGCTACTATAGATGTCTAATAACCAATTCAGTTCCCAAAGGACTAACAAGGTTTTTGAAGTTTTACTTTCGTCTTTTCCTCTGCTCCAGCCCCTCCCCTTGGTGGAAACAACTAACTCCAGTCAAACTGCTTCAGATCTGGGAAGGGCTTGTCTGATGGCCCTGGGGGCAGGGGCCTGACCCCCAAAGGAATCAGGTGCTCTTAAGGGCAAGAAACCTTTAGGAATCTGTTGAATTTGTCATTCAGACTTGATTTGGGGTGAATTCTCTTGCTTTTATTTATCAGCTTGTTTTTGAGAAGTAGCAGGAGGTGAAGAAAATTGAGGGATGGCAGGCAGGGTTTGAACTAGCATCTGTGGTGTTTCTTTTCAGCTCTTCAGAGTCCTCAAAGTGGGGTGCAGTGGAGTGAGCTACCAGAATGATTTATGATGATGTCTCTGAAGAAAGCATGGCGATGAGGTGGGCTTTTCTCAGGTTCCTGACCCGGGAGGCAGCCTCTGGTTTGGCCTGGAGTCGAGTCCCTTTGGAAAGCAAAGAAAGCTGCACAGGGCGCTGTACCGTGGTCCCCGCGCTGCGGGGCGGAGATGGATGCGTGTGGTGAGGAAGAGGCCAACCTGGAGGCAGCGTTCACAGCACAGCTTGTGTGGCCTAGCTTTGAAGCATGGCTGGGTGGAATAGCACCTTTTTTATTGTCAGCACTGAAGCAGACATCTGCTCAAACAACAGAAAGGTGACAAGAAAGTGCTTTTATTAAAGACAACACCAGGAAAGAACCCACTTTCCAGCATGTTTTGGACCCAGCCTGGAGGGGAAAGCAGGTCTCTAGATGTGTGGTTATGGCTAAGATGGGAGAAAGCTGGTGTGCGTAGGGAAGGAATGAGAACACCCACTTGTGCCTCCCCACCCCCCAAAAAAATCTCAGCTACTAAATAGGAAGGAAATTTGAGGCTTAAACCATGAACTGGACAAATGATTGTCCCTTTCCCTTTTTGTCAAGTGAAAGGTTACTGTGGGTCTTTCTAGACCCTTCCTGAGAGTCTATTCCAGCAGCCTTTGATAATAGCCTGACAAGGGAGGGCGGTGATAAAGGCCTTCCTTGGATTAGCCCACTGCTGGTCTCCAAGGAGTAGAACCCAACATGAAGGGCAGCTCAGTACCTCCAGGCCTCTCCCACAAAGCTTCTGTTCTATTCTTTTCCCGAGGATTACAGGGATGAGTGCCTAGTAACACGTAACCCACTCTTAACTCTTTAATAAAGCTACTTGTTTCTCTTTGGGTTTTCTGCCTTGAGGAGAAAATTCTGGTGTGTGCCCCAGATCTAAGAAGGGGTACTGCCGGTCCATACTCCCCCGTGCGGCCAAGTTACAGAGAACCCCACAGGACGCTATCCTCAACCCCTTGCTTCCGTCTTGTGTGCTGATTCCCCCGTGCCCATGACAGCAGCCATCTTCTGAACGGCAGTGATGTATTGACTTGCAAGCATCTGAAAGACTCCCCTCTGTCGGGTCCAATTATTGGCTCCATTAGCCACCCGCCGATTCAGATTCTACCGGGCAGGAATCCAAGCTGTCCTTTTTCAGATGATGCTCCCCATTCTTCCTTTTCTTCTACCTTGTCATTCGTTTTCCAACCAGAAAGTACCTGCAGCATGATCTGACCTGCATAAGCCGCTGTTGTCAAGTCCTGCTCCTTTTCCCCTTCAGGAGACTCTGTGGGTGTCACCACACCCCTGTTAGTCTCCCTTGCCAGGCGCCACACTCATCCTCCTCCTGTCAGAATCAGGTCTTCCGAGAGAGTCTTAGGGGTTTAGTGTTCTAGGGTTTCTGAGGGAATTTTTTTCAGGGCCTTCCCAGCCTTAGGGCATCCTTACATCATTCCAAATGACTATATCCTAACGTCATTTCAGATGACAGGGGCCTCTTGAAGACTTTCCCAAGACGAGAAACAGTACATTAGCTTGTCCAAAGTCTTTAGTCAGCTGGGCAGGTGGAACCGAAGGACAGGCTGTGACGGGCCCGGGCTCGGGGCCTGGCTCTTGGCTTCTAGTGTGCACCCTCAGGCTAATCTCTGGAAAGTTTCTAGAGCTCCGGACCATGTTTTGTCTATGCCCCCACTGCCTAGTGCAGTGCCTGGCAAAGTGCCTGTAGAACGAATGAATAAATGCAATTTGGCTATCGATTTAAACCTGAATGTTTCATATTAGAATTTCAGATTTGGCCCTTGCCTCTACTCCTGCTAAGGTGCTCCGTCCTTCTGAGGAAGCTAAGGCCACACCAGGGTGACACCCTTTCATCTGGTGGTTACCACACCTGGCAGTTTTCTGTCTCCAAGCCCACCTGCACCTCCTCAGCCCTCATCCTGCATAGCGGTGAGGTGAGTCACACCATGCTGTAAGATCAATGCCCTCATTAACGCAGCACAATGTCAACATAGCCTCATGTGCAATGAGGGGCCCGGTGGCCTTGCCCCAGCAGGGGGTCCCGCCCCCTCCACCAGTGCTGCCCGAGCTGGGGAGAAAGTGGAACCAAAGAGGAGTCTGATTATGACACGGGCTTTGGTCTTTTTGACTCAGCTTCTCACCTGTTCAATAAAAAGCTGAACTTTTTTTTTCTTTTTAATGAATTTTAGATGGTTAGAAGTAAAAAAAAAACACCCAGAGATCTAGTCAGACCTGCTGGCACATAGGACGTGGTCCACAAGAGAGTAGAAGGAACACATGTTTGGTCATAGGAATATGTTGGCTTTTGTTTACTGATTTTCCTTTTCCTTTCCTGTTCCAGCAGGAGGCTCATTAGACAAGCCATGTGGAGCGCTGTTATGTGGAGTCACATAGTCTGAATTTCAGATCCTGACTGCCACTTACTGAGGGTGACCTTGGGCCAGTTCCTTCATCTAAGCCTCCGTCTTCTCAGCTACAAAGTGAAGATATTAATAGTACTCTATATCACTGAAGTGGTGAGAATTAAGTAAGATAATGCATGTGAAACACTTGGTACCGGGCTCAGTGAGTAGTAAGGACTCATGTGCACTGTGTTCAGTGCGCCAGACACTTCAAGGTTATCCAAACACCCTCCGTCTTTTACTTTGTTTCTATTTTCGATGAAAAGCTTCTCAAGTTCAAGGACTCTCTCTGTTGGTCTCTCTCCATTAAGCACTCACTTCAAGCCAAGCACTGACCCTGCCAGGTAAGGAGAATGGAGAAAGAAAAGATCTTTCTGCCAGTTACGGTCTCAGGGGGAAATCAACTGCGTGTATTTCTAAATAATACGTGGGACCACGGATGAGGTCATCACTGGTCTGGGAGTCCCAAAAGGTGGCACTTGACCTTCTGGGGAGTGGGGATGGGCCACAGAAGGCCGGTGTGAACCTCCAAGGAGGTCACGAGCCAGATGGGAAGAGGGAAATGTGGACAGAGGGAGACCGCACGTAGAGCTGCCGAATGACTTCTCGGGACCTGTCCTTGGGCTTGAAAGGCTCTGGGCCCAGGCTTCCTACTGCCTTGATTCCCGGGTCTCCTTGGAAAAGTCACTGCCAGTGGCGGCAAGAATGGACTGAGTTGGCAAACGGGACCTAGACGGCTTAGGAGATCTGCTGGGAGGCTGGGCCCTCCACCCAGGCATGAAGAGGTAACGTGAGGAAACAGCAGGTTTGGGATGGATGATAACATACTTAACCGTAGGCGTCCAGCAGGTCATGGCATTCAGAGAGGGCTGAGCTGAGATGTACAAGTTTCAGCATTTCCCTAGCAGTTGTAGCCACTGGCTAGAGTGCTACAGGCAAGGACCATGGAGGGCTTGGTGAGGCACACAAGCTATTCAACATTTAGCATCAAAGCCACGGGAATGTTTCACAGATGCCTTTTGACTGTCTAACCCGGTATGTATCTGAATTGTGAAGTTGGTTCTATTAACTCTAAACTTTAAAGCAATAGTTTTTAAGCAGTAGTTCAAAGATACTAGGAATTTTCCCAGGTGAGAGGTTCAGGAAGGGACAGCACAGTCCTTTGGGGAGGTCAGGGCTGCAAAGGCCTGCCAGTCCTTCCCAGGGTAGGACTCTGCTCTTCCCCCTCAGCAGGGGAACCCCAATATAGCTGGGAATTCTAACAAGAGGGATTTTATAACAGCAGATTGAGGACGCCTGAGGGCTGTCTACAAACTGTAGACTTGATTTTTTGATACCATGTTTTATTTTGAAAATAGTTCACCATATTACACAAAATTTACCAAGGTGACACACTTCAAGTCACCAGGACTGCCAGCCTAACTGATACTGGCTACTTGAGACCAACTATCTACCATCAGACCACAGCCAGTTTCCACTGCAGTGGAATGACATGAAACTCCGTCAGTTGAGCTGCTTCTAATACGAGAGTCAGTGCATCTGAAAAAGTGGAATGTTGGACACAATTCAGATCAATAGGTACTTTATTTATAAATAAGGCTGTGCAGGGTTCAACAGTGTCTAATTTAGGTCCCAGGTACAACAGTCAAAATTAAAAGCGTGTCATTCAGCTTGCCGTGAAAGATATTTCCAGGCCTTTTTTTTTCCTGTCTGTTTTTTCTCCTTTTCTGTTTTTTTTGTTTTTTTTTTTTTCTCCTTTCTGTGAAATTTTAAAGTAAGCTCACCCCAGCACCCTGGTTAGCATATTATATAAAGACAGGCAAATACAAAAATGTGATAAATACTATTTATTGTGATTAACTGCTCAGGTTATTAGCCATTTTAATAAAGTAAAACTTCATAGTGAAAATAATATACAAGAAATAGCTTTTTAAAAGCTTTTTTTATGATATGCTTACAAAATGTCAGACGTCAGTGAAAACATCCTCAGCAATGCAAATACAACAAACGCATTTCCTGTGAGTAAAGCTGAACGCTGCATGGACAGGCTGAAGCCAGGTTAGCTTCTGGATGCCAGGGGAGCATACTTCCAAATTGTGTAAGGGTGGCTTCGAACATCACTAGTCTTAGTTGAATAACGCAAAACTTTCACCCTCTCAGCTACCGTGGGTTTCACAGAGGAATTCCTTGGGCTCTGCTGACCTTGATTCACTCCAGTTCTACCTTGCCTTTTTGATGCCTCTTCATTCTCGAGTAGGGACTGATTGTATCATCCATCACAAAATCATACAGTACTTTTATCCAGGAATTGTAGTGGGGAAGGTTGTCATAGTACTCAGCTGCTATTTTCCTCACCTAGAAGGGAAAAAATACAGCAAGATGAGTAATGAGGACTCACCGAGGCCGACTGCAGATGACACACGAATGTCTGACACAAACACTAAGAGAAATCAGGAGACCTTTCTCGCTCATGTCTCCAAAAGAAAAACAAACCAACGAACAAAGCAGCCTCAGCAATTCTAAACAAGCAGATGGCACTTCAATAGTCAAATATACTTGACTCCCTGGGATGACACTCTTTCCTAGCAAGCTCTCAGGGACTACTTATCTGGTTTATTTGTGAAATTTGGCCCTTGGAATCTTTAATGACAAATATAATACATGCAATCCAATCACCTTGCTATTTTCAAGCACACACAGCATGGCTGGCATCATAGGATATAAAGGAAACACCTGACCCTGCCATTAAGGAACCTGCAAATACTATTAAGTTATTGTGGCATGCCAATTATATAGAAATTAAGTACCTATTAAATGTAATCCTGCCATCCCAAGTTGAAAAAGACTTTTAAAAATGACTACTACCAGTGTGATTAGGAGGCACAACTAATTAATGCTGAGTAATAATAATGGTTCTGTAGCTTCATCAAAATGTACAAAAACTATTCTCATAAATCCCAAAGGAAAACAAAAGGCAGAATCCAAGCTGGTGAAAAGAGACAGCAACAAAAAGAAATGTTAACGTTTAAATTCATCCTTCAGTTTGGGAAATGTAATATTTTCTGGTTGTGGAGAAGCAGATTAATATATCACTCTCAAGGAACAATTAAGGAAAAACAGAGATTTCCCCATGAATCAATCAGAAAAACAGTGATGTAACACACTTGATCACAGTCCTTCAAAACTTCCTAAAATTCTTTCATGAGTAATGATGATCTACAGACCACACACATACAAATCTGCATCCTAATCCACACTGAACTTAGGTCAAAGCCAGTAGCAATCAATTTATTTTAACAACTAGACTAGGAGACCTATCCTTCCGAAAAAGTAAAATGACAGAGCCAGTTTAGACCCTGAATAAGCATTTTGAGTCCAATTTTCATTTCCCACTCCATTTCATGCTATCTTCTTCTTAGCCAAACCAACAAACATCCTCAGATTTCTCCAGTCCCCTTTTTTCCTGCTTTTCCTATCAAGGAATACACATCAAGGAGTTATATCTCAATAAAGCTGTTTAAAAAACCTATTGGGCCAGCTGAGTGGCTCAGTTGGTTAAGAGCTCGCTCAAGAGTTTGAGCTCTGAGCAACAGCGGTTCGAGTCAGCCCGAGCTGAGCAGCAGTGAGCTGCCAACAGGTGGCGGGATGGCTCAGCTAAAAAAATAAATAAATAAATAAATAAATAATAAAAAAAAAATAAAAAACCTATTAACTTGTGATAGTCATATGCAATGTAATTATTACCATATGCAATGTAACTATTGCAATATGACTATTCAATAAATGCCAGGTATTTATTGAGGAAAACAGAACAAAATACAAGTAAAGGTATGTAGCTTAAGTTAGAAAAGATTCTTTTGTTCATAGGGCTTTCTCCATAACCTCTTTAAAAAAATAAAATATGGGGCCGGCTGAGTGGCTCAATTGGTTAAGAGTTGGCTTAAGAGCGCGGGCTCTGAGCAACAGGGCCCATGGTTTGATTCCCACATGGGCCAGTGATGCTGCACCCGACCTGAGCTGTCACTGAGCTGCCAGCAGGTGGAAGGATGGCTCAGCTGGTGTAACAAGATTGCCTGTTCAGTGGTGGGCTGTGCCCACCTGCAACTAAGACTGAACTTGGCACCTTGAGCTTAGAGGCCACGAGCTGCCAATGGGCAGCCAGATGGCGACTGGCACCCTCCACAATGAAAACTGAAGAACAACAACTTGGCTGGTCCCCTTCCCCAATTCCCCAACACTGTTCCCCTCCCCCAATTCCCCAATAAAATCTTTAAGAAATAAAATATGTCTATGGTTCCCTTATATCATAACTTTAAAAAAAAATCAAGAAATACTAACATTTCATGCATACATACTTTTTTTAGAATTATGGGAACATTTTTGATAATAGAACTGAAAAAACTATCCATTTTGAGGATGGGAAGTCTAATAAGAGAATTTATCAGAAAGATAACTGAAGTTAGGAAAGTGGTCCTTTTGGAGGGGATGAAAGAATGAGGGTCAGAATTTCTTTCATTTACTCCACAAACAATACACTAAAAGCCTACTGTGAGGAAAACAGATGGTCCCTGCCTGCAGGAAGTTGATATTACGGAAATTGAGTTCATTTATTTTGCAGATTAGTTATGTTGGGCATATGAATTCCACAACAAACACATCAATCTTAGTTAAGCCTATTAAGACCAACAGTGCCCAAGGTCATGTGAACTTTTGCTGACCTCACAGAACGATTTCATTTTCCATTTCTGAATTACTTTACAAGTTAGAGGACTGCAGATCCCCCACCAATTCTAAACCCTCAGTGACATCACTAGGCTTAGGGACCCAGGAGAGTAACCCCTGTAAAACACATCTATCTTAGTTAAGCCTATTCAGACCAACAGTGCCCAAGGTCATGTGAACTTTTGCTGACCTCACAGAGCGATTTCCTTTTCCATTTCTGAATTACTTTACAAGTTAGAGGACTTTGCAGATCCCCCACCAGTTCTAAACCCTCAGTGACATCACTAGGCTTAGGGACCCAGGAGAGTAACCCCTGTAAAATTAGTCCGGCAGACTCAGGACTTACACTCTTGTTTTCTTGGATGAGCTGCCTACAAAATATACTAGATTCCTTTTAAAATGAGCAAGTCGACGGCCAGCCGAGTGGCACATTGGTTAAGAGCTGGCTTGGGACGCCAGACGGCTCCGGTTCGGATCCCACATATGAGGGCCAGTGACACTGTCCTCCACAGCTAAGATGCTGAACAACAGCTCAACCTGGAGCTGGGCTGCCGTGAGTCG
>NW_017731395.1:5129814-5133411 GCF_001890085.2 Hipposideros armiger | reverse complement strand
GGGGGGGGGGGGGGAGAGAAGCTCCGTGTTGAAATAAGCACCAATGATCACCTTTTTACAGCTAAGATCCAGCATTGGTGTTTATAGGTGGACACCTGATTATTCTTATGCATTTTGTTGATTAGGCACGGGTACAATATGCTATCTCTTATGTGTAAGTAAATTGCAAAATACACCTTTTAATTAAAAATAGAAAGAAAGCATGCAAGAACCAAAGTCTCTTAAAAGGCTACCCTTAATAGCAACTCTAAAGATTCAAGCTCCCGATTGACTGATTCAATTTTTAAAAATCCATTTCAATGGGCTCCACTAACTTCTTTTTATAAAAACATGAAATTTCTGACTTTAGAGCCCTCCAGCAAAAATCAGGGGCTTGCTTTTTGTTTTCACTGGGCAAATGGATGCTGAGAAGAAAAACTGGGAAAATATATGAGAAAGAATTCCTCTTCAACCGCCCACCAATTAATTTTCTGATTTTTGAAGCAATAGCAGGGTTTTTTAAAAGCATCCGCTTTGGAGGTAATCTAATCCGGACTTGAATGCCCCTCCAACATTTTCTTATTAACTCTTAGCTCATCTTTAAAACAGCGATAACATCGACCTCGTTGTTGGGACGATTAAATTGGGTAATGTTTGTAAAACACACAACACAATGCCTAACTTATCATTAAGAGGAACCTGGGAGCGATAACCCAATTCTCTAAATAATATAGAAGCTCCAAATAGCTGAGCGCGTTACACCTCTAGAGAGTTGACTGAGGCCTAGTTAGCAGGGTGTCAAGGGCCCTAAATTAGCAGCCAGGGGACCAGCAAGGCTTCCTTGGCAGACACCTTCCATACATACTTCAGCCTTTTCATCCACAAAACCGGGGTGGATGAAAAATTCAGGCTATGAATCGGCCCTCCTTGAGTCCCAGGCTTGTTGGGAGGATCAACGGGGCAAGCTGCGTGAGCACGCCGGGACGAGTCCCATCCGAGAGGTGCCAGGGATCACACGGGGGACCCCGGGCCACGGCGGCGGCCGCTCTCGCCCCGATGGCGGGCGGGCATCTGCCAACGTGAGCCTGGCTGGCGTGAAGGCCTCCGATGCTCCGGGACCACGCCCTGCCTCGCACGCGCGCTGTCTGGCTTCGCCGAGGCCCATTGAGGGACAGAGCGGGGAGGAGGAGGGAACAGCGCCCACCAGGGAGCACGGGGATCTCCAAGCGACAGGATGCACCCAACAGTGGCCTAGCGGGGGGATCAGGCTCTTCGCAAACCCTCACCCCAACCGGACGCCCGCGCCTCCCCGAGGAAGGGCCAGAGCCGCGCGGCGGGGCGGGCGTGCGGGGACCCCTCCAGCCCCCGCCAGACCCGAGCGCAGGCCCGGGACCTCGCCGGCCTTTCTGGGTCAGCAGGGAGGCGGCGGGAAGAGCCGGCTCGTAACGGGCCCGGGGCTCCCACGGGCGCGCAGGGGGGGGAGGCCCGCGCGGGGAGAGCGCGCCCCGGCGGCGGGAGGCCGCGCACGCACATAACGGGGCACGGAGCCGGACCTCACCCAGGATCTGCTGGCGCCGATCGGCGTGGGGCTGGTCGGTGTAGACCCACTCGAAGTCTTCCCGCGAAACGCGGTTCCCCATGGCGGCGACGGCAGCGGCGGCGACTTGCAAACCCGCTCCTGGCTCTCGCTCCCGGCCCGGCTCCTCCGAGGCGGCAGCAGCGGCGGCAGCCGGGTCCTCGTCAGCGGGCTGCAGACTGAGGGGAGGCGCTGACGGAAGTGGGGGCGGAGTCACTAGGCCCCGCCCCGGCCCCGCCCCCAGCCGCGAGGTGCGTGACCCGGCCCGCCGCCCCGGGTCGGGGGTGCGCGGCGCTCCGGGGACCCCTCCCGGTGGTGGGGTTGCGCCGCTCAGTGTGCGGGGCTCTGGGTTCTGTGACCGGGCCACCAGCTGGGCAGCCGAGTTCCTGCGAGTCCCGGCACCCTCGGGCCTGTCCGGCCCGGTGCCCGCACCCGAGCCCGGGAAAAGGTGAAAAAGGCAGGAAAGGTCTTAAGTTCAATGAGGCTCCGCTTTAGCGCTTCCGGGAATGCTGGCGCTCAGGCACGAGGATCCTTGGTCATTAGTAAGTGGCCCCTAGCCCAAGTTTTCATTTTGAGAAGTAAATAATTCACTGAGCCATGATGTTGGCTGCCTCCTGGAAATAACGTCTCAGCCAAAAATGCGGAGTGTGTGGCAATTAAAACCGTTTAGGAAAAAGGAAAACACGATCGTTGACGGGGAAAAATGATAAGGAATTTGTTGCTTTGCCTGAATGATTCTGGTAGGGCCATGTCTCTTACAAGATGAATACCCCACCTTACAGCTGTCACAAAGTCATCTGAACCACAGCCTCTTCCTGAGAGAGACGACATTTTGTTTCAAAATTAGTTACCACTTCTCCATTAAAAAAGAAACTTTGACACACACACAAAAAGATAGCCAGACATGGTGTGCCCCATCATAAAAGAACACACGAACACACACACACACACACACACACACACACACACACACATCTAAATCAAGCTCCTAGAGTCTACGGCTAATGTATAGAAAATATGACAGGAGAATGTTAAACAGCGATGCAATCAGCAAGATTCTGACCGTGGGAAACTACAGGTTCTTTAAAAAGAGAAAAAAAGAGGGGAAACCTATAGATTAAAAGAGGCGTAAATGACATATCAAACAACTGGAATGCATTGACCTTACTTTGATACTGATTCAAATGGTGAAACGTTTTTAAAAAATTGATAAAATTTAAACATCGTTTGGATATGTGGCAATATTAAATTACTGTGAATTGCTTTAGTGTGATAATAGTATTATACTATGGTTATAGTGTTTTTTTAAGTTCATACCTTTTAAAGACTCATATGGGGGGAGACCTCACTAAACAAAACAAACCAATAAATATGGTCTAGTTATCCCTCAAATCTGTGGGTGATTGGTTCCAGACCCCCTTGGATATAGGATACTCAAGTCCCTTATATAAAATGGCACAGTATGTGCATATAACCTACACATATCTTCCGATATACATTAACTTATCCCTAGATTACTTATAATCCTAGTATAATGCTATGTAAATAGTTTTACTGTATTGTTTAGGGAGTAGTGACAAGAAATATGTCTGTACATGTTCAGTCAGTACAGACACAACCATCGTAGGCCTAACTACATAGAACATATCAGCAACTACATAATTTTTCTCCAAATATTTTAAATCTTCAGTTGGTTGAAACCACAGATGCAAACCCCATGTATATGAAGGGCCAACCGTATATGCAATTAACCATACAATGTTATACCATCAGTCAAAAGAATGAGTTCATGTGTTAATGAGTTCTTAATGTGTTAATATGAATTGATCTCCAAGATGTACAATTAAATGCAAAAACACCAGGTATGGGAGGGGGAGTGTATGTATAATACACATATCATATATGTTTCTTTGGATATGCATAAAATATGTTTAGAAAGACACCAAGAAATGATTATATTGTAGGAGAGTAAATGGGAGTCTAAGGGAAAAGTTTGGGAGGAAATGTTTTCATTAAAATACCCACCCCCACCCTGGGGTGGC
>NW_017731395.1:5120150-5123574 GCF_001890085.2 Hipposideros armiger | reverse complement strand
TCTGTTCCCCTTCCCCCAATTCCCCAATAAAAATCTTTAAAAATAAATAAATAAATAAAATGAGCAAGTCGAGATTAACTTTGATCATCAGAAGCATCAGAAATTACAGTATGTATCAAATCCTTGACTTACCAGAGGAAGGTTTTTTCCGGGAATGTTGGGGAAGTCGTGGTGCTCATTATGGTACCCCACATTGAAGGTAAGCCAATTCAGAGGTCCATAATATGAGTATGTTTCATGTCCCTTCAAGAACATGTAATGTTCAGCTATAAAATGTCCAGAAATCGGGTGCAAACCTAGACCAAGTAAGGACGCTGCCAACATGTAGACTAAAGATTTAACTCCAAAAACATAGTAAATTACAACATCAAACATCAGCTGGACCACAGTATTGATCATTTCCAGGTAAGTAATTGGTTTGGGGTTAATGAACAGAGGGCGAAACGCATAAAAGAGAGGCTGAAGAATAACCCATATAAACTTTCTGAACGTGGTACAGAAGAACCAGCCTTCAAAATCGGTTGGAATATCCACATCGATACCATCGCCTCCGAGGTACCGATGGTGGTCCATATGATACCTCTTAAAGGAGATTGAATACGGAACACCAATAGGAAGATTAGCAAACATCCCGAACCAGCGATTCCACATGGCTTTGCAGTGGCCAAAGGCACTATTGTGGGAAACTTCATGAATGGCCAGAGTCATTGAATGGTTAATACAGCTGCCAAAGGCATATGCCCAAAATATGACCCACTTCCAGTCCAAGTCCTTGACTAAGTAAAACGCAAGCAACTGCGTGAGAACCATCATAATGACAATCCATATCAAGTTGGGATCAGGTTTCATCAAGGATTTTATCTCTGGATACTTGGCTGTAAAGAAAAAGACAAACAAAAAAATCAGGAACTGGGAATACGACATAGTGGTTCTACAAGTGTAAGTAAATCACCAATTAACACATTATTTTTTTTTTCTGTTTCCAAATCATTATATGTCCTCTATTAAAGTCTTCATCTCCTCAGGAAGGAGTACATTCTAAGAAGATTATTAAATAAAATGTCACAACAGATGGAGAATTTTTGGAAGAAAAGTTAGTCTCAAAATTAGACCCTTCAAGTTAACAGAAAGATAGGCATAGTCTGGAAAATCTATTCTGTGTCTGACAGAATATACCACACACATAGGCAAGTGTCCCCTAAGGGCAAAGACGGATTCTTCCTGGATCCTACCATCCCAGGGATAATGAATGTCTCTGGTTTTACATATCTGTTGTCAATTATGTTGGCCCAGGAAGGCAAAAGTTCTGAAAAAGGACCTTTTTCTTGGGACAGGTCATTCAGAATGTTCTTGAAACGATAAAGAGGGGAAAAGAGCAGCTTCATTCTCTTTTCTCTAAATGTGAAATGAATTCAACAAAAGCTTAAAATGTAAAATAGGAAATTATTTAAATCCAGGTTTATATATAAAGGAAGTGAGGGTAGGGTAAATAACTCTTCTAGTTTCTTTCCTTTCCCCTTTTCTGTCTCCACTTCCTAACCGCTAATCTTTGTTGGTATTAGTTCATTTTATCCAACATTAATTTTATAGTCAATAGACAAAAAAAAGTAATCCCACAGACCTACAAGTGAATTAGGATAAAACTAATTTTTCTGATGTAAATGAAAGGTTCAAATAAGGTATTCATTAAAATATAAGCATTTTTGGAGCAATTCTCCAACAATAGAATAACTGTTCAGTTTATTGGTGGGTAAGTAATAATTCTTTTGTATTAAAATATGTGTTATTTCTGTTTAGAAAGAGCACCAGCCTTTTTACCTTACATAAAACTTGATTAAACTGACACATCTGACAAAGGATTGAAGATAGTACACATTTTGTAGGTATTTCAAAATCATGAAACTTGTGCATATGCACAGTTCTTTCAGATAAATTTCAACTTGCCCCAAGAAATTCTGTACCAAAATTTTGCAAAGCTGTAATATATAAAAATCAATAGTATAAGGGTGCCAATATAATTAAATAGGGAAAGAATGATTTTTTCAAAATATGGTGCTGAAACAACTCATTAACCACATGCAAAAAAATAAAGTTGGAACTCTCTCTCCCCTTACACAGCATACAAAAAATTAACTCAGAATGGATCATAGGCCTAAATACAAAAAAAACTGTAAAACTCACAAGAAAACAGAAGTAGATCTTTGTAATCTTTATGGGGTTTCTTAGATACTATACCAAAAGCATAAGGACAAAAAAAATAAATAAAAATGTCTATGTTGTGAACGATACCATCAAGAAAGTGAAAGGACAACCCACACAATGGGAAGAAGTATTTGCAAATCATGTATCTCAGAAGTGACTTGTTTCTGGAATACATAAAGAACTCTTACAATTAATAATCCAGTTGCAAAGAATGTTGGAGCAACATTTCTCCAAAGCAGCTATAAAATGGCCAATAAGCACATGAAATACTCAACATTATTGGTCTTTAGGAAAATGAAAATTGAAACCAAAATGCAATACCACTTCCACACCCACTACTAGAATGGCTGTAATAAAAAAGACAAGTAATAACAAGGATGTGGAAAAATTAGAACCCGTACACAATGCTGGTGGACCATGTAAAATGGTGCAGCTGCTTTCAAAAACAGTTTGGGAGCTCCTCAAAATGTTAATAAGCATGGAGTTACTAAGGACCCAGCAACTCCACTCCTAGGTAGCTAACCCAAGAGAAATGAAAACATACATCCATAAAATAACTTGTATGGTAATGTTCACAGCAGCATTGTTCATAATAGTCAAAAGGTGAAAACAACCCAAGAGCCTACCAAATATGTGATAAATGAAATGTGGCCTGTCCTACAATGGAATATTATTTGGCCACAAAAAAGAAAGAGTACTGATACACGCTACAATATATGAACCTTGAAAACATGCTAAGTGAAAGAAGCCAGTCACAAAACAATACTGTATGATTTCATTTATAAGAAATGTCCAGAACAGGCAAATCTATAGACAGAAAGTAGATTAGTGGTTGCCTAGGACTGGGAGATGGGAGTGGGGAATGTAGGGACGGCTAGAAGTATAGGGTTTCCTTTTGGGAGTGACAAAATGTTCTAAAAATTAATTGTAGTGATAGTTACACAACTCTGTGAATACACTAAAAAACACTGAATTGTACCCTTTAAATGGGTGACTTTTGTAGTTTGTGAATTATATCTTAATAAAGCTGTTAAAAAAAAACAACCACAGTTTCCCTGTGGAAGTATAGCAGTAAAAGGAACATTTCTTGTGATTATCTGACCCACAAATAATGGTCTAGTCCCAAGCCTTCATTAATGGATGCCTTTTAATATAACTAAATTTAATGTACAGATGTTGGTTGTTAAACAACATATTGATGCTCTCTCATGACTCTCTCCCC
>NW_017731395.1:5101000-5115785 GCF_001890085.2 Hipposideros armiger | reverse complement strand
AAATAAAATACCTCCCCCCCTTTTTTTTTTAACCTTTTTCATTTGAATAGAATGTGGATTTTGACATTCCAAAGAAAAGAAGAATTTGGCACTAGCATTGTTGTGGGGATTGACAAATATTTTAATTACACATTGGCATGTTTCTTTAGTTTGGATTTTTAAAAGTTCTTAATGTGCTATCTAACTTTCATATCTTTCCCTGACTCTTGCCAGGTGATCTCTCTTCAGGCAATCATACCAGTTATTCTAGAAAGACACTATCCAGCCTGCTGTGAAAAGCTGCAGTGAGTTCCAGAAGTTCCTGATGACATTAAGAAATGTCAGGTGAGGTAATTTTCAGATAATACTTTTGAAATCAAGGTGTCCTTCCACGAAGATTTTTTTTTTCATTTTCCATTTGTTTCATTTTTGTATGTGGAATTCATTTTTAAGGCTATTTTGATAATGATGCCGTTGAGATCAAATAATGGTATTAAAAAGTATGAGCCTGTGGGTACAGTCTCGCACCTTTGCTAACTTTAATTTGTAGAAGAGTAATTACAGAAGACATTCTTTATTCACTTCAAACGAACCTTAATCATCATAAAAACTTTATGTCATCTAGTCCGTGACACCAAAGAAAAGACAACTCTTCCAGTCAGTAGTTAATTACCAATAAATATTTTTTCTTACTTATTTTAGAATGTGTTATTTAATTAGAAAACTAGCACATATAAATTAACAGAACAGTTCCCACCTTTGTCTATAACTAAGGCTGCCAGTGTGGTGAGGGCAACACTACACCTTGCCTGTCCTATCGTCTGATCTGGTGGGCTTACTCAGTCTACCTGGTGCTGCCCAGTTTGAGGGCATCATACACACTGGACCTGTCTCCTCTCAACTCCCAGTTACTTCCAGCCACAGCCTCCTCGAGGCTTCTGGACTTCACTTCTTTGAAGGGATGGTGTCTTTCAGCTGATTTCCTCATCCCTGAGGGGTTGGTGGTACAGGAATCTGTGTGTTTGTCCTCAGGCCCATAATTTAGACACTTCTCTTAAATATCGAATCTAATCTAACCTAATCTTCCTAAACATCTTGAGGAAACCAGGGCCTCTCTGTGAGACTTCAGTTTCTCTGATTATACCACGAAAGCTAGGAAATGATGCCCTTTTCCTGGCTGCCTCTCATCTTAACTGGAATGCAAGATTGGTAGAAAAGCAGATTAAAGGAGGAAATTATACGATCATCTCAAATGAAGCAGAAATAAATTTGATACAATTCAATATCTAATGGCAATATCAATGTAAGAAAACCAATTGACTTAATAGACTAAAATAAGAGAATTTAGCAAGGTTGCTAGATGGAAAATCAGTATACAAAAATCTTTTGTATTTTTTTATTAAAGTATCATTGACATACATATGTTAGTTTCAGGTGTACAACATGATGTGTATACGTTGCAAAATAACTCTAGTTAACATTTGTCACATACATAGTTACAGAATTTTTTTTCTTGCAACAAGAACTTGAATTGTTGGGCCTATAGCATATAGAAATGTAAAATATTTGAGAGAAACAGCACAAAAGATATGATGGGAGCAAAGCTGCCTTGGAGTAAGGAAATGACACCAGATGGTAATTCAAATCTACAGGAACAAATTAAGAGAATTAGAAATATTAAATAAGAAGGCTAGTATCACAAACTCTGTATATACTTTCTGTTCTTTCAGTTTCTTTACCAGGCATAAAATTACATAAAGTAGGAGTTATAACAGTGTACTTTGGATTTGTAACATACATAGATGTAATCTGTTTAACAATAATAGCACAAAACAGAGAAAAAGGAAATAAATCTAAAATTAGAATAAAAACTTGGAATATTGTAAGTTAATAAATCTAGAATAAATTTGAAATATTCTAAGTTAATATGTATATGGTAAGCCCTAGAGCAACCACTGTGAACATAACAAAAACATAAAGTGAAAAAAATCATTAAAGGAGTTAAAATGTTACACAAGAAAATATTCACTTAATGAAAAAGAAAACAATAGGAAAGGGGTAAAAAGACCAGAGACATACAGAAAACAAAAATAAAATAGCAAAGGTAAATATAACTATATCAGAAAAAAAAAACATTAAATGTGAATGGATTAAACAATTCAATCAAAAGGCAAAGATTGACAGACTAGATTTTTAAAAAGTAAGATGCAACTATATGGTGACTGCAGACACACTTCAGATTCAGACATACAAATAAGTTGGAAATAAAAGAATGGGAAAAGCTATGTCATATAAATAGTGACAATAAGAAAACTGGAGTAGGTTTATTAGTATCAGACACAATAGACTTTAAAACAAACAAAAACATGTTACTGGGTGTGATATGCACCTAAGCACAGAACCCCAAAATATATGAAACAAAACTGATAGAATTAAAGGGAGAAGTAGACGATTCAACAGTAATAGCTGGAGATTCCACTTCCACTAACGAATACAACAATTACACAGATGATCCACAAGGGACCAGAAGACTTGAACACATTGTAAGCCCATTAGACCTAAAAAATTCTGCACAAAAACAGCGCAACACACATTTCTTCTCGGGTGTACATGGAACATTGTCTAGGATACGTCACATTTTAGACCATAAAACAAACTTCAAAAAACTTAAAAGGATTGCAATCATGTGAAATATTTTTTCTGACCCCAATGGAAAGAAATTAAAAGTCAAAAAAAGAAATTTGGGCAATTCTCGTATGTTCTGGATATTAATCCCTTATAAGATATATGATTTGCAAACATTTGCTCCCATTCTGTGGGTGGCCTTTTTAACTTTGTTGATAATGTCTTTCGATCACAAGTTTTTTTCATTTTCATAAAGTCCAATTTGTATGTTTCTTCTTTTGTTACTTGTGCCTTTGGTGTCGTATCCAAGAAATCATTTCCAAGTCTGAAGTCATGAAGATTTTGCCTTATGTATTCTCCAAAGAGTTTTATAGTTTTGGGTCTTATATTTAAGTCATGGATCTATTTTGAGTTCATGTTTGTATATAGTCTTAGGTAAGGGTCCAATTTTGTTCTTTTGCACGTGGATATCTAGTCCCAGCACCATCTGTTGAAAAGACTGTATTTTCCTCATTGAAGGCTCTTGGCACCCTTGTCAAGAATCATTGGCCATCTATACAAGGGTTTATATCTGGACTCTCTATTGTATTTCATTGTTCTGCATGTCTGCCTTTATACCAGTACCACACTGTTTTGATTACTATAGCTTTGTGGTAAGATTTGAAATCAGGAAGTACGAGTATTCCAGCTTTGTTCTTATTTTTCAGGGTTGCTTTTGGCTATTAGGGAATCCATATGAATGTTGGGAGGGTTTAACCAGGGCAATTAGGTAAGTAAATTAAATAAAGGGCATCCAGATTGATGAGGAAAAAGTAAAATTATCTCATACACAGATGACACGATCTTGTATATCGAAAATCCTAAAGAACTCACTAAAAAAAAAACCCATTAGAACAAATAAATGAGTTTAGCAAGGCTGCAGGAGTCAAGATCAATGAAAAAAAATCAATTGTGTTTGTATCCTAGCAAGGAACAATCTGAAAATTAAGTAACAGTTTCATGTACAGTAACATCAAAAAGAATAAAACACCTAGGATTAAGTTAATAAAAGAAGTGTGAAACTTATACTCTGAAAATGATAAAATATTGTTGAAAGAAGACAAATAAGTGGAAAGACATTCTATATTCATGGACTGAAAGATTTACTATTGTAAGATGGAAATACTCTCAAATTGATCTACAGATTTAATGGAATTGCTTTGGGATCCTCTCAGTGGGGAGGGTCTTGAACTCAGAACTACAATAAATGTGCTTGAACTTACATGTGCTTTAAGGCACAGGGAGTTCTGAAGAGGTTCCTCTCTTCAGCCTAGCAGGTGCAGCCCAAGGTCCCCCCCTTCCATCAGACCTCTCAGCCCAAGGTGGAGAAGAGTGAGCAGTTCAAGGCTGTTTCTCTCTTGTGACTCCCAAGGAGGCAGTGTGGAGCAGTGCCAAATCCCTCAGGAGAGATTTAAGTGACTCACAGAGTTGCCACTATCAAGGCGTGTGAACTGTGCAAATCACAATTATTCCAGTGATGAAAAAGGTGTTACCTAAATCACCTCCGAGTTCTCTTTTTGTTCTAGGATTCAGAGAGATGCCAAAACTAAGACTGATTGAAAGTAAATTTCTCCAGGAAGCTAGAAAACCTGTAAGAGTGTACAAATTGGTTTCAGTGCTTAAAAAGAAGACGATATATATTTCAAAGCACAGAAACTATTGTTTGTGTGTGTGTGTGTGTGTGTGTGCGCACGCGCGCGCGCGCGCATGCGTGTGTATACACACACACACACACACACACACACACACACACAGCCTGAAGAAAACACATACAGTCGATGCATCCTATACATATAATCTATATCTGTTTATTGCCTTAGTGTTATATCTATATCTCCATATATCACTACTATTTATTATTTATTACCTGCTTACTACATGCTGGGCACTGTGTTAACCCCTTGACATTCATTCCTTTATTATTCTCTTAGAAGGATGACATAAGTTGCATTTCACAGCTGCTTTGGGAAGGGAGGCCAGCTGCTATGGAAGCACCTAGGGTTCTAGAAACTGGCTATGTAAAGCGCTAAAGCACTTTCTTGTAAGCTTGCTCCAACCCCCCAAAGGAAGAACAAGCATTTTTAGCCCTTCCTTCTTTCTTCTCCCCACCAAATATCCTTCTTTGACTTAGCTTTGAGAAGGCACAGGTTTTTCCTTACTCTTAAGACAGAAGGGCACACCTTAGGTTTTGCATTGCTGGAGCCAATTTTACTATTTACACTGCTGCTTCGGATTCTAATTAGAAACTGACTTGTGTGCAATCCAACGAAAAAAGGGTAAAAGAGCATTTACAGAAAACATAAATGTTGAGAAAACTGAAAGCTGTTTAGTCGACTATTTTATTGAATACAGGCGGCTATGCAACTGTACTCAATAAAAGAATTTATTGAATTTTGGGAAGTTTATCCTCGGTTTGCATTTCCTTTCCAGTCATAATTTGTACTTTTTGCCTAAACATCCACCACTCCAGTTTTTTTCTCCTCACAACTTCTATAATTTTGATTTGAGGAAATGACTCCCAAAAACCAGAGGAATATATACAAGCAAGTTGAGACACGTTCCTGAACAAAAGAATCATCTTTAAGAATTGTTTCAGGAATTAACAAAGGAAGATCATAAATAAAGGAGACACCATTTAAAGAAAAGCAATATTGGTAAAGATTCGTGGTTTCCTAACCATGTGAATTTATTATGTGACAACTGAGTCACCTGAACGATATAAAGATGTCTACCTTCTGAAGACTGGGAGGTACGGCAGCAGCCTTTATTTTTCTGTTTCTGTGCCATCTGGATGACGAGAATGAAGGGATGGTGCTGGGATAACTGGCACCACTGACTGCTGTCACCCTTACTCTTCAGCATGATGTCACCTGTGACCTTTTTTCTGGACATCTAAATTGTAGACAAAGTGGGTAAAACGTGTACCAAAGAAGAGTTTGCTGTTCGTCTGAGAATTTTTTCAGCCATTTCCTATCAGGCTCCATCTTTACAAAACAGAGGTGAAATTGATTTGTATAACTTGATTTCATTGAAATTTGGAATATTTAGTTTAGGAGCAGGAAGGACTTTTGAACAGAGAACAAATCTTCTTCCCTGGCAGGGCCAAAGAATTGGAGGCCACTGCTTTTGTAGATTGGCAGCATGACAGACAAATGTCAAAAAGCAGCCTCAGACCACATCTATGCTAGGCCTGTTTCCTACTTAAGATGAAAGGTTCTAGAAGCCTTCAAAATCTTTTCTACCTGTATGCCCAGGGTAACTCCATTGCCAAAAAACTTCAGGGCAAAAGTTGCCGCCTCCAAGCCCTGCCTTTTCCTGATTTTAAGTTCTCTGTTACTCTTATTAGGGATTTTGTCACCGACTGCTTCTAGTGGATGCATGGAATGTTCATCTGTGTATTTATTACTAAGTTTAAAATTCATGTCATCTAGTTTCGTAGCTCCCAGCTGTTTTAGAATGTGGTCTAGTGCAGCAGGAAGTACAGCACCTTTGGAGGCAGGTAGGTCTGGGTTCAAATAGCACTTAGGCACTTACTTATGTAGACATGTTGCTAACCCAAGCTTAACTTCCCTACAGAGTGAAACTGCTTCATCAGATGGCTGTGTGGACTCAAATAACATGTGAAATACACACTCTAGTGCATAATATTCTAGTTTCTAATAGGGCATTTGTTAGACGTAGAGTTCCGTAACCTTTTGTGCATGAAATACAAAGGAAACAAGCAGCACTGATGACAACACATTTATTTATGTCCCCTGTTGTGTGACCGGGAGGTGTTTTTCACTTTCCAATAATTGAATTAGGTTTTAACAATGAAAATTCCAGAAGGTAAACTGGCGCTTTATTGTTGCTCATGAGCATAAGTAAACAGACATGGTACATAAAGGAATTTTAAACACTTCTAAACTTTGGGTATAGCTTGGAATACGGACCAGTAGACTTTGGCAATGGACCTAATCGATTACCCATATGCTTCTAAGTCCCATGATGCTCTTCAGACACAACAGGAAAACTCCGGATTTACCTTTTGGTTCCAGCAATTTAACAAAGACTCTTAGGAAGCTGTCAAAGGCCCACATGACTTCAGCCTGTCATATTTATCATGAACATAACATGTATTGCCATTAAAACTAAAAGCATGGTAGGCAGCAGCCAGCTAATGGCTACTTTCATTTTGTAGATTAGTATTTTTAAAAAATAATTCAGCTCAGAATGGCAGGCTCTATAAAACTTTGTTATTTTTAAGCAGTTTTAACTTAACTTTTTGTGAACTGGTTACATGAGAATAGATAGATTACAAGTCAAAGAACAGATGGCATATCCAGTTGGATTTTATGTTAGAAACAGCCATTTCCAAGAGACTGCATCATACAGGGGTGTTTCCGTTTGGGATGCCTTGTATTCCTGGCTTCAGATCTTACAGCATATATTTGTAGGGGGTTTGATAAATGTTAACAAATGGATATCATCGCTAGAGCAGGATATAAGAACGTGCTGATCACCAAGTATGAGATTTTACATTAAATTAAAATTATATACTGTTGGAAATCGACAAGACAAGGAGTTCCTAGATCCTAGAAAGTATTATGGCTAAGGAAATAGAGAACTCAAAAAAAGGAATCCACCTCTAAGAAACTAACTCAGTATATAGTAAAATAGGATTAAGTGCCCTGTCTTAGGAAAAAGCTTAATAATAAGGAACAACTGGGACATCATACATCATTTCTTTGGAGATTAAAGTGCAGGCTATGAAATGGCATATAAAATAATGCATAAAATAGTGCAATCTTAAGGTGCCATTGTTTTTATTACACATAGCCTATGTTCATATGTCCATTTTCTCTAAAAAAATCCAGCTGTAGTGACACCTTTTAGCTTATTTATTTAGCCATTACTTATACTCTGTTTTACCCACTTTTGGGGCTACATAGAACATTTTAACAAGTAGAATAATAGCGCATACATCTTGAAACTACTAAATAGAGATTAAGGCAAGCCCCTGTAAAGTTCAGTATTCCAAAAAACACGTTTTACAAAAAGAAGTTGCTTCCCAAACCAGTGGCTTTAGACCTGATGGCATCCCAACAGTTTTTAAACATCACGATTACTCTGAATACATTTGTGGTTGCCCCATTATTTCCAGGCTCTGTACATCAAAAGGAGCTTGAAAAACAACAGGTTCTATAACCTCATGTTCTGAAATAATTCCTATTTCAGAATATGTGAAAACCAAGCCATGTAGGAGATAAGCAGAGGATCCTGTGGGGGTGGGGGTGGGCAGCCTTCTTTATATATGCCTTTTCACATTATATCTATGTCTGTAGTGTTGTATTATAATCAACTTATAAGTAGGAATGACCCATTAAAATAGACATCTCCTCTGAGAAACAGCCAAGGAAGATGGCTTTATGAAATGCTGTTCTAGGACAACAGTATTAACATTATAGCATTTCTATTACTGACGTATGACCAAGGGCAGGACAGCTCTCTTAGGAGGCTAATTTATAATTTTCCTGTAACATGTCAGTTTTAGTTGATCAAAATAATTTGTGATATGTTGAACCTTAAATGCCGTTAATGCTACCCAAAAGCAAGTACAACAGCTATCAAATCAGTCAAGGCAATATCGTAGCACGTTTTAACTATATAGTCTAAGTAAGATGTAAGATTGAAAACAAACAACAGAACTGTAGTGCTTTATTCTCCTACTGTTATGGAACATTCATGCATTAACAAGTGCAACTCATTAACTTTGTGGACAGGTGATTACAAGTGTATACTGTAGAAATTTAGATTTTCAAACAAAATTTACCTTCAAATGGTGTGGATGCTTATTATGAAAGCCAAATACGCATGTTAATCAATGGAAGACTATAGGTACATTTAAGGTATCTAGATGTAGTTTATAAAGAAACCCAGGCAACTTTAAATATTCATTAACAACTATTAAAAGAAATCGTCTGAGGTTATATCCCTTTGATGCATAAGGATCATACTTTGTAAACCTGTAAACATGTACTTTGTTACTTTAAAAAGTCTTCCTATTACCAGGAAAGCCGACTATTAAAGGCCGTGAGTAGTCAGTCCAGTAGGCCTCCTCCGAAGTTATGACAATATGGCTAAATCCTATGATTACAAGAAATGAGACCTGCTGAGCAAATGAGTTCCAGACAGGGACTTTTATGGATGACCTTGGCTGACAAATATGTTTTGGAAATTGTTTATTTTAAAATTACCTTCCCAACAAACCATGAAACACTTGGATGTTATTTTATGGTTTTTCACTGAAAACATACTACATTGTAAATGGAGTTTCAAAGTTAGACATAGAATTGATCAAAATCTAAGGACAATATTATGTAAGGACAATATTAAAAATGGATAAGGAAAAGTTTCATTTGGTGACGTTAATCTAAAGGACGCAGAACCATGTTATGTTGGACGGATAAGAAAGGTGGTAACCTTGTGCTTTTATTCAACTAAGATACTTACCAAAAACCTTAGGTTTTATACAGGTATCAAAGTCCCACCTGGAAAGGGACAGTTTTCTATATCACACCTAAATTTATTTTAAATAACTGAAGCCCAAGGCAACAGTTGTTTAAAAGAATTTAACAGTCAAATAATAATAACATAATTTAGTACATTAAAATAGAACTAGAACAGTAATAGCCGAATGTCTCAAAAATATACAGCTGGGGAAAAGAACCACTGTACACAATTTGGAGGTTGTTAAAGTGACCATTTAGAAGGTTGAACAGTGCAAGACATGCTTTTCCAGTTACAAGCTCAAAACAGGAGTGCAAACAAAATTAAAGCTTTTGTTTAAAATTGTAGGATCAGGAAAGCTTGAAATTAATATTAAAAAGCTTCCCTCAGGTCACCCCCCAGAAATGAAATGATTGAAATGCTTTTTCATAGTATAAATTTCTTTCGATGACAAAGCTGCATCCTACAGGTTGGGTCCCCTACTCACACCACCAATGATCACATGTGATCAATGAGCACACGCAGTGGTTAGTAAGGAACTGAACTAGTAACCAGAGGTTCGATATGGATAGAAAGAGCCTTGGGGTTTGGGGTTCTGCCTTAGCCTGCGTACCTGAACCCTGCAGAGAATAGATAAAGGGCTTTAACATTCTCTTGTTCCTGTAAAACTGGAGGACAAATGGACTCACAGATCCACCCTAGAGGCTAGCTGTTGTGGCGGAAGATGTTAAGTGCTTAAATAAACTAAGACATTGCTCTAAAAAGTGGAGAAGTATAGAGGTTCAAGATCAATACCAGTGCAAGAGCTTTTTAAGTGAGTTGCCTAGGCAATGCATGCATCCATCCATGCAAATGCAGGACATGGCCCCAAAGGAGAACTGAAACAGGATAACTGGATAAATCCCTTGCCAGTAGTTTATAAAAATATATAGTCAATACTGTAGAGGCCCCTTCTACAGTCAATACTATGGAAGTCCGTTTTAGTTACCCATTACTTCAATACCAAAAAGCATTTACTACTTTTCAGACGTTCCAGACAAAGGTCACTTATAACAAAAAGTCAACTTTTTTTTTTTTTTGAAACAAGATACTGTCCATTTAAAAAGTAGGTCTTTTCTTTCAAGTGAACAGGACATTTTCTGTATTAAACTTAACTTCTAGTCTCTCGAGACTGGTTTAAGATCCTTATGTAATGTGCATAAATGCAGAAACAAATAAACTTACTTTAAACATTATCTGCACAGAAAAAAAAAGTTAACTCCTTAAAACATGATAGAACAACAGGTCTGGTTAGTACAAATCTATTGCAAAGTAAAAACATTCTGTGCATCAGTTCAACCAGAAGCGGGAAAAGAATGTCCCAACTGTGAGAGTTCAAGTTTAAGTTGTATTCTGAAAGCCTAGAAGCCTAAGGGACACCATGTTGCTCACAGTATCCTGATATGCATAACTGCTCAAGCTACTAAGCCAGGTCTTCCTGTGGACCTAGAAGCATATTCCAGTTTACTTTCTATTCCGGAGACGTTTAGATTTCCTAAGAGAGTCTATGGCTTCAGCTGCCTTTTTTCGTTTGCGATGAGACTCTTCATTCTGCCCAGATCCTGAGGGGTTTCCTACTGCGCTTTCCATGACTTCCCGTAGTTTGCGTTCCAGCTCTGCCAAGCGTGCATTCTGTTCCCCTATGATCTGGGTCTGCTCTAGCAGTTTCTGGTCCTGGTCTTGAAGCTGTTTTTGCTGTTCTTGCACTTTGGTGCGAAGCTCAGAAATTTCCCGCCTGAGAACAGTCACACCAGCACCGTTTGTCTTAACCTGCTGCTGGAGTTTGGTAACCTCTTGTCGTGAAGGGTTTTGCTTGGAGAAGAGTTGCATTGTTGTTAGGGCTGCAGAAGGTCCTGGAACTGTGGAGAAATAGTTTAAAATGGTCAGTGAACAAATTAAAAGGTCTGCTACCAGGAATACTTCATCAATTAAACTTAGTTTGAAGTGGAATGTCCTTATAATATGACTTCTGATCATTTCTGCTTTGCAATTTACTTGGTCTAATGGATTAATCAGACACCTCGTTTTAACTATAAATGAGTTGGAATGCTGATTCTCATGTTCACGTGGCAATGTGCAGATTGCCAGCAAATGGAGAAGGACATTTAATGGCATAAATTTGGATTTAAAATATTATAAAACATTTTTAGGACCTACTAAGAAAATACTAGTAGTAACAATATATAATGACTTTCTATCTAATGTCACACAAGCAAACATTTGAGTTAGAAGTAGGTGTACCGTGTTCTTAAGTTCTCTCTGCACTTAGTTATATGCAGAGGCTTCATATTTAGCTAAATAAGAGGGATGCTATCAAAGAGTGAATTACATCATTCACGATGAGCACAAACATTTCTGACATGGTGTAGGAAGGCTTTGGAATGGTTCTTTTTTAGAAATAATAGAATGTAACATGGGCATAAAAAAACACTATTGTAAACTAATAACCTACTTTTTTTTAAGCCGTATCTCCCAGAGGTTTTCTAAAAGGGCCACATGGATCCATTCATACCTTAAACCCATCATGCTGTTTTCTCCTTGAACATCTAAATAACCAGAATATTCCCTTGACTGATGCATTCTTCCTTCTCGCTCTGCTTATCTTGACCCAACTTCCACTAATACCTCAAGGCTCAGATCAACTCTTACCTCTCGTACAGTCTTAATCAGACCAGCCAACAATGATCTTATTTTCCTTAAGATCTATTTCTGTTACTCATTCGGCCTTTAAATGGACACTCCTTTAAAATATTTCTCTTGCCTACGATAACTGAATTTTTGAGTCTGAATATGTCTTACCTTTTGAAATAGTAAGATCCTTGTGAGTAGACACCACTTATTACACTTCTTTTTAGTCTCCACAGGACACAGTACAGTGCTGTGCACATAATAGGTACTCAATAAATAATAGATATATTAATGCTGAGATGCCATAGGCTTATTATTAAATTATAGAGAGGCTCTCTCAGTTATCCCACTAAGTACTCCAGGGAGCTAACTAATCCAAACCAGTAACGTTTTACTAAATAAATTTTTTTTCCTGATTTAAAATATTTGCAAGGGTTGAGGATATTATAATGTAGTCTTTCAGTAGATAAAGGCACAAATTTTTAGGATCCAATATACTTTTGCAAAATAGCTACCACAGAAGAAGTGACAGTGTTCAAAATAGACGTATGCACCCCATCTTTTAAAGTAGCAGCCAGCCACTCTGGGGACTGACATAATTAATTGGATATTTCCATGAAGAATTTTTTGTTTTATCTGGTATATTTAATTCTGTTTTAGGACAATGACTATTAACTCGTCAGAAACATCAACAAACATACATATATAGCTTTTCACTCAGCAATTCTACTCTAATAAATGTATTATAAATCAACAGTTATGGATATGTACAAAGATTTAGCCACAAGATTGTTCCTCAGAGGGTAGTATACATGCTGAAAACTAGACACACACGTGCTTACCAGTAATGGATCAATTACATAAGTTATGATCTATAATCCAATTTGTCATTAAAAATGATATCGCAGATACATATTTACAGGCACAGAAAAGTTCAAGATATACGATGAAATGGAAAAGTTATAAAACTATGTATGAACACTATTATAAAATGAACATATTATAAACAAGAGATACCTGGAGGGGAGCCCATGAGTCTTCCGGACACATCGGATCCTGGCAATTTCCTCTTTAGAATTGGAACAATCTTTTCATCAAAGTATTCCATTGCCATGGAAGAAATGTCCCTTAACTCTTGAAGTACTTCATGAGCTCGCTGAGGGGCTCTGGTAGAATTGACATATCTCAACACACGATAAATCTCATCAATAACCTAAAATAATGAGCTCTCATTAGCATCTTCAATGTTTTAAAAAAGAAAACAGCTAAATAGGGAGAGAAGTGACTGCCTGTTTTGCAATTCACATAAGGACCTAGGGTGATTTAACTGATGTACTGGCCATTGATAACATCATCTGTAACACATGGCTTTGGCCTTGTTATAATACTTTATAGGTTTCATACTTACATTTATGAAGTGCCAGGTACTGTGTACAGGCTAAAGAAATCATGATGAATAAAATACAGCCCCTGCCCTAAAGGAAATTACAGTGCAACTGGGAAGACATATGTGTAAATAAGTGAAACAAGAGGGATATACAAATTGCTAAAGGAACTAGAGGACTAAACTAAGAAATTAAGTCCTGTATGCGAGCAGGATTAGGGGAAGTCGAATTACCCAAACCCATATTCTTCAAACTCTACAACCCATTCACTCTAGCCTGAATCTGTCTCCCAAAGCCACAGAAACTCAGCCTGACCCCCTTCTCTCTTACACCGGCACCCTGTGCTCTATCCCTTGAAGTTTTGTTTCTCTAAGACTTCAAATCCCACTTTCTTGCTATCACCAAAGGGTAGTAAGAGATCCTTTTTCATTTCATGATAACTGTGGTGGGAAAACACAAGGCATAACAGACATGGAGAAGAAACAACATTCTGACCATCCTGGTTCCTAATTCTCTTGCTGGAATGGTAAGTGAACCTTCCTTAGGCATTTCTGCCCGCAGCATGAATCCCTGGGAGGTTACCCTTAATACTTCCCACAGCTTCAGCATAGACCTGAAGATGGTAATTCATATCTCTGATGACCTCCAGCCTGGATGACATCTATTCCCATGGGCCTTTACCTCCCCCAAATTTTGAGTTAATGACGAAACCATTCCGTCACCAAAATATCTCAAACCACCTCAGATCTTACCCATTCCCCTTACTGCATTTATCTAGCCAGTACTCAACTCTGGAACAATCTTATAATCTACCTTCTCTCCTTTACTCAAGCTGCTTAGTCCTGATATAAAAACATACAATCTTGTATGAGAGGCTATTTCTACAGCTTTCTAATAATATGCCACATGCTGAATCCTACCTGGGCTTGCGATGACAGAATAGTTATGAAAAATATTTTTCAGTTTTAAAAACGTATGGTAGAAACCAAATATGGAGAACAACTATCACATTTCTAGCACACGCAGTTCACTCTATGATACTTATATGTAAATTGGCACAGTAACAAATGATATACTATGAATATCATTTAAGTCTTTGGACTGTTGTAGGTGAGAATTTCTATTTTGTTTAATATTGTATTTACCAAACAAACCTCTTACTAGAGTATTGAACTTCATATGTTCTCAATTTTTTCTCATTTTATACTTTTGTCTTTTTGTTCTACTTGAGATTTCCTTAACTTTCCTTTCCAAACCTTTCATTTAATTTAAAAAATATTGTTCCACATTTAAAAAATTTCAGCACATTTAAAATTCAATATTTCTTTAAACGGCATATGTTTGCCTATATCTTTTCTTATTTTTCTTAGAATATTAGCCACAGTTTCTTTTTAAAGCTTTATATCCTTATATAGTTTTCTCAAAGGTTTTTTTGCACTGTTAATTTTATTCTGTTTCATATTAGTCTGGTGATTCTCTACTCTGCTTGTATTTAAAAATGGAGCACATAAAAGGTTATCAGAACTCCCTAGGTAGCCAACATGTCTGGTGGGGCGAGGGGAGGGGAGGAAAAATCTAAAAATTTGATATGAGAATAGATC
>NW_017731395.1:5096067-5099845 GCF_001890085.2 Hipposideros armiger | reverse complement strand
TTGTACAATCATTTACAGTGTGAAAACCCTGACTTTTGGGGACCACTGTGTTTCAATAAGCACAAAAGGGTTACCAGGGCCACAAGTAACAGTTAAGAGCAGGGATAGTATCCATGTCTGTTTTCATTATTACAGCTCCCAGAATGTTTAGCTGGCCACTGTTCAGCTGTGTGCTTCAATATGTGTGAACTATGAGCTTACTGTAAAAAGTTTAACTTCAATATGCCAGATCGGAGATTTGAGAAATGTATATAGAAGTAAGCCAATAATTAAAACCTCTTAGTTCAAGGGGCCGGCCGAGTGGCTCAGTTGGTTAAGAGCTTGCTTAAGAGTGTGAGCTCTGAGCAACAGCTGTTCGATTCCTAGCCCGAGATGAGCTGCCAACAGGTGGCAGTATGGCACAGCTAAAAAAAAATAATAAATAAAATAAAACCTCTTAGTTCAGAGAGAAGATGAATGGAATATCAATATAGTGGTCAGGGTCGGCAACTATGGCCCTATGCGATCTGTGCCAGTTTGTGTAAATAAGACAGCACTTTTAAGAAACAAAATAATCCAAGCTGTTTAAGTGATAATAAAAAACAAAAATTATTGGGGTTTTTTTTTTTAGGTCTTTGTCCAATCAAGTTCAGATTTGCAGGAGAAAAACAACTTAGGATAAGTTCTTGTGAAGAAATGAGTACTATTAAGGAAAACAGTTAAGAAGACCGACAGTTGAGACATCAGAAGACTTTAGATTTTGTCAAATCATTTAAATTTGCTAGGCCTCAGTTTTCTTATCAATGAAATAGGAATAGTAATACTTATTCTATCTACCTTACATGGCTGTGACGGAAAGTAGATGAGATAATATATATGAAAGTGCTCTAAGAATCAGAAAGTATTTCATAAATATAAGATGAGGGCAATGGCAAGAGAAAGGGATAGGTAGCTATATAAAGTTAGGTACAAAATTCCTTTCCAGCAGTTCTTCTATGACGGGCGAGGTACAGGCTGTAGTTAAGGACCTGACCATAGCAAATGCCCAAGGGGACCTACTGCATCTTGAAAACTTAAGACATTCTCCATTGCTGCCACCTTAGTTTGTTCTTTTATGTAACATGAGAGGTCAACAAGTGGTTTCCAAAAACAGGGACTCAATTAGATTGGACCTCATTTGTTTAGACAGTAAAGATCATTATCCCAATCACGTGATCCTGATGAACTGGAACAAAGATCGGCAACTTTTCTGTAAAGGCCAGATACGAAATATCTTAGGCTTTTGCAGGCCGTATGGACTCTGTCCAAACTACTCAACTCTTGTTAATAACAGCTGACTGAACTGTCTCTGAGGTTATGAAAACTGTAAGACATTTCTTAAATATTCATATTCCTAACAATGAGATATGCAATACAAACAAGGCTATAGGGGACAACCTCTACTAGTTCAATGAACTTCCCAAGACACTTAAGAGTTAAGGCGTATAAATCAGATCTAGATAAAATCTGGCATTAAAAATCAGAATCAAGGGCTGGCCGAGTGGCGCGTTGGTTAAGAGCTGGCTTGGGATGCCAGTTCTGAGCAGCAGGGCCCCGGTTCGGATCCCACATGAGGGCCAGTGACACTGCCCTCTACAGCTAAGATGGTGAACAGCAGCTTGACCTGGAGCTGGGCTGCCGTGAGTTGCCGGCGACAGCGTAGGCTGCAGCCCCTGCTGCAGTGGGCTGCCATAAGCTACCGTGTGTGGCTGGCAGCCAGCATAAGCGGCCGGTAGCCGGTGTGAGCTGCCAAGAGCCTCCGTGAGCAGCTGTCCAGAGGCCAGCGGCCGATCTGCCTCACCCAGGAAGAGTGCAATGATAATACCAACGTGAGCCAGTGAAGCAGTGTCCTCCACAACTAGACTGAAGAACAAAATGACAGCAACTTGTCTATTCTCCTCCCCTCTGATTCCCCAGCACTGTTCCCCTCCCCCAACTCCCCAATTTAAAAGAAAAAAAAAAACCTGAAGAAAACCATTTTCATTAAAAAAAAAAAAAAATTCAGAATAAAAAGTTTCTGAAGCAGCCAGTTAGCTCAGTTGGTTAGAGCACATTGCTCATAACACTAAGGTTGCCGGTTCGATCCCCACATGGGCCACTGAGCTGTGCCTTCTACAACTAGATTGAAACAACTACTTGACTTGGAGCTGATGGGTCTTGTTAAAACACACTGTTCTCCAATAAAGAAAAAAAAAGTTTCTAACTGCTAACCCCTTCTATAGTTCCTTACAAAAACATTTGTAGCTAATATGAGGAAAGTGAGATATACCAAATAATATTTCAAATAAAATAAAAAGAAACAGGATTCCCCCCCAAAATAAACACCATAGAAAATTGAAAAAGGAGAAAGTACATATAAAATATTGCCAGTGTTAGTTACCTATGGACATACAAAAAGAGAACATTGAAATTTTACTAGGTATTAATTAGTTGTAACCACATTGATACTTTCGCTAGTATCAACTAAGTAGCAAAATGACCTTTAATTCCATTTCCACCCCTACCATATAAAAGGATATAGATGTATTTCAATTAGAATTCACACTCAATTCAAGCAAGATACCACTAAAGGTATGAGTAGCCTGTTGAATGCTGGGGTCTTTATTAACTTAGTAACACTAAATATGCCACATATACTTATTTCTGTGTTAAACAGCACTATTACTTTGCTCTGAGTATATTGCTATACAGTAATTATTTATTCTTTTCAAATCTGGAAGTTTATAAAGTTGTCTCACGAAACATTTCTCAAAACAAAACCCAGTTTGTCCCTCCTACTCTACCTCCTCCAAATTATAACAATCTTGAAGGCAGGGACAAAACCTATCTTGTTCATTGCTGCTGTATCTCTGGCATCTTAACAAAGAGTAATAATAGCTCAAAAATTTTTTTCTTGAATATGAACTCTTAACAAAGCTTCTCTAAAGAACAGTAGGGCTTCTACTGTATATTTCATAATTAGAATTTTAAATATAAAGATCACATAAATGATGCATATTTCTATCAGTTACTGTACAGAACAAATCCATTCAGAGAAACTAATTCCAGAGAAGCAGGAACAATTCTGACATTTAAAGAACCATCTTGTAACTTTACAGTGATTTAAAGTGGACACAATGCGATCTGGCTGTTCTAGATAAGCAACTCTTTTACCTTTCCTGGGATGAAGCAACAGAGGTTGGAATCCACATACTTCATGAAAGTCATATTTAATAGTGAAAGTCTTGTTTCAACAGCAGCAAGGATGTCTGCATGACGAGCTAATGAATGGTTTCTCCTTTCTGACTCTCTCCTATAATTAAAAAAGCAACCTTTAAAGAAGTGGTGTGGACTAAAATGTTTAGCAATCAAAATGCCTTAATAAAATAGCCTCACATTTACATGTTAATTTAGAAATGTACAATTGGGTCATCATTTAATTGTAATGATAAATGAATCACTATGTCCAGAAATCTTTGCCAAGGACTAGTACTCATTGACAAAATATTTGAAAAAAAAATTATTTTGTTTTGTGTTGTTTTGGCTATATCAAGCCTACTGGCTGTTAGAATCAGGGAAATTACTAAAAAATGAAAGAATTACACATGGACATACAGACAAGAGATCATGTTTTTGCCCATAAAATTAGCTCATTTAAACTTTTTAAACAGTTTCATTGAGAAATAATTCACATAAAATAAAATCCACTTTCAAAGTGTACAATTTAGTGGTTTTGGTACATTCCCAGAACTGTGTATCCATCACCACTATCTAATTTCAG
>NW_017731395.1:5092577-5093532 GCF_001890085.2 Hipposideros armiger | reverse complement strand
CCCAGTTGTAAATTATTGCCATTGCAGGCCATACCATACCTTGGGAGCTGTGCTTTAACTTGTTTCTGACATAGATTATGGTACCTCTCCACTTTTAGAAATCCCTGATTCAACATTCTCTGGCAGACTAAGTCCATTCTTTTACAAACCTATGGGGAGAGAGGAGGAGAAAGAATTTTTAAAAGTAATAACCAAATTAATGAAACGACAATTAACTTAGACTCATAACTGAAGGCTGCGAGTTCTCTGTGCTAGTATTGTTCCCCAGTTTGCTGTCTGAACCTTTGAATCAGTGTTATGGGGTAAATGCCTCATACCTTGTAATTCTTACAATATTGCATTAAGTAATATCATCTGGAGGCAAGGAAAACTTTACTCCTTTACTTTAGGTATTTGTCAAATGTTCTGAACGTATCCCCACTATTATGGTCAGAAACTGTAGTTCTGAAGATCAGTAAAACAATATATTAAAAAGTTTTTAATGGTTTGAAACAAGGAAAAGCCTCCATTAGCCAAAAATGTATATTCAGACTCAAGTCCGACCTCTCACAAAGTTCATATGATCTATACCCAGAATGAGAATTCTTATTCTACTAGTGATTTGGGTTAACTATAGACAGTTACTCTATTCTAGATAATGTCATATCCTCCAAATATCTTAGCATGTGTAGTAGAACCTCAACTATTTTGAATCCTTAAGAAACACAGTGTTTTTATATAGTAAGAGCACAGGATCAGAAGTCAGAACACTTAAATTTGAGTCCAACCTTTATGCAATTCTTGAGCAAGTCAGCTACCATTTGAGTCAGCCACCTATAAAATGTGGCTAGTATCTAACTCCAGGATATCATTAGGATTAAGTGAAACATATTAAATCACTTGGAAAACTCTGAAGTATTACATACAAATTATGTTAAATAAATTTTAACTTAGTACTTAATTTGAAAACTTTGCT
>NW_017731395.1:5086302-5090752 GCF_001890085.2 Hipposideros armiger | reverse complement strand
TTATTTTATTATACTAGTTTTGCTGCACTGAATCTCGCTAACTACTAGGATTTAGATATCTTTTAATAATCTAGAAACTCAACTCAATATATGAGTACTGACTAGTAGGAGTACATAAGTATGATTGGGTGATCAGACTATGAATAAATAACCGGATAAAGTCAACCAAGGAAGACTTCACATGATACAAGATACGAACCAGGCTTTGAAGGAAGAGGGCAAGGACCGCAAAATTAGAGGTGATGGCACATGCAGAGGCAAGAAGTCAGGAGTGAATAAACCTAAATTAGCGAGCAAACTACTTCTGAAGATATAGCAGATGTGTAGGCAAAGCTGAGAAGACTAAAATTTCCCATGTTTTGAGCAGGGAAATCAGAGTAATAAAAAATAACTTTAGAAAGACCACTCATTTTTTGAAAGATCTTCTATTGGGATACTTGATTGGTCATATTCTGCAACAACTGTAATATCAGGACTAAATATATGATTCTGGAAATTACACCCGGGAATAGCTGATATCACTGTAGATGAACCCTCAAATGAAAAAGTGTAAGATAAGAAAATCAAGGCTTACAAACGGAGCCTCAATTGATATTTATGGTTAAAAACTGGTAAAAAGACCAGAAAATAGGTCACAAGGACAAATTAGAATAGCATCACAAAAGCCTAAGTCAAAAATATTTTAAGCATTAGTCAATATTGTAAGAAAAGAGCAGTATTTTATGTGGTGCCCTGCCTTCCATGGATGTTTAATAAGCATTGATTGACCGACAGCACAAAAACAAAGACACAATAGGTCGTGTATCTTCTGTTTAGGATTCTAAAGGAAGCAAAGTAATCTCTGGAAAATGGAAATATACTAATATTCCCCAAGTAATTTAATGGTAACTGCTGACAATGTATACTAACTTGAAATGCAAAATTATCTCATTTAAAGTCTAGCTCTATATTTATGGGTATTTTAATAATTTCCCAAGATTAAAGGAAAAAAAATATTTCCCGTAGTTATTAAAACAAAATTCCAGCATTTTGGCAATTTATCCAAGACAGTAAAATAAAATAAAATTCAGGAGTCTAATATACAAAGATGACAACTATCGGTGCATTTATATACACTATAAAAGCAAAAGGAACTAATGGAATAAATCAGTTTACAACAAAGACACTTAGCTTGGGCCCCTGTTAGTTGCTCTTCCAGAACAAGAGAATATTTGTGGTTTTNGACATGTTTTGAAAATCCAGAGATAATTCTGAAACATCACTTTTCAACTGAAGAATTTTCCATCCTGCAGACTGAAATGGTTGAAATGCTGTGCTGACTAGAAAAAAAAAATTGATCAGTTTGAATTAATATTAATAAACTTTCTTTTAAAAAAAATAAGCACGATTTTCTTTCCAAAATGCAATTATAATCCATTTTAAGCTGGAAGTGTAAACCTAAAATATGGCATATTGATTAGTAAGAAAACGCTATACACAGCACATTCAGAAATATGTCTTTGTCCTCTTACAAACAACCCCGACCACAGAATATAGCATCTACACTGAATCGGTTTGCAATCACTTCAAAATGTCCACCTCCTTTAATTTCCTTACCACTTAAAGATGAATTCACTGAAAGGAAGCAAAATATCTGACTGAGCTAAGGCATTCATCAAACCTGCAGTCGAGCCTCTGGAGTGACATAAAATCCCAATGGCAAATTCATTTTTATAAATCACTGGCTGAACGAACTACATACTGTGCTTTTTAGGTATAAAACCTCTCCTCAAGCTGGCGGGTGGGCGTAAATCACTAGTTATAAAATGAACTGCAAGAGAGAAAAAACCCCGGTCAAGGGGCAAGTTGCTTCACCGCGGGTGGGAAGTGTCAGGGGTGAGGCAGAGCCGGAATGGCCATTCCTCAGGGTTCTACTTGACTGGTCAATTACAGGGTGCTGTGGTTCCCATTTCTCGGAACCTCCACCGGGTTTCGGGAGAACTGATCAACCCCACTTTTCTTTTCTCCAGCAAGGAAACTTGGATGGTTGCGGGAACAATACGTTCTTCTTGCAGACAAATCAAACCTGCCTGGGATCGTGCGATCGTTTCGCCTCCTGGGGAGTGTTCTCCCCCAACCCCGGCCGGGGGGCTGGAAGGTGGTACAAAAGGCAGGCGACGTGCCCCCCGGGGGTGTCCACGCTCAGGCCGGGGGGAGGTGGGCAGCTCGACTCCCGCTACCTCCCTACCCCCCCGCGGCCCCGCTTCCGGGCGGGGGACACGGAGCCCCCCAAGGCGAAGTTGCCCCAGGCAGACGCCCCAGCTCCGAAGCAAGGGCGGAATCGGGACGAGTCCCGTTGACAGGGCCAAGAGACTCTGGGTTGAGAGGGACGCGCTCCGCGCTCTGGTTCCGGCTGGGCTCGCGGGGGGCTCCCTCCCCGGGGAACGCGCTCTCCTCTCCGTCCCTCCCCAGACCTCGGCCCGGCGGAGAGGGCGGCGGGGGTCCCACGGGGGCCTCACCAGGCGGAGCTGGCTAATTTCGTCGTAGGACATGAAGCTGAGGATGTTCTCGATGGCTACGATGGGCAGCGCCACCAGCGTGTTGTTTTGAGGCAGCTGGTCGGGAGCCAGCGTTGGGGCTGGGGGCGCCTGGGACCCCGGCTGCGGGGGCTGGGGCGGGGGCGGTGGGGGCAGTCGCTGGGCAGAGCCGATGGCCGAAGAGGAGCTGCTGTCGCCGTGGCCACCGCCTCCTTCCTCAGCCATCCGCTCCTCCGACGCCGCCGCCATCTTGGGGGTTTGATTCCTTCCCCCCCACTGCAAGGGGAACAGGGACACTTCCGATGCGTCACTTCCTCCTCCTGAGCCGCCAGGGAGGGGACACCTGGAGGAGGGGGAGGAGCCTACGGGTGACAGGCAGAGAGGGATGCGCGCAGTGCTGTTTGTTCAAGTGGCAATGNAAGTTAAGTGGAGCTTAAAATTTAGTGAGAAATAGGCCCTTCCAAAGATAATCCCTGTAAGTGTAATAATGATGCAATGGCAACTTAGAAACGCTACCTGAGTAAGTTCAGAGAAGAATCACAGAAAGCTGTATAGAAGTACTAACATTTGAAGGTACAGACATTTTCCAGGAGAGGGAAAGGAAGGTCTGTAGGCAGAAGAAAAAGAAAGCATGTGCTTGGAGAGGCCTAAGATGTTTGGGAAACTACACAGCTTGATGTTCACTTCAATCAATCTTAAGTGCAAAATGCTAGAAGTAGGTGGTTGGGAGAAACCTCTATGAAAGGTTGTAGCTTTTGCTCCTAGTCTCAAAAATCATGAAACTGGATTGATGTGCACAGGCCATCCTTTTAAGATAGTACCTTCTCCAATATTTTAAGAAGCCATATGTCTCAGTTAACTAGTGTATATAGGTATATCTGGTCTCTTTTATGAAATCGTGATGGTAAGAAAGGAATTTTTTTTAAACATCCTTACTTGCTCTCTCCAGTAAAAGTTATCAACCCTGGAGGTTCTCAGAAAACTTTCTTAAATTTGACTAGTTTGTGAAATAAAGAAGGTAGAAAGTAGGGGGGGGGGTGTCTGATCAGTCATCTAGGACATCTAAAACTTCACACATGCAAAATCAATCTCATCTTAATCCATGTCACCCTTCTCTAATTACTTCATTACATTATACATCATTATTGTTTTTGCTGGATTCCCCCCTTTACTGACAGGATAAAAACTCATTATCTTGAGCAAGCCTCTCCTCAATACTCTCCACATTCCTGTATCTTTGCATTTGCACCCTGGTGCTTTATAAGTGGGCGCAACGATCATTCTGTCCAGGTGATACTGTGGACAGGGACACTGATGAACCCCTTCATTTGTAGACTAGAATCGGAAGAATGTATTGCCCCCCAAAATATTACAGTTTCTTACCTGTACCTAAGTCCCTGTTAATCAAATCAATAACCAGATGAGGAGGAAAAAACAAAAAGCAGCAATAAAGAGAGTATATTCTCTGTAAGCACAATATTGAGCAGTGGTTCTCAAAGTGTGGTCCAGGGACCCCTGGGGATCCCAAGATCCTTTCAAGAGTTTGCGAAGCCAAACTATTTTTGTAATACTAGGATATCTGTTTGCCATTTTCACTCTCAATCCTCTCATAACATACAGTGGAGTTTTCCAGAGGCAACGTAACGTGATGACATTGTTCTGACAACTAAATGTACTGTGTATTCTTGGGCCTTCTAGAATTTTCTAAGGCAAGCTCTTAGGGTCTTCAGTAACTTTTAAAAGTATAGGTGTCTTGAGGCAAAAAATATTGAGAATTACTGGCATAGAGCAAGGAATACAGCTTGCCTAGTTAAAAATAAAGTAATAGTTTCTCATTTTCCTTCATATTTCCTACCAATCAACTCTCTCTATAACCGAAATTTTCTAACATTTGAAGAAAAGATGTGAAAGGGTATAAATGGGTAACAGATTTA
>NW_017731395.1:5047827-5080812 GCF_001890085.2 Hipposideros armiger | reverse complement strand
AAAGTTATTTCTTTAGTTCTTCTCCCCCAGGGTTATTTAACATTCAATAAATGCTTTATGCCTTAGTATTTCTGACACATTTGCATTTTATAATACGTTATTTGTGTCTCCACTGATAGATTGTAATTTCACTCTTCTACTTAGGGTATTGCTATCTCTTCATAGAACCTGTTACAGTTTGGTCTGAAATGAATTCATTTTCTACTGTTTTATTAAAGTTAGTTATTTTCTTGGTAGGTTGGATTGAAGTCAAATTTCTATATATGGAATCATGCTTTAAATACATTATGAGGCTCTCATTATAAAGAAAACATAGAAAATCCTTTAAAAAGTGAATTGTTATTTCCTAACTTCATTTATTTATTCCTTAAATCCACTAGTTAGATGAAGTTTTGTTTTGCATGAAATGGGCAGCTGTGGGGGTTTTTGTTTTGTTTTGTTTTTTTGTCTTTTTCCTTATCTCTCTACATGGGATCAACTAGTTAACATCCACTGCTGATCTTAACAACATAATACAACTTTGGAAACAATTTAAACCATATCCTGCCAGTAAGTTCATTCACATTGTCCTTTGTTTATGTATATTGGATCTCTGCCCTTATATTCCCTCCACATTTTTTAATAGAGAAAATATCAAAGCAAATGGTTGCTTTGTTTTAGCTATTAAAATCAATGCTTATTTTGAAGATGCTTTCCAATCAAAACAAGTACTTGTAACTAAAACAAATATTTTAACTTTTAGGAGGAGTTTGGGGTTTTAAGTGCAGTTTTATGCCAGCAGAGCACCATCGGACCTTGGCAAGATAGTGACCTCAAGCACAGAATAGACATATGCATCCTAAGATCTATGTTTCTATTTTCATATTTGTATGAGGATAATAGTACCTTTCTCCTTTCAGCTCACAAAGTTAGTATGAGCATGAGCTGAGACAGCAAATGGGTGGAGTTTTGAATTCCTCAGATTACAGATGTTCAAGTCAATTTACTGCAAAGCACACAATTTACGTTATCCTGACCTCCTTATCCATCTGCCATCTTGGTCAGGGTGTGTGTGGGGGGGATAGGGTAAGGTCAAGTGCAGGGAAGTATGGTAAGAGGTGGTGTAAGCTATTCAATGGCACCTCCACAGGAAGATGAGCTTTATGTGTGAAAAAGAGGAAGCCAGTTTTTTCTATTTGTTAGCAGATTTGTAATCTACATAGAAAGAAGGATGAGCACCTAGATGAACTACAAAGAGGTTGGAGAGTTTCTATTGATTGTAATTAACTATGTTGTTTTTTCTTTTTAATTGTACTAAAAACACATAACACAAAACTTAACATCTTAAACATTACTAAATGTACCGAGTTTCAGTAGTGTTAGATATTGTACTTCATATAAGTGGAATCAAATTTTTGTAACTGGTTTATCTCACTTAGCATGCTGTCCTGAAGGCCCATCCATGTTGTAGCATGTGTCAGAATTTCCTTCCTTTTAAAGGCTGAGTAATATTCTTTGTGTGTGTGTGTGTGTGTGTGTGTGTGTGTGTGTGTGTGTGTGTGTGTCACATTTTGCTGATCCATTCCTTCATCAATGCACATGGATGGCTCCCACCTCGTGGCTATTGTGAGTAGTGCTTCTATAAACATGAATGTACAAATATTGTTTTTGAGATTCTGCTTTTAGTTCTTTTGGTTATATACCCAAAAGTGGGATTGCTGGGTCATAAGGTAGTTCCAGTTTTAATTTTTTGAGGAACTGCCATACTGTTTCCATAGCAGCTACACTCTTTTACATTCCCAACAACAGTGCACAAGGGCTCCAGTTTCTCCATATCCTTGTCAATTCTTGTACTTTTCTGTTTTTTGGATAGTAGCCATCCTAATTAGCATAAGGTGATATATCCTTGTGGTTTTGATTTACAGTTCCCTAATTACGAGTGATGTTGAGCATCCTTTCATATGCTTGTTGGCTATTTGTATGTCATCTCTGGAGAAATGTCCTTTTTTTTTTTCCTTTACCCAATTTTTAACTGGGTTATTTTTGTTGTTGTTGTTGAGTTGTAGGAGTTCTTTATATACTCTGGGTATTAGCTACTTATCAGATATATAATTTGCAGATAGTTTCTCCCATTCTGTAGGCTGCCTTTCACTCTGTTGATTGTGTCCTTAGATGGACAGAAGTTCTTAAGTTTGACGTAGTGCCATCTATGTCTATTTTTTCTTTTGTTGCCTGTGCCCTTGGTGTCATATCCAAGAAATCATTGCCAAATCCAATGTCATAAAAAGTTTTCCCTATTTTTTTTTCTAGGAGAGGTATAGTTTTAGATATTATATTTAGGTCTTTGATCTGTTTTGAGTTATTTTTCATATATGCTATAAGGTAAGGGTCCAACTTTTTTTTTTTGCATGAGGACATTCCGTTTTTCCAGCACTTTGTTGAAGAGCCTGTCCTTTCTCCATGGAATGGTCTTGGCACCCCTATCAAAGATCATTTGACCATATGAGACAGTTTATTTCTGGATTCTCTATTTTATTCCTTTGGTTTATATTGTTGTCTTTATGCTAGTACCCAATGATCTTGTCCTCCATTCTATCTCAGCTACTTGTTCTCATAGTCATGGTGTAGACTTTGTCATTATCAGTAACTACAACTTTTTATATCTGTTTCAAACATCCCAATCTCTGGCCATCTCTTCCTATCTTTGCAGCTCACTCTCTCTAGTACAATGTTAATAATCCTCGGAACCCACAACATCCAGTGATCCCACTAGCTTTTCAGTGTCCCTCATCCTTTTCATAGCATCCCTTCCTGCCTAAACGCTTAAATTCCACTGATGGTCATTATCATTATTCCCTTGTAAAAGTCTTCTACTCTCTTGCTCTTCCTTGCTTTGTCATGCTTCTGGCTAAACTATCGTTTAAAACATTGTCAACGTATGATTAGATCCAACTCTCTACTTACTCCTGCTTGCATCAGAGAGCTGAACATGGCTTCCAAAAAAAATGCAACCATGCTGACTGTTCTCACTTTAAATTCATGATCATGACCCTCAAGCGGGAGGATCTGCTGCTGCTCTGCAATCACTGTATATTTCCCGAGTTTACTTCCTCTGCCATTTTTCTAAATGATTATTTCACACCTTCTCTCTTCTCAGAACTTGAGTAACCCCCCACCTCCCCACCTGCATTCATTTACAGACCTGGCTTCTTATTTCAATGACAAAATAGAAGAAGTCAGAGAATTGCTACAAGCTTCCATTCCACATCTACCCATCCACCTGTACCCAGCCAAGGCTAACCTTCCACTTACGTATTCAATCCCACCTTCTCTCCTCTACTCGAGGAATCACTCCATCAATCTTCCTTTCTTTCTATTAAAATTTCTCTCTTTACCTAATATTTCTTTTCAGCACACAAACACACCATTAGTTTTTCCATCTTAAAAAAAATATCTGTTGACCTCACCCACCCTTCCAGATACTACCCCGTCTTTCTCCTTCCCTTCACAGCAAAACCACTTGAAAGAGTTGGCTGTGCCTTCTGCCTCTAATCTTATTAAGGTCTCCGGGACCTGCTCATCGCTAAATCCAGTGGCTAATTATTAGTTCTCCTCTTACTTGATTTGTCTGGAGCATTTGGCACAGTTGATTGCCCTACCATCTTTAAAACACTTTCTGCGCTGGGCATTCAGGTAGTATGTCATCCTAACTTTCCTTCTACCTCACTAGCCTCTCCCTCAGCCTCCTCTTCCTCCCAATCTCTTAACATTGGATAGAGTGCCTCAGGGCTCAGTCCTTGGCCTTCTCTTTATGGTGTACGTTCACTCTCTAGGTGATCTCATCTAGTGCCTTTTAAAACAAACATATCTCTAGCCCAGTCCACTCTTGTGAAGTTGAGATTCAAATAGCCATCTGCCAAAGGAATGTCTCCATTTGGATATCTAATAGGCCTACCAAACTTAGCCCGTCCCCAAATTACCATATCCCCAACTGAGCTCCATCAGACCTGCTCTTACCACAGCATTCCTCATCTCAGTTAATGGTGATGTCACCCTTCTTGTTGCTCAGACCCAAATCTTAAGTCATTCCTTTGTCAAAACAATTTTATTGAGATATAATCCAAATATCATACAACTCACCCATTTAAACTGTACAGCCCAGTGGTTTTTAGTATAACCACAGAGGCATACAACCATTACCACAGACAATTTTAGAACATTTTTATTACTCCAGAAAGAAAACCCTGCATCCCTTAGTTGAGGTCATTTTTCACTCTTCTCTTCCTCAGCCCGTATTCAATCCATCAGCAAATCCTATAGGCTCTGCCTTCAGACTGTATTCTGAATATTTCCTCTCACAGCCCCCACCGCTTTTCCAAGCCACCATCACCTCTTGCCTGGGTGAACGTGACAGTCTCCTAACTAGTGTCCCTGCATCCTCCCCGTTCTCCTTTCAGTCTATTCTAAACCCAGCAGCCAGAGTGATCCTATTGTAACATCAGTCAGATCTCATCTCTCTGCTCGATGGTTTCCATCCTACGCGGTAACAGCCCAAGTCCTTACAAAGGCCCAGAAGACCTGACAAACTCTGGTGCCCATGACAGCTCTGACTCCATTGTTCACTGCTGTCCTTGTCACTCCTGAGTTTCGCTCGTACTGGCCTCTTTCCCTGCTCACACCCGGCATTCTCCCACCTCGGGTCATTCTCTCAGCCTGGAAAGCCATTTTCCTAGATGCTTCACTTCTTTCCATGAGTGGATTTACCATAAGGCAAATGAAGCGAAAACTTCAGGCTCCTTCACTTGCTGTGGTCCCCTTCTCTCACTTTCAGAGAACGTTTTAATGAAGTATGGAGAGGGATGATGGGTCGATACCATGTTTCCCCGAAAAGAACACCTAACCAAGGGCCGGCCGAGTGGCTCAGTTGGTTAAGAGCTCGCTCAAGAGTTTGACCCTCAGTTGGTTAAGAGCTCGCTCAAGAGTTTGAGCTCTGAGCAACAGTGGTTCAAGTCCAGCCCAAGCTGAGCAGCCGCTGAGCTGCCAACAGGTAGCAGGATGGCTCAGCTAAAAAAAAAAAAACGAAGACCTAACCAGAAAATAAGCCCTAGCATGATTTTTCAGGATGCTCGTAATATAAACCCTACCCTAAACATAAACCCAATATATATATATATATATATATTTGTACATGAATAAATGAATAAATGTAGATTGCTGGAGCAAACATTAATATAAGACCCGGTCTTATTTTCTGGGAAACACGGTAGCAGAGAAGCTGGGTATTTGAACCTCAATATTCCAATTAAGTCTTGAGGCAGCTGGGCACGATCTGCCTCTGTCTCCTGTGGCTATAGGTCAGTGTGTCTCAAAATTGTGGTCAGAGACTTGCGTCAGAAGCACCTGGAACATTTGTGAAAAGTGGGCCCTCTTAGGCCCTACCCTGGATCTCCTAGATCAGAACCTCCGAGAGTCTACACTGTGAAGAAGCTCACACCTGTTTTGTAGACATGCTACGGGGCTTGACTTTCTGTGTGTATGTCCCCACCCCTGCCCTTCCCAGTATGTGAGGAATCTGCTCTTTTTAGATTGCGTAATTGTGTACTCAATAGTACTGTAAGAATTCAGATTTTTCTCATCAGTTAACTATTTAAGAACTCTTTTTCACCCTTTTGCTTTTACTTTCAGGCACCGGCCTGTATTTTAGTGATTTTCATGACACTTTGAGGGGAATAGGTCATCCAACTTTTAAAAACTTATTTTTTAATTCTTTTTTTATTCAACTTTTTTGATAAATAAATACTTTTTCTCCCTCCCCTCCAATTTGGATTTGTAATTCTTTTCAAGATAAACTTACCTCATTTATCTTTGGATGCTTCGAGTACCTCGCATGGTGCATTGAGTTAAGTTTGTCTAGAAAAAAATTACAAATCCAAATTTAGGACTTAGGTCCAGAAGGTTTGGAAAATTCTGTCTTCAGGCATATATTGCTGAATAGTGTCCACAGGGGCTGAGGGCATTGCATCATTTTGTTTTGTATAAAAATGTTTTTATAAAAATTTATTGAATCAACATTAAAGAAAAGTTTGAAAATATAAAATCCCTCAATTTCTGCCATTCTAATGCAGTAGTTTCACATCTTTGCAATTCCTTATATGCTGCACTCACAGTTTACATACTTATATATGTAAAAATACAGACGTTTTACTCTGATCTTTAATTTTTTTTAACAAAACATATCAGAGATATTTTTTCCTTGATGTCATACAAGGTTGGTAATTATGACATAATGTTAGATGTCTATAAATTACTTATCCATTTACCAAATATTGGACATTTTGGTTGTTTTTAATTTTTTGTTTATATTATAGATGATGTAATAAACAGTTCATGTATATAGCTTTTATCTTTTAAAACATTTCAAAATAGTTTCTCAGGAATGATATTAGTGACTTAACAAGTTTGAATATTTTAAGGTCAAAGTGATTAATACTGAAATATAAAGTATTTCCTCATTGGTAGAAATTGGTTAACTAGTTTCATGTTTAAAATACTTGAAACCTGTAATATGTCTCCTCCACTTCTTTATATTTGAAAGTACACTTTCCTTTATTTGTTTAGTGGGAATGTTATTTATATAGGATGGTAAGGAATAGCCTCTCGGATGAGGCCTTGGGGATATTTGGGGCAATGTCAGTGTCATCGAGGCAAAGGAACAAATCAGAGGTCCTGAGACAGAAGTGTGCTTGAGAATATGTGATGTGGGGGAGAGGGTTCAAGGCAGATCCTGTAGGGTCCTGTGGGCCATGGAAATACTTTGGAGTATATACTGAATAAGAAAGGAAAGTATTGGGGAGTTTTGAGCGTAATCCCATGAGCCGCTATATTGTAAATGGATCACTCCAGCCACAGTAGGGAGAATAGTAGAGGAGCCGGGGGCATGGAATCAGGGACACCAGTTAGGAGCTTTTGGCATTAGGCAAGAGATGATGGTGGCTTAGACCAGGGTGGAAGAGGGGAAGGTCGTAAGAAGAGATCAGATATTGGCTATCCTTCTAATGTAGAAAATCTGGATGAAATAAATAGAGGAGTCAAAGATGATTGCTAGGTCTGAACAAATCAAAGAAGGAAGTAGACACTTCCTGAGATGGGGAAGCCTGGAAGGAACAGGTTTGGGGTGAGGGGAGCCAAGGTTGTTTTGAACCTGTAAAGTTTCCTTTTAAAATTGGCTTTATAGAGATATAATTTGCATGCAGTAAAGTGCACACATTTTAATTATACAGTTTGATGAGTTATGTTGAATGTGTATTCTCATGCAACCACCTCCACAATCAAGTTATAGAGCAAAAGTTTCCCTTATGCTCTTTCCCAGTCAATCAGCGCTCCCTACATGCCTTGCTTCAGGCAACCATTGATATGCTTTCTATCATCGTTAGGGTTTTTTTTTTTTGATAATGGTAGAAATCTCAGGTCCTATCCTGAGACATTGGATATGTCTGTAGAGAGAGAGGCATTACCATGTCTTCTACTTATGCCTTTGAAAATCACTGCTTCTCTGTAGTCTCTGTCGCCGTGAAGATCTTGTTGAGCATTATTTTCAGGAGTTTTTACATTAAAAATATGCATCTTCTTTTTCCCCAATGTAAAATAACACTATAACATTATAATGTGGTTTCAGCTTATATAGTTCACTTCTCTAGGTTCTGAGAAGCCCCCCTCATTGGTGGGGTAGTCCTTACTCTTGAGAATCACTTGTCTGTTCTAATAATCATGTGGGCATGAGAAGGGGCACCGATGGCATTGATTCACTGAAGGACATTCTGAGGAAAGGTTGCACAGCGTTTTGCCTCATCCTGCCTCACTTCAAGTGCTTGGCCTTTTATGGATACCAAGCATTTAACAATCACAGACCAAAGCAATTACTCATGTCTTTGTTTTATATTCCTTGGCTTCCTGTTATTATTTTTAATAGTCCTTCCATAATCATATAATAGCTTCATTTATAAGGTCATTGGAATCCAGGAAATAATGAATGTTCAAATAGTTTAGCCGGAGACTTCAAATAGCCACATGAGGCAGGACATTCCCAGCTGGGTTGTTGAGGGTAGTGTGGTAGGTAGGCCTAAGATTTCACAGCAAAGACATTTAAAAGCATCATATTGCAACTGCAAAAGGAGAAGCTATAAGTGTTGGGATCATCTGTGTCCTAATAGTGCATTTAAATTTTCATTAGCAGGAGAGCAGCGTGCAGGGCACTCCTCCATAGAGGAGGGTTCAAAATGAAGGAAGCAGTTGATTTATTTACAGAGCTACTCCTTTTCTCCCCCTTCCTCCTCTGTATAATAATGCTAATTGTCATAGTGATTTTTGTACTTGGTCTTCATTTCTAGCCCAGGATGTCACAGTTTTTTCACTGATGCTCAAACCACCATAGAGCAGGTAGCAGAGAGTATGAAGAAGAAAGCATTGAGAAAGAAAAAAATGCAAAGAGTGAGAGTGAGAATGAGAGGGAGAGAGAGAAGGTAGTCATTGCATTCGTTTTTCTAGTTAGTCTAAAATCTGTGCATGTGTTGGGCCATCAGCAGGAAGCTGGATGACACTGTCTCAGTCCCCATAGGTGGTTTTTGGCTGTTGATGGCAGTATTTCCATTGTGACAGCCTAAAGGAAAATTTTTTTTCTGGCTTCAACCAGAAATAGTTAGTTATTCTTTTCCTGTGCAGCTAATTGCTTTAATCTCTGAGAGCACTGGGCCTCTTGAAATTTATCATGTGTTTTTTGCCTCCATCCTGGAATCTTGAACATTCAGAGTTCAGAATTTGGGGCTTCCATTTTGGGGCACCCAGTGAATGAGCTCACCGAGCTTCCTTCTATTTTTTCTACCCTTATATCCTCTCCATTCTGATTTTCTTACTTGATTTTATTTTAATTTTATTACACTGTATTGTAGAATTATTGAGACATTTTATATCCTCTTTGGAAACAATGACATATATATATAAATAAATAGTTAAAAACTTGAGGGGAGAAACTCTTAGATAGTAAGGAACCTTGGACAATTATCCAGTGGTTTTGCAGTTTGGGTTTTTATCAGAGGTAGTGTCATATAGTGTTTTTAAAGTTATTATATTAGTTTCAGGTGTACAAAACAACATAATGATTAGACATGTACACCCCTCACAAACTGATAAGCCCCTCCCAAGTCTACTACCCCTCTGATATCGTACATAGTTGTTACAACACCATCGACTATATTCCCCATGCTGTACTTTACATCCCGTGACTGTATATATACATTTAATGATAGTTAACATTCAGTATTATTGTACTTCAGCTAAGGTATACAGCACAGTGGTCAGGCATCTATACAATCTATGAAGTGATCCCTCTGATAAGTCCAGTACCCATCTGGCACCCTACATGATCTTTACAACATTATTGATTATATTCCCCATACTGTATTTCACATCCTCATGACTATTTTGTGAATACCAATTTGTACTTTCTAATCCCTTCACCTTCTCCCTCACCCCCCAAGCCCCCTCCCATCTAGCAACCATCAGGTTTTTTTCTCTGTATCTCTGAGTCTATTTCTGTTTTATTTGCTCGTTTATTCTGTTCATTAGATTCCACATATAAGTGAGATCAGTAACGCAGTGTTTTAAATGCACAGGTCTGGAGTCTGGCCATTGGGGGTTCATATCTTCACTACTGATTACTTCCTGTTTGATCTAAGGTAAGTCACTTCACCTGTCTGTGCTGGTGTTTTCCTGCTTAAGCAGCTTCATCGCCTTTTTTCATTTACTTAGCATTACTATGGGAAATCTATTTGTTTGATTTAATATTCTGGGTTCTCTGTATTTTGGACATCACTATCTTTTAGTCATAATATAGTCAGTGTATTAGTTATGTGTATTGCTGTGTGACAAGTTACCCCCAAGTTGGCAAATTAAAACAACACACATTTATTATTTCATAGTTACTGTGAGTCAGGAATCTGGGAAGGGCTTAGCTGGGTCTTCCGCTTCAGGGTTTCTGACAAGGCTGCAATCAAGCATGTTATCTGAAGGCTCAACTGGGGCAGAATCAGCTGCCAGCCTCACCCACATGGGTGTGGATGGAATTCAGATCTTCAAGAGTTGTTGGGCCAAGGCCTTCCTCAGTACCTTGCCATTTGCTTCATCAAAGCCAGCAAAAGAAATGTTCTACTAGCAAGATGGAAGTCACCATCTTTTGTAACCTAATGTTGCAAAGAATTTGTCTGGTCTTTCTTTGTTCCTGGTTCCTGGGAGATAGCCTCTAAATCCTTAGAATTTCCCGAGTTGTAGGAGTGTCTTTGTTATTCATGGTTGGCCACTGGACCACACCTGAGTTTTTGCTGAGGAGATGACTCAGGATGGGAAGTCAGAAAGACCAACCTTGTGATGAGAGGGTTGGAACTAGCTCATCCTCTGAAAGGGTTTGATGATTTAGTTCAGTCACATCACAAGACCAATAATTAAATCAGTCATGCATAGGCAATAAAACTCTAGTAAAAACTCTGGACACTGAAGCTCAGGTGAGCTTCCTGGGTGGTGAGCACGTCAATATACCAGGTGGTTGATATCTTGTTTCCATAAAGAGAGGACAGGGAAACTGCATTTGTGACCCTTCCCAACTTTGCTCTGTGTGTCTTTTCATTGGGCTGGTCCTAATTTGTATCCTTTACAATAAAATAGCAGTTGTAAGTATAGTACCTTCCTGAGTTCTGTGAGTTGTTCTAGTGGATGTTTGAAGCTGAGAGGGCAGTGAGAATTCTGTAGGTTTTAGCTAATTGCTCAGAAGTGCCCATACCTTGAGGACCCCCAAACTTGTGGCTAGCATTGAAGCTCAGGCAATCTTTTTGGGGACTGCACCCTTAAATCTATGGCATCTCTACCTACTCCAGGTAGTTAGTGTCAGGTCGCATTACAGTGTTGCACCTGATCATGAAGTGACATCCATTACCTTTGCTCTATTCTGTTGATTAGAAGCAAGTCACGAGGTTCAGCCCACACTGTAGGGAAAGGAAACTACATAAGGGCATGAACACCAGGGGGCAGGGAAAATTGGGAGCCTTGTCAGATGCTTCCTATCACAGTTAGCTAGCATGGCCCACACAGTATGGAGACTTGTCTTACAACATCTTGATTGATTATGTGCACATGAGATCACAGATTATGGATTCTGAATGCAATAATGGATTTTAGATATTGTTTAGTCTAGTTCAACCTCATTTTACAGGAGAAAAGTCAGGCTTAGTAAGTGTAGGTGTATTTTTCGAGAGCATGCAATGAGCTAGTGTCAAGATCAGGACAAAACTCAATGCTTTTTCCCCAATACCATGCTGACTAAATGAGTCAGTCTAATCACCAAGTACATCGGAACTGCCATGGATAAATAGTTACATCCCTTAAAGCACATTGGCAAAGCTGATGGACGTCTTTGCAGAGACAGAAAAACACCCAAGGATGAAAAGATTTAGGTAGGGTCAAATATGTTGGAAGGTAAAGATTTTTAACTGGCAGAAAATTGTGAAAGCTCTTTGTTTCCTGCACATGATGCATTGATTTTTCTTTTTTAATTAGAAAATCAAATTAAGAAGGAAGCATAGAATTTTCGAGGTTGGAAAACAAGGTGCAGAAGCAAAAAGGAATCAAGCTTCAGACTAATAGTTTACAGAGTATTAGTAACGTCCTCTAGACTGATCCATAAATGAATTCAGCTCCTTGATTAGTGTTATGGTCAGGGGCAGAGAAATTCTAGATCCAGTACTGAAATGAATATCAAACAGCCCTCAATACTCTGGTAGAAATTGTATGTTGAGCTGAAGTGGTTTGACCTCAAATAATGATGGGCAGGAAAAAAAAAACACCGTTAGGACAAACTAACAGCTAATTGTGGCTTCTCTCATTGGCTCACAAAATAGCTTTCCATTGTGAGCTCTGAGCCAATTGCCAGGAAACAGCCGCCATTGACATGATGGAGGTTGGAGGGAGTGGGCAGGAAGCAAAGGTAAGCTTCAGTTTCAGCAAAGGTGGCAGGCAGCTTGCAAAGTAAAGTTAAACTTCACACAGTGATGCAGGGCTCACAGGGGCTGTGGCTTCCAAAGGCATTTGGGGGAGGAGGGAGTTCTTATATCAGAGGCGTGGTCAAGTCACGTCACTGACCACAAACATGTCACTCTATTCACCAGCAAGACGGTGCCCTTCAATGTCTAAGTGAAACTGATATTCTGGCAGTGCTATCTTGCTCGTCACACTCTAAGTGAATCCTTCGTTCTGTTCCAACGAGGTCACTCATGGGTCTGCAGTCACATCATGACATTCTTGTCCTCATACTGTCTGTCTGAACCTCATTTTTCTGAACCAAGAAAAGTCGGCTCTCTTTTGGGAAGCCTTATCACATCACTCCACTTCATCATTTCACAAAATACTAGTTTATACACAACTAACTCGTTTAATCCTTATAAAAGCTTTAGGAGGTAGGTCCTATCGTTAGTGTCAAAAGAAGACCAAGATAGAAGCATCTAGAAAGGAAAGAAAAAGTTTACTTGCAAAGAATACAGGTGAGTCAGCCTTCAGAAGGGCTGGTTCAGCAAATACACAAGGATTTGAAGGGATAAAACCTAGAAAGTTACCAAGGTTACCGAGTATCTGTTTATGTTGGAAAAGCAACGACTTCCTCACATGATTATTCTACTCTGAAAAGTCATGACGTCTCTTCAGACAACAACACAGCAAAAATAAGAGATAAGTGGTTGGGGTTTTTAAGGGAGTTTATGGGAAATAGTCAAGATTTTATTCTTTGGGGGACCACAATCAGTCAGGATGACGGTGATTTGGATTTATCTTAGCTTCACCGTGTTTTTCCCCCAACTGTGGAATGTAAAGTGGGTAATCATATTGGAAACAAGGCCACGTGTCAGTTTTTGCTTCTACATTATCTCCCACCCCTACCTTGGCTGTTTACACATCAGGAGGCAGAAGCAAAAAGAGGTAGAGCCGCTTGTTCCAGGTCACGGGGCTGGCAAGTGGCAGAACAAGCTTTGAACACGGGCAGCTGGGCTCCACTGTGGAAAGATGGCTCTTCATTCTCTAGTGAACCGTCCTCAGAAAGTTAGGAGCTACTTAATGCCTGCTCCATTCATTGATCATTTATGTTGCATGGCCTTATACTATTATTTCATGTTGTATATTTGATTATCTCATTGGCCCCCTGGCCTGAAGGACCCTGAATAGCTGGGACTTTGTTATGCTGACATTTAGGCTGGCACTACACTATAAGCATTCATGAGTGGATGAATGACCTTCATGAATGGATGAATGACCTTCAGGTCCATTTCCTCCTGTACACGTTGGTGGGGGACTACTCGCTCTTCATCAAACCTTACTTATACTCGTGGTTAGTTGAAATATCTGCAGCATTCTCTTTGAACAAATGCAAAATGTTGAAAATGGAAATTGAGATTTCTATTAGGATCCAGAAAGACCTGCCATTGGCTTAGGGATGCCAAATTGACGTCATTTTCCTTCCTGTTTACATTTGAATACTTCCAAGCCTTCTGAAATGTCATCAGAGAACAAAATTTGGGGTGATATGGTTCCCAGACTGTCCCCATAGCAGTGGCCAAGGGAAAAATGGCCTAACCCTCTTATGCTTTCGTTTCCTATAAAACAAGCTTAAGAATCCATCAGTATGTTCTCCCTAAAGAGTCAAGGTGACAAATGTCAGCAATAAGCTTTTCAAGTGAAAGAGATTCACAATAATGAAGTTTCTGCTAAAAGCCATCAATATACTTCACAGGCTAGAAAAGGAACCACCTTTTTATTTTTAGTGGAAAATAATGTGTTCTTAGCATTACCTAGAGCCGATCGCCGGTCAGACATCTGCTATTAGTGAGTTATTTTATGACCACATTTTTAAATTCCTGAAATAAATGGTTCCTGTCCCAGAGCTTGACACGTAATTATACCACAGAGGTGTCTCTGACGGTATCGCCTTCTTCTCTGTAGCTTAAAAAATAATCTTAACTTCCTCTAAGTATTTACATAGTGCATAGTATTCTTGCCTCTGCAAAATGTTGGCTTCGAGATGCATACTTTGGATGTTATTCTTTTGACCCAGAGAATTTCTTCATGTTATTTTAACATACCAGGATATTGTACTCAGATAATTTTTTTCCTACTCAGATAATTTTTTTTCTCAAGCCAATATAAATCCCTTATTATGAGAAGTGAAGAAAACCACACATGTCTGTTCAGTTTCTCTCTGAAGCTATTATAGTAGCATACTACCTTAAAGCTTTTTTTGGAATAAGGCAGGTTCTATACAACCCACAAGGGAACAAATTTTTAAAACTAATTATGGTCAAAGGATGAACTCTCCAAGGAATTCACAGGAGTATGTCATCATTCTATTTTTGGGTAAGCCACGCACTATGGCACTATAAGCCAATCAAAGATTTGGTTCTAGGCATAGGCAGCTATTGCAATTGTTATGTTTGCCTGCTGACTATTGGTTTTGGCTCTTATTTTTTCTTTTTTTTTTCTGTTCCTCTTGAGGAACCATTTCACATTCTCTTAACGTGATCAAGAATCTCTTGAGGGTCTCTTGAGGTTGGGTTTTTTGGTTGCCCTTGGTCCTAGCTTAGCGAGTTGCTGTTCTCTGCTAAATTTGATTACTGGCGATTTAAGTATGGCTCAAGGGGCTCCATGGACAAAGGCTGATGTGACAAGAGACTACCCAATACATGGTGATGAGCTGCCCAGAACAAAGTTGAGAGGCATTGTGTCACCCAGCAGAGTATCCTGCCATTTTGACATCCTATCCTGCACGCAAGTCCTCATCCCCCATTTCTAAGGGCCATTTTCTGGAGAAGTATACAATGCAGTAGACAGACTCCCAACAGATTGAGCTTATTTAGGGCAGGGATGACCTTGGCATTATTGTTTCACTAGTGCCCATTACAGTGCCTGCATATCGTACACGCTGAATAAATATTTGTTGAGTAAATGAATAAAATCACTTTAAGTGGTATCTATAGGTCACAATGAAAAATTGAATGTAATTGTCTCATTCCCATTCACTATCTGTTTCAATCTCCCTCTCCCTGTTTGTCTGTCTGTCTCTCCCTTTCCTATGATCTTAGAAGGATGGAGAGGGGCTTGGTTTGGGGGACCCTTCATTTGAGCTCCTCTGTAACACAGAGCCAAATGTTTTTCAAAACACAGAAGAATAAGGGGTGCAATGAGAATATAATTCTCCAGGGAGGCCCTGTCTGTGTGACAGGGACATGGTTCCTATGAGGCAAGCAAGCCCCTGGTATGACATGGCCATGGTCTTAGCAGTATTGTCTTCTTAGAATTTCTTCAGGAGAGTCAAGTCACTAAACAGACCTGCAGCATCTTCTGGACAAGGGCAGTCTAGTTTTTGGTGGGTCCTAGTTTTATTTCTAAATATTATGCAGGACGTTGGATGCGTCCTTTCCATCTGAGAATTTAGGCCTTTCAGCTCTGGAAATTTTTCTTGAATTATTTCTTTGATGATTTTTCCCCCTCCATTTTTTTCTTATTCTTTCGTTATAGAACCCTTGTTATTCAACTGTTAGACATTCTTGAATGATCCTTTTGTTTTCCTGTCTCCACTCTCCTATTTCCCCCCTTTTTGTTATTTTGCCCCATTTTCTGGGAAACTTCTTCAACTCTGTTTTCCAAACCTCTTACTGAGATTGTCATTTCTGCTCATGGTCTCTAAATATTCTTATTTTATGAATGCAATGTCCTCCTCTCTTTCTGAGGTTCTTAATTATAGTTTTGTGATGTCTTATTATTTCTGCAGTCTCTGTTGCTTCCAAGAGTTTTGGGTTTTTACTTTTTTTTTTTTTCTATTCATTTGTTGTAATCTGTTTTTCATGCTCGAGAGTCTCTCAGGTGTCTGGTGAGCCTTAGACGTCTATTTGCATTTAAGAGAAGTCCCCTTGAAGGTTGTTTGGAAGCTCTGAGCATGTGGGTGGGGCTTGTTTGTGAGCTTCACCCATGATGAGCTGACTGAGGCATGTCGCTGAGTAATCCTTAAAGTCTGACTTCTTGGGTCTCTCTGCTTGGACTGATGGGATTCTGTACAGAAGAGCCTCTAACATTTTTCCTGTAAGAAAGAAGCTGAGCTGAAAATATCCCCTTGGATTCCCTAAAAACAGTATGACAACCCTCAGCAGTGCCTTATGGTCCAGATAATACACCTCCTACTAATGGGTGGGGAAGGGGCTCCAGGGGTCTGCTAGCTTCTTACAGCAGCCTCACCTAATCAATCTATTTCAGCGTACCTTTTTTGGTGCACTTCTAGTAGAACCTCAAGCCACCGATTCCTGAACCTTTTCGGACTTTGGGGTGCACATCGAATTGTTTGTTGGCTTTTTCCCACTGCTGACTTCAAAATTGGCTTTCTCAAGGGAAGGGATTAGGAAGTACAAATTGGTAATCACAGAATAGTCACGGGGATATAAAATAGAGTACGGGGACTATAATAAAAAAATGTAAAGACTATGTAGGGTGTCAGATGGGTACTGGACTTACAGGGGGATCACTTCATAGATTTTATAAATGCTTAACCACTGCACTGTACACCTGAAACTAATAAAATAATATTGAATGTCAACTATAATTACACGTATATAGGTATACATATATATTCACAGATGTAAAGTGCAGTGTAGGAAATATAGTCAATGGTATTGTAATAGCTATGTACAGTGTCAGAGGGGTAGTAGACTTGGTGGGTGTTATCACTTTGTGAGGGGTGTAAATGTCTGATCACTATGTTGTTTTGTAAACCTGAAACTAAAAAAACCCCACAAAAAACAAAAAAACCAAAAAACCAAAAAACAAAAAAATAAAAGCCACACACACACACACACACACACACACACACACACACACACACACACACACACACACACACACACACACACCACACCGCACCACACCACACAAAACCAACTTTCTCAGGTGTGCTAAATTAGTTACCACTTGTCCATCAGCTTTTCAGGTTATCAAATGTTATTGCCGCTATCATCTTCCCATTCTCTCTTTACCTTTGTGAGTTTGTGTCTTAAAAAAATTCCTGGTAGGTTGATTTATTGGCATTTTAGGAGGAAACAAAAGTAAATGGCAGGGTTCAGTCCGCCCTCTTAATTTACAAGTTAAGTCCCTCAGCTAGGCTTCCTATTTTAACTATTTGCCTCTCTGGACCTATTTCTTATTCCTTTAAGGCCTGTCTCTGATCCTGGTTGGCCTTGGGCTTTTCTTTTCTTTTTTTTTTTTCGTTCTTCAGTCTAGTTGTGGAGGATGTTGCTTCACTGGCCCAAGTTGGCACCATCATTGCACTCTTCCCCGGGCGAGGCAGATCAGTCACCGGCTTCTGGACGGCCGCTCACAGCATCTGCTGGCTGCTCACGCTGGCTGCTGGCTACACACGGTAGCCCATGGCAACCCACTGCCACAGGGACTGCAGCCTACGCCGTCGCCGGCGACTCACGGCAGCCCAGCTCCAGGTTGAGCTGTTGTTCAGCATCTTAGCTATGGAGGGCAGTGTCACTGGCCCTCATATGTGGGATCCGAACCGGGGCCCTCTGGCGTCCCAAGCCAGCTCTTATCCAACGCTGCCACTCGGCCGGCCCGCCTTGCGCTTTTCTTATAGGATCTTTCAGCACTAACAAGATGAAATCCAACAGGGGTAAACTTTCAGATTCTATGCTTGGAATAAAAACCTTAGTTAAACAACACAGAATATAAGAGGTGTTGCTTAATGTCCACACACGTGCAATAGACTATAAGATCAGTGTAATTCAGTAATGGGAGATGACTGGACTTCAAATGCTAAAATTCATACGTGGGCTGCATGAATAGTAGCACGCCTGGAACAGGGGAGAGGAGGCGATATTCCCTCTCTCTTTGGTATTTATCTGTGGATGCCCTGGTGTCCCCTACCCCGTATTTCAAGAAGGGTGATGACAGCATGCAACAGAACAGATAAGAGGAAATGAGCGGAAATGGGACTTGAAACCTCAGCATACGAGGAATGTCTGAAAAACAACTAACAATGTTTTGCTTGAGATGGAAACTGTAAGAAGGGAAATGTAAAGAGCTGTCATGTGGGCGAAGGATTCAATTTGGATTATGTTGTCTAGGAGGCTAGAGTTTGGACTAATAGTAGAAAGTAGAGAGAGGAGGGGTGCAGTTCAAGACACAGAAGACCTTTCTCAGACAAGAGCTGTTTGGAAAGGGCATGGGCTGGCCTGGCAGAGGCTGTCCTCTATGTCCCTGAAGGTCTAGTCGCTGAATTAAGTAACTTCTAAGAGCCTTTCCAGCCTTGTGATTCCATCTCAAGGCCAAAGACTCATTCAGAGCAAGAAGGGCAAAAATGAGATTTAGAACCACCTTCCTCACTTTTTACTGATGAAGAAATTGAGAGCCAGCCAATCAGTGCCTGAACAAGCCCTCCTGCCGGACCTTCTAGGCCCCCTACTCCTATTCCTGGCCGTTCACAGTAGCCTTCTATTGTTCAAACTGCTTCTGATATTGAAGATACCTTAACAAACGTGTACCCTTAGAATAATAGTTTCCCCATGGAATGGAAGTAATTTTACATACCATGCCTCTGTGTTTGTAAATGATAAAGACTTTCCCAGAATTTACATACCTCTTGTAACCTCTGTCTCAGGTCTTAACTGGACACCTAGCTTGCTGTCCTCGGGGCATGAGTGACATGTCAGGCCCAGTAGCAGTTCCATGACTATCTTTTGTCCTGTGATCCAGGGTGCATTTTGAGGGCTATGCTCCGTGTTTTGTGACCTAGGCTTGAAAAGTCTGTCTGTCATTAGTGTCCTAAAACTATCTATAATATATGAACTTCATGTATATAATATATGAACATCATGTATACAATATGTGAAATCTAAGGCCTTACAGCAAGTCACGTGCCCCCGCATTTGGACATTTGTATGGTCACTGAGTCCTTGAGTTGTCTGTCCTCATTAATTAGGAGCTCTGGTCTTGGTCATTTCAGTCTGAGAACATCTCAATCCTCCCCAGACTGCAAGGATTGGCCTGGTCCAGGAGCCCAGCAGTCAGGATTAAGAATTAGGTAGAAGGCAGAGATCTACACAGGCAGAATAAGTGTTCAGGAACATGCTGTTGCCAGAGGTCAAGAACGGGGCAGGAATCCAGGGGGACAAGTCACAAATTAAAGGGCAGGCGAAAAGGCCAAATCTAGGCCTACAGGGAGGTGAAGCCCAGAGGCCAGCACTCAGTATGCTGTGACAGGAACCTCCTTCTGGGGCAAGTCAGACATCTAGGATTGCAATGGGCAGAAGCTTGGAAGTTACTTGTCGCTGTGATTATACCTGGACAGAGAGGGGATCAGAGGCTTGGTAGATTCTGCTGACCTAATTAGAGCATAGCTTTGAGAATGTCCTATTTTCTCCTAATTGACCATCTAAGGAAAAAACTGTATGGTGATACTCATAATACTTTGCAATTACAGCACGCTCCTGCCCCCAAACACCAATTAAGTTATGTCCTTAAACTTCTACTGGAGAAAATAGTTTCCTTTTGGGGGGATAGATAAAGGGTAGTTGTGATTATCAACTCCCATGCTGCAGTTTTAGGGACTGATGGGGCAAAATTCAAAACCAGCTTTTCATGCCTGACCATCAGAAATGAGCCACACCCCCCGAATAGGGAGGCCCTGTTTTATCTTCTTGCTCTTTTGCTGTGGGTGAAGCAGAATAGCACCAATGTTTTTGGCTGGGCAAGGGTCAGGAGGTCACGGTGGAGAAGAATATTCAGTGAGTAACACATCTCAGTTTCCTCATAGGCAGGATGGTGACCACAGACGAAACTCTCTATCACTCATGACCAGGTCACTGAGTCATCTCGTTTGAAATGACAGGCTGCCATTAAAGTAAATCACACAGTGATGAAAGGAGACCAAATAAGAAATGCTGACCTTCTTCTTTGTAAACCTTTCTACTTTCCTAGCTCGGGCTCATTGTATTTTGGGGAAGTATAATTGTTCCTCTTGATCCCATCCAACCAGAGTTTCTTTTCTTACATTTTTGGCAAGACTGGAACATAATAACCTTATCCTAGGAGACTTCCTGATTACCTTTGAAATGAAAGAAGGGGGCAAAGCATAAGAAAATTAAGAAAAAACAAACCCACAACCTCTGGTTGGAAAAATCTTTCTTTTGGAGGTTATTTAATTGAACGCTCCTGTGTTAACAGCCTTATTTGAAGCTTGAACTATTTCGGGAAACTAAATTTCTCTTCTTAAAGACTCTCAGAAAGAACTTGTAACCATTTCAGACACTTAGGCAAGCCCTTAAGGATTGGGTTTCTGCTAAATTCATCCCTGTGTTTCTTCCTTCTGTAAAAGATTAAGCCCAGTGGTAGTTCACAGAGTCCTTTGGTTGGAAATGATTCAATAGGGAAATTAATTCTTAAAGGGGCAGCAACAGGTTGTACTACTGAAACTACTCAAACCTGCCTAGATTTCCTCTACAGATAAGGAAACAGGTCCAGAGAGCTCTGGCACACTATTATACCATCTTATTTTGCACCAAAGATGATGCTTTTTCTCTGGGTAGAGACTTGGCTTTTTTGTTGTTGTTGCTGTTGTTTTAAAGATTTTATTGGGGGATTAGGGAAGGGAACAGTGTCGGGGAATTGGGGAAGGGGAACATTGTGTTTTTTCAGGACCCATCAGCTCCAAGTCAAGTTGTTGTCCTTCAATCTTAGTTGTGGAGGGCGCAAGCTCAGCTCCAAGTCCAGTCACCACTTTCAATATAGTTGCGGGGGGGCACAGCCCACCATCCCATGTGGAGTCAAACTGGCAACTTTGTTGTCAAGAGCACATGCTCTCACCAGCTGAGCCACCCGGCCGCCCGTTGGAAGCTCAGCAGCAGCTCAGCTCGGGTGCAGCTCACTGGCCCATGTGGGAATCGAACTGGCGACCCTGTTGCTTAGAGCTCAAGCTCTAAGAAACTGCACCACCTGGCCGGCGCAGACAATGGTTTTTGCAGATGGGAAGTGAGTTCCAGTGGATCCCTCAGCCCCTCCTCTGCCTCACATGGTCAGAATTTAAGGTGTAAAGTTGACAGTGATTAGTGAGCCCTCCTGTGTGCTGTTCCTAGGAAGACATTTATATTTCAGAGAATTTTTCATGAGAAAGGTTTGTAGCTGACTTTGAAAAAATTAAGTAAAGAAAAAGAAAATTACTCTTTTTTTTTTTTAAGATTTTTATTGGGGAATTGGGGGAAGGGGAACAGACAAGTTGCTGTCCTTTTGTTCTTCAGTCTAGTTGTGGAGGATGTTGCTTCACTGGCCCAAATTGGCAACATCATTGGGCTCTTCCTGGGCGAGGCCGATCAGTTGCCGGCTTCTGGACGGCTGCTGGCCGCTCACGCTAGCTGCTGGCTACACACCGTAGCCCATGGCAACCCACTGCAGCAGGGGCTGCAGCCTACACCGTCGCCTGCGACTCATCACGGCAGCCCAGCTCCAGGTTGAGCTGTTGTTCAGAATCTTAACTGTAGAGGGTCACTGACCCTCATATGTGGGATCCGAACCGGGGCCCTCTGGCATCCCAAGCCAGCTCTTAACCAATGCGCCACTCGGCCAGCCCAAGAAAATTACTCTTAAAAATGATCAAATAGCAGTGCAATTTCTACATCCCAACAGCCTATATTTGGGATGGTTTAGTGGTCTGCTTAGGTTGTAACTTACTTCTCATGCCTTTTTATCTTTTACTTCCCTTTAATATCCTCCCAAAATGATGGTGTAGGGGGCTTTCTGGGAAGTGAGAATATACTCATTGTTTACATTTGGCACTGTGTCTCTAACAGAAGACTATTACATTCACTTTAATACTTGTGAAGTCATGGCCACAAGTTATCTTTTCATGTCTTGACCAATGGGCTTCTGCTTGACCAGTATCATTTTGTACTTTATGAGTCAAAAGCTTAAAAAATAGATGTACTGAAATGTCTCTCGCCTATGCATCTTAGTCTATATTCTGCATAGCACATTATCGGAGATTAAAAAAAATCATGATTGTTATTGTTATAAAAGTAATAATAATAATAGTAATAATATCACACAGACTTTTCAGTCACTGTTCAAAGATAAGTCTAATATTCCTTTACAGACAAACAACGAAGGAAGCTACCTTTGTCTGTCGTCTTGGTAAATTGCTTAGCAAATGCTATGTACCATTGGGTGCTTTGGATAGAGATATCTGCCTATGCTAGTCATTCAAAAATCCTGTGCCAAAGCTCACTTTACATCCATCTCATTTTCTCCTGGGTTTCTTGGTATCTGAGCTTACTGACAACCACAGCTTTGAAATCCTTCAGGATTCTCTTCCCTTTGTAAAACCACCAACACTATATCACTCTAATACTTCTTGCTAAAGCAAAACTAAAACTACAAAGCAAAGCTGCCCTTTTAAAAAAAGAAAATATTTAAATTCATACTGCTCATAGTTAAGAAACGCTTATAGGCTGTGGAAAAAGTTATGTAACAGCCAATGAATATTAGTGGGTGTGAGTCCATAAATTAACCATGAATGTCAATGCATTTGTCTCTTGAATCAGATACCTAATACTTTAGATTAGATTGTTTGAAAGAGGAAGGCCTCAAAGAACACAAAACAGGAGCCCAGGAAAAACAGCATTTCCCAGCTTCGTATCTAACAGGACTTTCTAGTTGGGTTTACCCAGGGAGGTGGGAACCCTGGGTCCGCCCTCTTTTCCTTCTCCAATTTCATCTTTTCTTCTCTTTCCCCTGCACTTACACAATGGGCTGTCCACAGAACTACTCTGTTCAAAAGAGCTGGCTCAGTTCATTGTCTCCACATGGTTTCCCTATTCTGTTCTGTCCTAGAGTTGTCCGTTTATGTTAATATATACGTTTTGACTCCAGTGTCCTAGTAAGATTTTTCCAATTCTCTTTCTCATATCCCTGGATTTAGCTTTGCTTCTTTAGTTCCTATTCTCAATCTGTCTTATCACCAAGCTTACCACTTTTTTTTTACCTTTGTAAATTGAAATATATGGGACATATAAGATTGTGTAAGTTTAAGGCATACAATGTGTTGATTTGCAGCATTTATATATTGCAATGATTGCCATTGTAGCGTTAGCTAACACCTCTATCATGTCACATAATTATATCATTTTTTTTGTGGTGGGACTAATTAAGATCTAGTCTCTTAGCAAGTTGATGTTTACCCACTTTTTCGCCCCATAATTGACTGGCCTCTTCTGCAGTATTCCTATATAATGGGTGCTTCATAAATATTTGTTAACATTTGAATGGAGCTAAGTCGGAAGGCAGTAACAATATGAGTGTCTTACCTGTGAGCCTGTTGACATTTCTAATACAACAGATGAAATCAGACACGTGAGAGGAGCACAGATGAGCCATTATATGGCTCACAGGCTAGTCCCTTTGATTTTGCATGGCTTTTAGACCTTGTTCCCCCTCAGTAATTAGATCTCACACCTATAAAGCCCACACATTTCTAAAATTCAGAAAGTCAGAACTCAGCCCCATTTAAAAACATCTCAAAGCTGAACCATTGAAAAGAATCAGTAAAAATGTCTTATTAGTAATCATTTCTCTTAAACTACAAATAAAATGGCTTTATTAAAAAGACCAGGGGCTGGCCGAGTGGCTCAGTTGGTTAAGAGCTCGCTCAAGAATTTGAGCTCTGAGCAACAGCGGTTCGAGTCCAGCCTGAGCTGAGCAGCTGCTGAGCTGCCAACAGGTAGCAGGATGGCTCAGCTAAAAAACAAAACAAAACAAAACAAAAGACCAGGAATGATGATGTTGGTAATAATACAACCTTATACCGTATTTGTCTGATAATTTTCCTATAGGTAATTGAGGTGTTTAATAAGTACCATGTTTGTGTGTGTGGACTTGGAAGGCCTGTAGGTGAGAAAGTTGAAGAGTGGGACGTAAGAGGGTCTTTTCTTGAAGATGGAAGCAAAAGTTCACGGAACACTTGAGATGAGGAAAGTTTGCAACTCCTTAAAATCAGAAGTGCCCAGAGAGCTCATTGCAGCTGCCTGAGTTTCTTTGCTTCTTGGAAGCAACTTGGGGGACAGTGTTTAACACTTATTATGTTCAGCCTCCTCTAAATGGGGGAAGATAGAGGTAGAAATAATAGCATTGGGGGGGTCCCAATGCGTTTAGAATTGACCCCGTAGTGGGCGTTTCTGCTAAGGGCCACATACTGTTCTATATAAATGTGTTTTAAATGTTCAGAGGGACAAAGGTACAACCCCATTAAATGGAGCTTTCTAGAAAGGACAAAGGTCTAGTAGCTCCCTGCTGCCCAGTGTAAACTCCTTCCCTGGTCCTCTTCATTCAAGCTGTCCCTTTTCTGTCAACCTCTGGATTCTTTTTCTATATCTGCAAAACCCATTTTCCTTCCAGCCTATAAATATCTTCACATTTTCTCCCATCCGAAAAAGCAGCTTTTCCCATCTTGCATGTCTCTATTTTCTTCTTTACATCATTACTCAAAAAAAAAAAATAGTCTACACAGTATTTGACACAGAGTAGGGCACATTTTATTTTTAAAACATTTAAAATGGGTACTGGTTTTGTAAACACTTGTTTTGTAAAGAAAAATATTGTCAACTTGAAAAGTAGGCATTGATAAGGAAGGGATGGGGGTTAGGAGCTGTGGCAGGTGTAAAACATGGCCCCTCAAAGTCTTTGACACTCTTCCCATCGAGAGATGGGGCCACGACCCCTCTCTTGGAATCTGGGCTCTGTGACAGTTTGACCAATAAAAGGTAGTGAAAGTAAGCAGCGCCAGTCTCTGGGCCCAGGCCTTCAGAACCTGGCAGCTTCCATTTCCTGTCTCTTGGACGCTCGCTTTTGGAACCTAGCTTCCATGCAGGCCACACAGAGAGACTGTACTTAGGTATTCTGAGGTCCCAGCTGACAGCCAGCATCAACCACCAGACATGTGAGTCAAGATGACTTCAGGTGATACAAGCCCCCGTCACTGAATCTTTCCCACCGAGGCCTCAGGCATTGTGGAGTAGACATGCCCTCCCCAAAACGCCCAGTCAGAGTTTCTGTTCCAGCGTTTGTGAGTACAAATAGCTTTTGTGGTGGCTTGTTACAAGGTCCTAGATAACTGGAATTTAGCCAACCTGTTCGTTTCCTAACCTCGCTTCCCTTTAATCCCAGTTGGCAGGTATAACTTCTCTAGCTGGCCTGCTGTCCCCCATGCACTTAACATCTTTGGACCTATCCTCCCTCCAGGGGGAGTCACTAACCCAGATGACTGCAGGAGGGTGCAGGGTCGAGTGCAGGAAGGATCTCGACTCTAGAACTTTCTGTGATGATGAAAATGTTCTCAATCTATGCTGTCCAATATGCTGTCTGGCACATGACATGTGGCAAGTGCCACTGAGGATCTGAATTTTATTTTATTAAAAAATTTTTTTTTAATTATTAGTTTCAGGTGTACAAAACAACATAATGATTAGACACTTACACCCCTCACAAAGTGATAACCCCCCTGAGCCTACTACCCCTGACATCGTACATAACTATGACAATTCTATTGATTATATTCCCTATGCTGTACTTTACATCCCATGCCTATATATAGTACATATATATATAGTATATATATATATATATACTATATATATATATATATATTCAGTATTATTTTATATTAGTTTCAGGTATACAGCGCAGTGGTTAGGCATTTATATAATCTATGAAGTGATCCCCCTGATAAGTCCAGTACCCATCTGACACCCTACATAATCTTTACAACATTATTGATTATATTTCCCAAACTATATTTCATATCTCTGTGACTATATTGTGACTACCAATTTGTACTTTCTAATCCTTTCACCTTCTCCCCCATCCACCAACCCCCCCTCCCATCTAGCAACCATCAGTTTTTTTTCTGTCTCTACGAGTCTATTTCTGTTTTATTTGTTCCTTAGATTCCACATATAAGTGAGATCATATGGTATTTGTCTTTCTCAGTCTGACTTTTTTCACTCAGCATAATGCCCTCTAGGTTCATCCATGTTGTTGCAAATTAAATTTTAAATTAATTTTAATGTAAAATATAGAAGCCACATACAGCGAGGGGCTATGGTGTACACCACTACAGCTCTAGATAGTAGGTAGTAAGCAGCTGTACCAAAGATAACACCTCTCTAACCATGCTGAGTTAGCAGTTTTTAAGTCAAAATTTTATTGCACTCAGATTTTTGAAAATAGCACTAAAGGTACTAAAACCAGCAGACCCCTGCCCCACCTTTCAGTTGCACTCCCCAGAAGCATCCACATTATTGTCATTTAAGCATTCCTTCTGGTATTTATGTCTGAATATAAAGAATATGCTAAACTTTTGGTTTTTTTATTTATTCATTTTGGACACTATCTATTGATTTCCTGTTATGAGAGATAAAGATTTAGGGAACAGGAATGGAAAGATAGTATCCAGTCTTTTTAGCTCCATAAAATGTGGCATCTTCTCCCACTGTATTAGATTCCCATTGCTACTGTAACAAATTACCACAAATCGAGTGGCTTAAAACATAACAAATATAAGATAATAAATAAACACTTATTATCTATGACATTTATTATCTCTAACTATGAGATAATAAATAAACATTTACTATCTTATAGTTCTGTAGGTCAGCAGTTAACAAAAGTCCAACTGGGCTAAAATCAAGGTGTCAGCAGAGCTGCATTCCTTCCAGGGTAGACGCCTTCTCCTTCCCTTTTCCAGCTTCCAGAGGCTGCTAGAATTCCTTAGCTTGGGGCTCCTTCCTCCATCTTTAAAGTCAACAGTGTTGCATTTCTCCAACTGTTCTGCAGTCACATCTCCCTGCATGAACTCAGTTGAAAAGGGTTCTCTGATTTTAAGGGCCATGGGTTTAGATCAGGCTTACCCAGATAATTCAGAATCGTCTTCCCCTTTCCAATGCTGTTACTTTAATCACATCTCCAAAGTCCCTTTTGCCATGTAACGTTTACATGTTTATTCACAGGTTCTGGGGATTAGGATGTGGATGTCTTTGGGGAGCTATTATTCTGCTTACCAGACATACCTTTCGCTTCTCTGTATTCAACATTGTTTCTCAGTTTCTTCATTTGTAAAAATGGTCTAATAATAGTACATATCTCATGGGATGGTTGAGGCTTGAATGTCCTAATGTTATTAAGTGCTTCACACATAAGCACGTACTACTCATCAACTATTATTATTTGTGAAAAAAGAGCTGCAAATGCCCTCTTGGACTGAGTGGGTGAAATGCTCCAGGGTTAACTAGGAGAACCTATGAGGCAAATCATTTTCTTCTTTCTGGTAAGAGAATAATCTTGCCAGGTCCACGCAGACAAAGAGCCTAATCCCCAATGACCAGTATTACTACTCAACTGAAAAATGTAATTGCTGTAAAAACGCTCCCCCTTTCTTACTCGAATGAAAAAACCTATCAAAAGATAGAAGTGGAGAACCTGATTTCTTGTTTTTTTTAAGAACCTGATTTTTTAAATATTCTTCTATTTTTGTGCTTCCTCTTTTCTCTTTCCTTTTTTTGTAAATAATTTCAAACTTACAGAAGACTGATAAGAATAGTATAAAGAATTCCCACATTCTCTTTACCCCAATTTTAACATTTTGTCACATTTACTTTATTACTGTTTTTCTATATTCATGCTATTTTTCCATAAATTATTTGTGCCCTTTTACTTCAAAATACTTTAGCAGACATCTCCTAAGAACAATGCCATTCTCTTGTATAACAATAGTTCAATTATAAAATTCAGGAAAATGAACCTTGATATAATATTATTATCTAATATACAGTCCATATTCAAATTTTGCCACTTGTCTTAATAATGTCCTTGAAATGACCTTTAGTCTCCTTTCACCTGGAACAACTCCGAAACTTTTGTTTATATGTCAGGACCTTGCCGTTTTGTAAGAGTATAGACCAATATTTTGTAGAAGGCACTCAGTTTGGGTTTGTTTTATGTTTTCTCACGATTAGATTCATGTTGTGCATTTTTGGCAAAAATAGCACAGAGGTGACAATGCATCTTTCCTGGTGCATTATATTGGGGAAGCCATACTGTCAGTTTGTCCTACTGCTGGTCACGTTAACTATTTTCTTGTGTTTTGATCATTGACAAGTAGTAAGAACCAAGGGAATAGAGAATAACCAATGTGTTGGAATCCACTTAAGTGGAGGGTTTCTTAGATGAATGCCATACATTTTCCGAAGTTTTTTGTGCCTCTGTTTTCAAGTTTCTTTTTGTGCGCATCTTGTAATGTTCAATGAGTTTGGAAAAAGCAAGTAATTGTAGTGCTGTGGCAAGATGGATTTAGGAAAAGAGGATTTAAAACGTTTCTTTTTTTAAAATATTTATTGGGGAATTGGGGGGATGGGAACAGCACTGGGGAATCGGGGGAAGGGGAACAGACAAGTTGCTGTTGGTTTGTTCTTCAGTCTAGTTGTGGAGGATGTTGCTTCACTGGCCCATGTTGGTGTTATCATTGCGCTCTTCCCAGCTGAGGCAGTTGCTCACCAGCCATTGGACCACCGCTCACAGCGGCTCACAGTAGCTCACGAAAGCTCACACCCGCTGCTGGCCAGCCCCACTGCAGCGTACGCTGTCTCTGGGGACTCACAGCAGCCCAGCTCCAGGTGGAGCTGTTGTTCACCATCTTAGCTGTAGAGGGCTCAGAGTCACTGGCCCGCATGTGGGATCCGAACCGGGGCCCTGCTGCTCAGAGCTGGCGTCCCAAGCTAACTGTTAACCAACGTGCCACTCAGCCAGCCTAAAACATTTCTTGACTAGGTGGAGACAGGTCCACGGTGGAGAAAATGGCCTGATGGGTGTCTCATCTTTGAGTGGACAGGTGTTCAGGTGGATGGGGTGGCAGAGGGTATGCTCTGGTCCTTATTGAAGCCATAGATGGACCTAAAGATTGGAAGGAGGGGCCTGGACCCCCCCCCACACACACACACAATATCTCTACTAAAACAGATAATATCTGTTTTATACTTCTGGCCTTTACACAAGCATGATGGTTCAAATGGATGTGAAGAGAAGGGGCTGGTGTTTACTGAGCTTCTGTTATGATTCATTGACATTCACGACAAAGAGATGAGCAACGGTCAGCTGAGTAATCAGGAAGTAGAGGTCAGCAGAAAGGTTAATCCAACAAAACCTAAGAGTGTCAGGGTCAGTATCCAGGAGTTCCCTTCCAGAAAGACTTTCCTCACCTTATTAATGTCACATGGGGGCTGTTCTTTCTGGCAGATAGGTCTCTCTGTGAAGGGTACTAATAATACTACTAACAGAAATAGACCTGAGGGCCGGCCGAGTGGCACGTTGGTTAGGAGCTGGCTTGGGACGCCGGCTCTGAGCAGCAGGGCCCCGGTTTGGATCCCACATGAGGGCCAGTGACCGCTGCCCTCTACAGCTAAGATGCTGAACAACAGCTCCACCTGGAGCTGGGCTGCCGTGAGTCGCCGGCGACAGCTTAGGCTGCAGCTCCTGCTACAGTGGGCTGCCATAAGCTACCGTGAGTGGCCAGCAGCCGGTGTGAGCTGCCAAGAGCCACCGTGAGCGGCCGTCCAGAGGCCGGCGACCGATCTGCCTCACCTGGGAAGAGCGCAATGATAATACCAACATGGGCTAGTGAAGCAATGGCCTCCACAACCAGACTGAAGAACAAAAGGACAGCAACTTGTCTGTTCCCCTCCCCCAATTCCTCAATAAAATCTATTAAAAAAAAGAAAAAAGAAAAAAGAAATAGACCTGAAATGAAATGCTGCTATTTTAATTACCCAATCTGTCCCAAAGGATAATCAGGACTTGATTGAATGATGGGAATTGTGTTCTATAATGAATGAATCATTAAAAAAAAAAAGGATTGTGAGACCTAATGTTACTTATCTTTGTGAACTTCTTTTTATTGTTTAATCATAAAATATAATGCTGTTTTTCTGGAGAAGAATTAGAGAATGTGCTGGGGTGAAGGGGTGGTTTTCCAGTCATTAAGTACAGAATCTTGATCATTCATGTGCAAGAGTAAATGTATCTGCACGTGGCATTGTCAGAGGCAAGGTGATAAAGATAGATATTATATTGATTGAGGGTGACAGGAGGCATGACTGAGAAACTTGGGAAAGATGCAGAGATAGTAATATGATTTGTAGGAAGTGGTGATGATAAACCAGAAGCCAGTGAAGATGCTTTTGTATGCATGTAAAGCTGACCAGCAAATGTTGGTCAGCTACTTGGTTTTTCTGACTGCATCTGACCTCCTGAAATTAACAGAGCTGTAATTCTCAGATACAGCCACCAGGTGGCATTTGCTTCCCTTGGGTGAGCTTGGGCCAAGTCTAGAGGGCCAGTTGGACTGCCCTAGGTGCCAAAGGTGGGACATCAGTAATCCTATCCTAGGTATTCTTTCCTCTGCCAAGACTGACCTATTACTGTGCCCAGCTGGTCCCCCTTGTTCTGTTGTAATACCTGCCAGATGGGTAAGCTCTGTTCTGAGAATTTAAGTAACTATTCACCCAAAGCCTGATGAACTTTGTTATAAACTGTTTCCACTCCTCTAAATTTGTTGTCTACCTTTGATAATGTCTCTACAGAGACTTTATATAATTATAACAAGTGTTTATCTACTATTTGGTGTCCTACTTTTAATTCAATGTTATTTCACATGTTTGAATTAGTCTATTCGACATATATTTTTTGGAAAGGATAATAATATTTCAATGTATTTCTCATATTTCCCTTATTATAAATAGCATTGATATGAACATGAGAGTATTAGACCCCAAAGTAGAAGTAAAGGATCAAAGAATGATTTTATACTTCTTGTTGTATATTCCCAGGTTGCTTTACAGGAAAAAAAAGTGTTGTTTTTTTTTCTCGATTGCTACTTTCCCCTAAAGCTTCTAACTCCCAATAAAAAAATAAGTTGCTGAGAAAGACAAATACTGTATAATCTCACTTATATGTAGAATTTAAAACAACAACAACAAACCAAGCTCACAGATACAAAAAACAGCGGTGGTTGCCAGAGACAGGGGGAGGAGGTGGGGGAGGGGAGAGAACCAGGTGAAGGGGCTCAAAAGGCACAAACTCCCAGTTATAAAATAGTCAAGTCCTGGGGATGTAATGTACAGCATGGCAACTGTAGTCAATAATACTGTATTATATATTTGAAAGTTGCTAAGAGGGAAGATCTTAAAAGTCCTCACCACAAGAAAAAAAAAATTTTGTAACTGTGTATGGTGCAATAGATACAAAGACTGAATTACTACGTTGTATATCTGAAAGTAATATAATGTTACATGTTAATTATGTCTCAATAATAATAAAAAAATAAGTTGCTGGTGCTGGTCTTGATAAATGGAAAAATGCCTCCCACTATGGGTGTATTATGTTAGTAATTTATGTGACTCATTCTTTTCACTGTGTGGCATGGAAGTATTTCTTTAAATGTGATTTAATTTGTCATTCCTTTAAAAAAATGACATCTGGGTTTTGTGTCATACTTGGGATTAGCTCCTCCTACTAAGATTATATAGAATTTTCCCCATGTTTCTTTAAGTAATGGGTTCTTTCCAGTTTTGGGTAACAAATAGTGCTGTCAGTATTCTTGTGCACGTGTTTCTAAATGTATGTTTGCATTTCTGTTGGGGACGCACACAGGAGTGGAATTGCTCAGCCATTGGGATGTACGTGTTCAGATTTGGAAGAAATTACTATGTTTTCCAAAGTGGTTGTGCCCACAGACGTAATTTTTTCTTCTAATCCATACTGATAGGTGTACTGAAAACTGTGTTACTCAAAACTAAAATGTTATGCAGGAAACATTTTTTAAAAACATTTTGGCCAAAGCCATTTTGGTATTGTTCTCTGGTTTAGAACTCGGGGTCTTGCCTTCTCACATGCTGTGAAATTGGTTCATGGCCACTAGAGGTGTCTCCATGTTAACAGCATAGGCCGCCTCTGCTCACGGCTGGCCAGCTATTGAGAAATTTAGGCCTGGGTTTAGTATTGGCTCTCTTCCCCACCCTACACCCCCAGACCACAGCGGTTTGCTTTTTCTCTTTATGGGTTTGATGAAGGCCTAAGTAGCAATCCCAATCTACCTGTTACATAAACAAACAAACAAATAAGCAAAAAATATTAATGATTTTCAACTTAAAAGATCCTTGTTATGACAGAAAGTCATCACATCAAGCAAAGATGAGGTTCCAGCTATGGGAGGCTAGAGAGATTATTAGGATATCAACCCATCTTCTTGTCACCCTTGCACAGTCATTATGGACTCAGCACTGGCCCCCAGACTTCAGGCTAGAAAGGGATTTTCTAAGCATCCTGATGTGTAAAGGGTTTTTTTGAGGGAGGGTGAGGGCATGGTCACTTGTGGGGATCTAGCAGGTCACACAGGGCCCAAGTGACACCTCTGAGGGCCCCCTGAGCTCAGGGCTCAGCTCAGGCCTTGGATTTTTAGGTCCAGCACCTGTATTTTCTTTGTCCACACAGTGACAGAGTGATGCCTGCTCGGTTAACTCCAGGCTGACATATCCACTAGAATTCTAGCAGAAGGGTTGGCAGCAGGGGATCCTGTTCCCTGACTGCTTGAGTCTCTAATCCATGCCCTTAGAAGGACAGCTGCCATCATTTCTAGGAGAAGGGCTCTCGGGTGACTGTGATCAAGGAAAAGGCAGTTTCCTAGCATAGAATACAGATGACAAAAGCGCTATGGCTGTGGGAGTACTTCATCTATGTTCCTGTAAAACAGCGGTTCTCAACCTGTGGGTCGCAACCCCTTTGGGGGTCGAACGACCCTTTCACAGGGGTCGCCTAAGACCATCGGAAAACAAAAAGATA
>NW_017731395.1:5035674-5043075 GCF_001890085.2 Hipposideros armiger | reverse complement strand
TTTCTTTCTATAGATAGTAAGGTATATGTCCTCTAAAGAGCATTTAGTTGGAATTTTAAAGTCCAGTCTAAGAGTCTGCATTTTAATTGGTGTGTTTTACCATTTACATTTATCGTGATTTCTAATATATTTAGACTTGTCATTATTATCCAATTTTGTGTTTTCTTTTTTCCATTTATTTATTATTTTTTCTTCTTTCCTGTCTCCTATTGAATTGGTAAATTTTTCTTTAGTCTTCTAATTTTAATTCTAGCTGTACTATTTTGGGGGTTACCTTAAATTTTTAGAATACATATGTAGTTTTTTCTATCAAAGTTTGAAGTTAATCAGTATTTATATCCTCTTCCTGAATGAGGCAAGAATTTAGTGCATTTCAACTTCTTTCCAAACTCTATTCCCGTACTTAGCCTAATATTATTATTTGTTTTAGTGTATTTTTAAACATGCAAAAACTATTATTTTATTTTTATTACTATTAGTAATCAATGCATTTTTAGATTTAGATGTCTTACCATATATTACCAATTTCTCTGATCAATCTTATTTTTTCATATTCTAAATCTTCCTTTATGTTTTTCTACCCTTTGTTAATTTTTCAGTGAGAGTATTTGGGCACTAAACTTTCTGAGTCATTGTATATTTAAAAAATTTTACTTTTAAAATTTGTTTTGGTTTTTAATTTTTTGTGACACAAAATTTCAAATATATACAAAAGTAGAGAGATTTTTATGTGTCATGATCTTTCACGTGTCCATCCCAGCTTCAGCAACTACCAGTGAGTGGCCAGCATCATCATTGCATCTGTAACTTCATTCATTTTCCACTGTCGACTAGTTATTTTGAAGCACATTATTATCACACTGAAAACAAATAATAATTCCTATGTATCATCAAATATCCAGTCAGTGTTTAAATTCTCTCTCTCTCTCTCTCTCTCTCTCTCTCTCTCTCTCTCCTCTCTCTCGCTCTCTCACTCTCGCTGCTCTCGCTCTCGCTCTCTTTCTCTCTCTGGCTCTCTGGCTCTCTTGTTTGATATTCAGGATTTATTCATTACAATTGGTGATAAAAACATTTGCAATAATCACAGGATATAATCAACTATTCGAATGACGTATTCTTAAGTGATAGTTTGGTTGGGCATATGACCTGTCTTTGTTTTTGTTTTTTTTGGAAACAGTTTATGTAGAGACCTTTCTGATATAGTTTTTTTTAACATCAGACACTCAGAAGAGGGCTATATGATTTCACCTGCAAGTTGTATATATAACAAATTTTGTGCGTATGATAACTATTGAAACAGGTCCAACTTGGAGAACTGAGAAACCATGCACACTTTGGCTTAAGGTAAAAACTTTATTCAAACTTGTAAAACAGTAATGTTAAAATTTAAATCTAATGTCTTTACAGAGTTCACAATTACATAAAAAAGTAACGTTTAATCCAATGAAAGTTCATTTTTGCAATTGTTTATTAGATTATAGCTTAACTGTTAATTCACTTTCTTGTAACTGAGTTGAAACTATTTGCATGATCTTACACCATTTGCAAAGTGTTTTCTCATTTGTAGCAGGTATTCTCCTGGGCCCCTGGGCCTCTGGAGGCACTCACACTGTGATATGATAACAAGCCTNCTGAGAAACCATGCACACTTTGGCTTAAGGTAAAAACTTTATTCAAACTTGTAAAACAGTAATGTTAAAATTTAAATCTAATGTCTTTACAGAGTTCACAATTACATAAAAAAGTAACGTTTAATCCAATGAAAGTTCATTTTTGCAATTGTTTATTAGATTATAGCTTAACTGTTAATTCACTTTCTTGTAACTGAGTTGAAACTATTTGCATGATCTTACACCATTTGCAAAGTGTTTTCTCGTTTGTAGCAGGTATTCTCCGGGGCCCCTCGGCCTCTGGAGGCACTCACACTGTGATATGATAACAAGCCTGTTGTTTCCTGGGGCCATCGTACAAACCACGGAGCCCTACATATCCTGACCTACCCTCTCAGCTGCCAGGTGCATCTAGGCTGCAAGTCATTTGCAGCTGTAACACCTACACCTAGAGGTTCTGCCCGTTCTCTCCGCAGTTCTGCTGTTGTGGAAGGCACCTGTGCTCTGAGATACAGCGAGAGAGCAGTAGGGTGCTTTCATCCCCCAACCTTCTCGTTAACTGCTTGGGTCCTGGTACAACGCTGACCACATCTACACACCCTATCTTAGTCTGGGGCCATTTTGATAGTCAGGAACCAGATTCTGTTTCCTTTCCCTCTTCCAGTGCTGGGCCAGGGAGACAGCTTCCTCACTGAATTTTGTTCATTCGCTTGCTCTTTCCTGAAAAGCATCCTTTCAGTCTTCCCCACTTCTTCCCAGCTGCTGGTTCTAGAGTTGAGTTGGTCACTTGAACCTAAATCTCTCATGTTTCTCTGGGAGGTCTCACTGGGCATGTCTAAAAATACCTGATCCCCATGGCAATCCTGTGAAGTAAGCAGGGCAGGTTTGATTATCCCCATTTAAGACAAAACCAAGGCTTACAAAGAGTCAAGTAGGGCTTTAAGAAAGCGGAAACTTGTGAAGGAATGGCTTGAATAAAAGATTGAGGTACGATAGATAGCTACTTTGTTTCGGAAATAAAGGACCTAATGATGACGATCACGGGGACCTGGGCCTCTGAGTCAGGGCAGACTTGGCCCCCAGACAGAGGAGACATTCAGACTCTCCCACAGGGTCTGCTCTGTAATCAACACCAACAGCCCGTGGTCCCGGGTGAGGGGAGGTCNGAACTGTATTAAGGGGTCGCGGCATTAGGAAGGTTGAGAACCGCTGCTGTAAAACCTGGTGAAAAATCCCTTCTCTTCATTCAAGGATACATCCTCAGTGACAGGGCTGTTTGTCCAGTGACCCCAGATGCAGGATGTTGGACAGAGATGGATGCGATTGGCTTCTTTCATTTCCCTGAACCCATTTTTAATCCCTAACTCACTTCCTGTCTGACACATTCTTCTTTAGATGGCTTTGGTGTCACGACTGAAGTTTCAATCAAGGGCTATTTCTATTGGCTTGACAGATGATGCAAGTCAAACGTTCCAGAATTTGAGGGGTGGATTACTGTCTCAGCTAATTTCTTAAATCAGGAGTTTGGGAAGGATTTCAGCTTCTCTGATTTTTTTCCAAGGTGACTAATCTGCTGCTTGTGTTAGGAAATCAGTATGACCCCTTTTCCCAGCAGAGTTAACTCCTCTCCTCTCTGTAAGTACAACAGGGGAAAAGCCAGACAGAAGAAACATTCTAGGGTCTATACAGACTCCTCCAGGACCTGGTATTCCCCTCCATTGATTTCCATCAGTTTTTTCATCTATAGGAGGAGTGGGCAGCTTTGCTATGGAAAGTGGGCCAGGACATTTTCTTGACCATTTCTTCCCTTGTGAATCTTTAGCTCACATTGTTCTGGTCCTGCTCAGGGACTCCTGATGAACTCCTAATTTTTGAAACTCACCCAGCACTCCATCATGATCTCATCATCCCACCATGGTTCTAGCACTCCACCATGATCCCAGCACCCCCACCACAGTCTCGGCACCCCACCACGGCCCTGGCACCCCACCACAGCCCCAGCGCCTCACCACGGTCCCAGAACTCCATCACGATCGCAGCGCCCCACCACGGTCCCAAGCACCCCACCATGTTGCAGGATTGTGTGTATCTGTGAATGCTTCCCCAAGAAAACTTCAGAAAATCACATGGTGGGAATCCCCATTCAGTCCCCTCCCAGGCACTAAAGACTGAGCCTGCAGTGGACACTGAGGTAGAAGGTCTTTCAAGTGGAAATCCCAGAGGATGGAAGGAGATACAGCTCAGAGTGAATGGATGCCTTCAGGGTGCTGGCAGGTTGATACATGAATGAGGACCAGATAGGATGAATCGTCTTAGGGAACATAATACAGGGGCGGAGTTGGGAGGTGTCCACTGTGTGCACTAGTTTTAGAGTTAACCTATTAGTATTGATCCAAAATGACTTAGGCAAACCATTTGCCTCTGTTCTGAAAATCAGCATGGAAAACCCCATGTCATCATCACAAGGTTGAGGTGAGGGATTAAGTGCCGTTGACCCAAAGGGAATGGTGTTGACCTGTCTTCTCCATGTGGCCTATCTCTCTTCAGCTACCAAGCCCCCAGGTAAGTCAGGATTACACCTGGCTGTGAATTACAGCTCCTCCACCTACCTGGCTCAGATTACTGTAACTTTTTTGAGTAGTTGGTTTTTTCCCTGGTAAAATGAAAACCTAATAACTACTTCACGGAGCTATTGTGAGAATTTAATAAAATGATATTGTAAAAGTGCTCAATAAATTGTAAGCGCTCAATAAATGAGAGCCCTCGTTATTTGAGGACTTTATGATGTCTTTATTTTTATTTTTTTGGAGGGAGAAGAGACATTTGACAAACCTTAAGATTTCATCTTTGTTTTTTTCTGGCTATTAGAATCTTGGGTACTAGATTTTGTTTTTATTTGTACATAATTGAGTTTAAGCTATAACACTATGGTTTTGCTAGAGGCTCAGAAAATACGCACCTTTTGTTTTTGTTGTTGTTTTTTGTTTGCAGGTAAGTATGAGACAAAATCTTGCATCTTTCTACCCAGGGAAGTAAACTCAATGCTGGTTCTAGTAGGTTGTGAACAGTCAGATGCTGGGTACATTAGCCAAGCAGAATCCCACTGGGCATGTGACAGTGGGTGACTCTGAACAAAGGCCTGGGAAGTGATGTGACCACCACAGGCAAAGTCACCAGTGGCTCCCAGGTGCCTGTGTGATATTTTAAGAGCTGTTGGTACCATCTGGAACTTTTTTCTTCTGTGTTCCCCACCTCTTTACCCAAATAACAGTTGGCGTGTATGACTTAGTATCTTATGACAAAGGGCAATGGAATATAGGACGTAGAGTACGAAATTAATGATTATGGTATATGGATTCTATGATTAGTATATATAAATATTACTGATGTGAGCGTAAATGTTGATTCAGGGTCTGCACAAATTACACATTTTCATTTCACACTTGCCTTTTCCTGCTAAAGACCCTCAGATTTGAAACCTTGGTGTCCCCTTGGGCTCTTATCTTTTTGTCCCCTTCATATGTAAAAGGTGCTGTGTACTGCTCACTCTGTTCACATGGTGCTTCTATCCCTTTATCATGTACATTACCAGCCTAGGTGGGCTCTCTTCGCCTGGATGTATCAGTGTGGATTTCCCCCAAGCAGTGCCTGGTAGAAGGCCCTAGGTGCAGGGAGTGGGAGTGGGATAGGGAAGGAGGAAAAGCCAATATCAGGGTGCACTATTGAGGGCCCAAATTGCTTTGGGCAATGAAAATGTGATTCCTCTGGGGCTTTTTATGAAGGGTAGAGAATACCTCCCAGAGGCGTCCACCTGAAGAACAGAAGACAAACATTTATTCAATGCTTTTGTCCCCCTTTAGTTGAGGGGGAACTTGCATTTCTGAGCTGCGTTTGCCTGGGGCCTAGCCTCTGAGAAAGCCTAGGACAGTTAGCTGAAAGGCCATTGCATGTCCCCTGAAATCCCAGGTGGGCTGAGGGGATGGGATGTGGGCACCATGGTGTCTGGTACACCTGGGCAAAGGTGATAGCTTCCTAAGTAGTCTTCCTACCTCTGTTTCTCTGCCTCCAATCCATCCTGCATATGTCGGTTTAATCTTCCTCAAGAATCACTCTTATCATGAATTCCTCTGCTTGAAATTCTTCCATATCTCTTTATAGTATCCTGGAGAGAAGAAACACCTTCGGATGGCATTCCAGTTCCCTGCGAGCTGGCTTCAAACTCTTAAACCTGACAGGAAACCTGGCGCCAGCCAACATTTTCTATTGCTTGCCTGAATGCTTGTAGGCCTTCCCACCTTTTACGTTTGGCTGTGCTCTCCCCTTGGCCTGGAGAGCTTCTTCTATTCTTCTCTGCATTTTTGAACTCCTATCCATCCATCCCTCAAGGGACAGTGCAAATGTCACCTGCATTAGTTTTTGATGGCTATGTAACAAATCACCACAAATTTAGTGGCTTAAATCAACAGCTACATATTACCTCTCAGGTCTGTAGGTCAGAAGTCTGAGCAGGCTCAACAGGGTCCTCTGCTCAGGGTCTCACAAGGAGGAAATCAAAATGTCAGCTGGGGTGGGCTTTCATCTGGAGGTTCTGGGATAGAATCCACTTTCCGGCTCATCCAGGTTTTTGGCTGAAGTCAGTTCCTTGCAGTCCTAGAAATAAGGTCCTCTTCTTGCTGGCTGGTGGCTAGGGTTGCTCTCAGCTCCTGGAGGTTGCCCTCAGGTCTTTCCATGTGGTCTGCCTCATCTCAGCCACAGAGAACCTTCCTTGAGTCAAATCCCCTTCACACTTCTGGAAGAAGACTCCTATGATGAGGTTGGGCCCACCTGGATAATCTCCCTTTTGCCAAATATAGCAGCATAATCACAGGAGTGGTATCTCATTATATTCACAGATTCCACCCATACTCAAAGAAGACAGGATTCTATAAAGGTGAGGGTCCATGAGGGTCATTCTTAGGATTCTGCTACCGTATCACCTCTTCCAGAAAGCCTTTCTGTGCCTTCTAATGAGAGCACTCTCCTTCCTCTGTGCCTCATAGCACTTTGTGATAATGTTAATTGTGCGTGCACTAGAGTTCCTATGATTTATTCTCCGCTCTCTGCAGAGAATAAGAGGCCGTTTGCCTTAGTTACCTTCCATTCCATTTGTCCTTCTTAGCATTGGTTCCTCAAAGTCCCTGAATTACTTTTGTGCCAGAGCATATTTGGTATTGTACTATATTTAAATACAGAAAGACACATAAAGGACAAAAATCTAAAAGTGTTAAAAGAAAAGTACAGAGCCATGAAATAAATGACATTATATAGAAAAGAAAGTTCTTGAATATAATTTGTACAGGAATTCTTCATGACATTTTTTTGGTGTGTCTTCTTGGTGGGTTAAGTATGAAAAATACCCCTCTTTTATTGCTATTTTCTTAAATTTAATAATGTTTTTATTGAGGTATTCATTTTCTTTCTATAGATAGTAAGGTATATGTCCTCTAAAGAGCATTTAGTTGGAATTTTAAAGTCCAGTCTAAGAGTCTGCATTTTAATTGGTGTGTTTTACCATTTACATTTATCGTGATTTCTAATATATTTAGACTTGTCATTATTATCCAATTTTGTGTTTTCTTTTTTCCATTTATTTATTATTTTTTCTTCTTTCCTGTCTTCTATTGAATTGGTAAATTTTTCTTTAGTCTTCTAATTTTAATTCTAGCTGTACTATTTTGGGGGTTACCTTAAATTTTTAGAATACATACCTAGTTTTTTCTATCAAAGTTTGAAGTTAATCAGTATTTATATC
>NW_017731395.1:5024069-5029934 GCF_001890085.2 Hipposideros armiger | reverse complement strand
ATATATATATATACACACATTCAGTGATGACAACAGGCAGAACATTCTATTTGTTCCTTTAGACAATTTGCCTGGTGGTACTCTGGGCTTTGGCCTTAGGCAGACCTGGATTTGACTATCATCTCTGCTATTTATTAGCTGTATGATTGAGGTCAGGGTTTCAGCTCCAGCTGCTCTGGCTTCTATTCTGCTCATTGAATGTGCGAAGCACGCTTCTCCCTTCAGTGTCTTTGCATGTGCTGTGCCCTCTGCTTGGGACCCTCTTCATCCAGTTTCTTCTTGTCATTTACGTCTCAGCTCAGCTGTCATCTCTTCGGATAGAACTTTCCTGACCACCATTTTTAAAATACCTACCCCACGTCAGTCACTATTACACCATCTTAATTTCTTCATTGCATTTGTCCTATTTACTTGTTTGTTATCTGTTATCTTCAACTAGAACAGAAACTTCTAGACAGCAGAGCAGGATGTTATCTATCTTTTCCACCACTGTGTTTGTAGAGCTTAGAATTGTACATGGCATGTATTAATACATAGTAAGTTCTTAGTGTTTATCGAATGAATCGATGAGTCAGCACCTCTAAGAATTAGTTTCTCTATCTGTAAAATGCAGATAATAGCACCTCCCTTTGGAGTTAGTGAAGCTTATGTGAAAAAATGGTTGTAAAGGCCTTAACATGATGCTTGGCACATAGTAAATGGTGGGCCCAGCTATTATTATTTCTACCTGCATTTCCCCTCTCCTGAGTGTATCAGCTCCTCTAAGGCACAGATTATGTCTTATTTGTATATTTCATACTGCTATGCCTATAGTAGACACTCAATAAAACTTAGTTTAAGTGAAATGGAATTTCCTTCTCGTAAATCAGCCTTCAAATAAATGAAATAGAAAACATACCAACTCTAGGTAAGCTCATCTTTTAGGCTTAGCTCATGAGCTCTCTACTGTATAAGGCAGAGGTTCTCAACCTGTGGGTCGCGACCCCTTTGGGGGTCGAATGACCCTTTCACAGGGGTACTCGTATGTGGGCATATCTGCATGTGGGCCTGGAGACAGATAGAGGAGCGGTGTCTTGGTTTCTAAGACCATCGAAAATATGTGTTTTCCGATGGTCTTAGGCGACCTCTGTGAAAGGTTGAGAACCGCTGCTATAAGGGGTTTTCAGACAGTCTTGTCCTGGGAGGGTCAGGGGGTTGGTGACTATTCCCTGAGCGGACTCCAACCAGAGCACCTGTACACGTAATTTCACTCACAGGTATGTTTTCCTCCACTGAGCTGCATGTACTCTGAATCTTATTTATGGCTTATCAATGGCTGGCCCCATGCCTCCTGGCACTCAGTAGAGAAGCTTGAAGGGCAGGAGAGCAGTAAAGGACAATGGCTTAGTGATGAAGAGTGCAGACTCTGGACTCAAAGCACCTGGGTTTAAATTCTGGCTTCTGCCACTCACCCACTGTGAGGCTGCAAACAAGTTACTTAGCCTCTCTGTGCCTCAGGCTCCTTATTCATAAAACAAGGATAACAAAAGCACCAACCTTACATGATTGTGGTAATTAAGAGTCCCTACACTTAGGGTTCCTAAGATAGTGTCTTCAATTCTACGTGTGTACCTATTTCACATAGATGTGCCTCAGCCGGTTCTTGGCTCATAACAGGCATTCAGTAGCGTTTACTAAATTAAACTGAAAAGTTGGTGTAAATGGAAACTTTTTGGTGAATAAAAGCATACATAAATGGACAGGGAGAATTTGCGATAGTCGGTTCTTTGTGATATGTATAAGCGTGACTTCATTTTTACTTTTTTTTTAGCTTTGTATTCTATTAGGTGTAGTAAATGTGATGTATATTTGAGAATAGATTTCCCCCCAGTCGTCAGTGGTTACAGCTTGGGGATTCAGTTTGACGTGAAAATTTCCTCCAACCAGGTAATATTCTCCTTTTTCAGTTTTATAGTTTTCAAAGTTTGTTTTCCCTGTGGACCTTTTAAAAACTTCCTCTGGGCCTTAATGAGAGCAGTAAAAACGGAGTTCAGCCAAGACTTTTAGAAACGTTACTCCTCCTCAGCCTACCCTGGGCAACAATTAGGGGTGCGGTGGAATGTTCCCAACTGTCAGTTACAAACTAACTTAAGTGTCACATATAACTGTTTCTAGAAGTGAGCTAGGGACTCTGATTGGGGTTTAAATGAAGGTATAGAAAACCATCTGATGAGTTTTTCCTTTTCTAATTGTTAAGCTATTACGAAAACTGTTTTTATAGTAGCAACATGATTGCATTCATTTAATACTTAATTGATGGTGAGACATTGTGTGCTAAAGTAAAAGGACTATCAAGAACGTTAAGAATTGGTCCTTTCCCCAAAGGAACTTTGACCATGTACCTGTAAAACCCGTGAGTTTTTCACAGATACCCTTAAACATATTTGAATAGAGCCCACATTTTAATATGGCTTTAAAATGACTAGAGCTCAGTTTGTTCTGATCTCACACAGTGTATTCGAATAGAAACCAGAAAGAAATACATGTACATTCCCCCTAGTGGAATAAAAGCCCTTTTGCACTGGGGACAGTGGGAGTCACAGCAGGTTCTGTGATGGCCAGTGGCCTTTGTGACGCCTCAGCACTTGAAGGTGTCTATTTTCAGCATTTTAGGCTAGACTCCTCTTGCTTGCTAGTAGTGAATCTTCGGTTGAAAGTTCTGAAATCTCATAAGGTAGATTTCCTTTCTTTTCAAATGCTGCATAGGAATTATAAATCTAGTTTTTTTCTTTTTCTTTTCTTTTTTTTTTAAAGATTTTTATTGGGGAATTGAGGGAAGGGGAACAGACAAGTTGCTATCCTTTTGTTCTTCAGTCTAGTTGTGGAGGACGTTGCTTCACTGGCCCAAGTTGGCACCATCANATTCTCACAGTGACCTAAGAGCTAAATGTTGGCTTTCTCCTTTTACAGAATGGGAAACTGAGGCTTCCAGAGATTTAAATAAATTATCCAATGCCACACAGCTATGAAGGGGCAGGAGTGGCTTCCAGTATGGCTCTGTGACATCGACGCCTTGATTTTAGCCACTCTGCTGTACTTCCTTTCAGGGGCTGAAGGGCTTTATTTCAGGGGCAGAGATAGGCAGGGGAACTCAGGCTGTCTGTATTTAAAGGGACTAATTTCCCCCACTTACGTCTGAAAAATATTATTAACAGAAACTGAGCAGCTCTTGATCTCTGGCAAATCAATGTGTCATTGCTCTGTAGTTCCTGGTACCCAAGAATGAACATACTTGGGGAAGTTTTCGTCTACCGTCTTGAAAAGTCCTTCTATTTATTACTGTCCTGTCCCTTTTTTTATTTTAACTTGTTCTCAGACTGACTTAAGATTATGACTTAGGCTGCTGGCATTGTTTGAAGGAGCCACTTACATGATCACAGTCCATCAAGGTCTCCAGACAACTCTTGCTATCCTTAGGTTCAACCAGTGTCGGGTTCACTGGCCCAGCTTAGCAGCTGGTTTAATGTTTAGAGTCTGCACGTCTCTCCAGCATCCCTCTGTCACAGGCTGCCTTGTCCGAACCCACACACATTGGTCCCCAGAGATGGCAGTGCGACTTGCCTGCTGCTCCTGGGTGCAGCTGGGAGGCTCCACCTTTGTCTCCCCCTTGCCACCTGGGAGCAGCCAGGCTGCCTTCTGGTTCAACAAGTTCTATCACTTCACCCCAAGTCCTGGAAGATGTCCTTGTTGGATACATGGGTGGCCTTGCCAGGAATGACCCACAAGACATATTCGGGCCCCACCTCATGATGTTGGAGTTTATAACTCTCTTTATGGGCACCAAGAACTTTCGGTAGACTTGACTTTGAGGGGGAAATCTAGTTAGTGGACACGTCTGCATTTGTGTCCATAGAAAGGACGAGGTACGCTGACCAAATGAAACCTCTTTCAGTTCTCATGTAATTCCAGGAGATGACGAAGCCCTTCTTGAGGGTTTACATCAGCCCTGTCAGAATGGCACACTTTAATTTTTGCAGCCTTGAGCGAAAGTGACAGACTTCAGGCCTGTTGAGAAACCCACAGAGTTGTAGCTGCTGCTGTTGCTGCTGCCATGGTTACCGCTCCGGGTTCTTCCAAGTTTTCTTTCACTTATGAATAGAAGCAGAAGTGAAGAGCGCAGACCTAGCTCAGTAAGGAGACCTGCCACTACTTCTCACTAATATGTGACCTCACACAAGTTACTTAGCTCTCTAAATCCCAATTTCTTTATCAGTAAAGTAGGACTGTTAATAGCATCAGTTTCATAGGGTTGTTAGAAGGATTTAATAAGTTGTGATACATTGTTGTTTCAAGGTCTGGCATGGAACTGAACATCGAAGGTAGTTCCTATTGCTACGATTCATGCATTTTTCCTAATCAAATCATAAAGAACGTAGTTCGTGATTCATCTTGTCTTTAGAAGAGATGTCTCTACAGATCTCAGGGTCATGGGCACCTCTGCCCACAGACCACGCAGGCAGAACATACAAATCACACCCTACAAAAGCCCCTTATTTTATGCCAGCTATCCGCCAGGAAGCTGAGCTGAAAGCTTCCTCTCCTTGCTGAGCTGGAGTATAACACTCCCTGTACCTGGATACAGAGAAGAGGCCCAGCCCTTTCAGAGGAAATGAAATTTCTCTGGGACAGGGCTGTTCAGTTCAATCCGGGCTGACTTGAGTTAAAATGGGTTCATTTGTCTCAGCGAGGTGTCAGAACAACACGTCTCTCTTAGACTCACGCGTGGTGTTACATTTCGCGAAGGTTTTCTGCCCTCCTTGTCTATGACAGCTTGCCTGGCAACTTGAGCCTGCCCTGCCCACAGCTGGGCCCTCTGCCACTTACCTTATGATTACTATCTCAGTAACAACTCCTGTCTGAACCTACACCCTCTCCCATACGCACACCGGTTTAATCACACCTGACCAGCCAACCCTGCTCCGAGGTCTCCCGCAGAACATCTCGCCCAGGTGGCTCCTGCCTGCTGACCCGTTTTCCCGGGGAACCTTCAGAAGTAGGGACCCTCCAGACTGAGTTGCTCTCTGCTGGCACCTATGAGAAGTGAGAAGCATTTTTGACATGACGCTTATCTGAACTCCTCATCTGAAGTATCAGAGCTGCCTTCCATCGGCCCACAAGGGATTTCAGTCTCAGATAAGAATTGAGGATGCATAATGGGCTGAGGTTAAGACCAGGGTTACATGAAGCTGGGTTTGATACAGCTTGTGCAAGACAAAGCTTTATTTGTTGTGGGAGCACCTTCGTAGGGAAACCTTTCTGCTTTGCAAGGCTTTCCTCTGGTCTGACTTTTGATTCCCTGTGTTCCCTTTTCTTTGGATTTGGCTCAAGTGAATTTAAAAACGCATTCAGAGCTGCCTGAGTGGCTCAATTGTTTAAGAGCTTGCTTAAGAATGCGAGCTCTGAGCAACAGGGCTGCAGGTTCGATTCCCACATGGGCCAGTGAGCTGTGCCTGAGCTGAGCTGCCACTGAGCTGCCAACAGGAGGCAGGATGACCCAGCTGGTGAGAGCACGTGCTCCTAACAACAAGGTTGCCTGTTCGAAATGGTGGGCTACGCCTGCCCACAACTAAAGACTGAACACGGCACCTTGCGCTGAGCTGCCGCCTGGGTGGCTCAGGGGATGGAGCCTATGCTCTTAACAACAAGGCTGCTGGTTCGACTCCTGCATGGGATGGTGGCTATGCCCACCGGCAACTAAAGACTGAACTCGGCACCTTGAGCTGAGTGGCACGACTGGACTCGGAGCTGAGCTAGCTGCGCCCTCCACAACTAAGATTGAAGGACAACAACTTGGCTGTTCCCACTCCCCAATTCCCCAACACTGTT
>NW_017731395.1:5019153-5020795 GCF_001890085.2 Hipposideros armiger | reverse complement strand
ATGCGCCACTCAGCCGGCCCATATAAATCTAGTTTTTAATAGATGATGACCTCATGGACCAATCACCAGATGGGCCCACTCTCGTTGGTCTCTATTCCAGCAATGGGTTTGAGTTCCATAGATTTTTTTCACCCTCATTCAACCAGAACCTCTTGTAGGCATTTATGATACTGGTTTTTTTTGGGGGGAGGGTGAAGAATAATAGTATGTATGGCCATGGGATTTGGAAAATGTACAAAACACTGGCTGTTACGGACTGAATTGTGTCCCCGCCCCCTCAGTACCCTTGAACCTTTGATCCTGCCCCATCCATGCACCCATCCACTTTGACTGAAGAGTTTTAAGCATGGACATGTGATGATTATGTTTCTGCTAAAAAGAAGGTTCTCACTCCTAGGTAGAGCAGAAGTCAGCACAGTTCTTCTTTAAAGGGCCAGATAATAAATATTGGGTTGTCAGAAAAGTCATGATGCATTTTTGCAATGAAAAACATAGAAAAAATACGTCAGGACTTTTCCGACAACCCAATATTTTAGGCTTTGCAGGCCATATAGTCTCTGTTACAACTACTCAGCTTTGCTGGTGTAGTGTGAAAGGCAGCCATGGACAATATGGAAACAAGTAAATGTGGCTGAGTTCCAATACAACTTGATTTAAGGACCCTGACATGTACATTTCATATAATTTTCATGTGTCACAAAATATTTTTCTTTTGATTTTCCCCCCGTCAACCATTAAGGAAATGTAAACATCATTTTTGCTCATAGGCAATCAAAAACAGGAGGAGGGCCAGGTTTGGCCTGTACTGTGCGAACCTGTGATGCAGGAAGACCAGCCTATTATGGGAGTCAGGAACAAAACCCCACTGTTCCTCACAAAGGGAAAAGAGAGCATGGTGAACATTTATTTAGCACCATCAATTCTGCATTTACTGAGTACCTGCTATGCCCCCGGCACACTGTTAGGGCTGAAGATACACACAGAAATGAATAACGAATAGTTTTTGTCATTGGGTCTAGTTGAGGGGACTAGATGTTTGTTTGTTTTTTTGGTATGTCATATGTTAAATGCCACAATAAATGAAGTGTGTGTGTGTGTGTGTGTGTGTGTGTGTGTGTGTTTGGCTATTGAATATAGATGAATTACTGATTGTTTGAGAATAATCAAACATGACTTCCAAGAGTGACATTTAGGTGGGCACTTCACAGATGAGTAGACACTTGCCAAATAGGGTAAGGGTGGGGGGGGAGGCTTTCAAAGTAAAGGAGAAAGCATGGGTCTAGGAAAGGAGGCTGGAAACCCAAGCTTTTGGCTCCAGCTCTCCCTTTTGAATCACTGCTAACTTGAGGGGAATGCAGTAGAGAATCAAATAAACTTGTAGGCTAAAAACTGATACAAATGGAGTACCTGAAGTTTCAAGAGGGAGGATAATTGGTGGCTCAGTAAATGGTCCTCCGTGATCCAGACCCTGGCTACATCTTCTAAGCCTCTTACAACTTCCCTCCTTCACTCAGCTCCAGGCACATTGGCCTTGTTGCTGTTGAAGATTCCAGGCACACTCCTGCCTCAGGCCCTCTCCCTGCTGTTCCACTGCTTAGCGTCTGATTCCCTCCCGCTTCTCTCCTCAGACGCCTCTCTGACC
>NW_017731395.1:5009608-5012023 GCF_001890085.2 Hipposideros armiger | reverse complement strand
GAGGTAATAATGGGGTACTGCAGAAATGGGCGTGCTAATTACACTCATGTTCCAATACCTGCCAGAGTCAGTATCTCTGGTTCTGCAATATTCTCACAACTTGGCAAGGAGAAACCGATTCATCTTTCATACTTGACTCCTTATTTTTCTTCAGTAAAGAAGGGTTCATTTGCAGTTTGAGAGTTTTTAGTGAGTCACTCTCATATTTGATGATCAAATAAAAGGAAATAGTTATTAAACACAAAGTTTTTCTCAGCTATTTAAAATTATATCAGATATCTTTTTTGTTCCTTTCATTTTGCAAAGTGTTACACTCAGAAATACTTTTATGAAAGAGCTTAGCGAACTCTAAAAGCCTTTGCTATTCTTTTTAGATATGGTTTCATAAAATTTCCTGTTTTTACCTGCTGCTGAAATGGTAAACTGAAAAAGTCTACACACAAAACGAGACACAGCATTCTGCGGGACCATGTGGAGGGCCATAGGCCCTGAATTTGCCTGTGCCTCTCAGTGGATGCCATATAGTTGGCATTTATGTCCAGCTATGACGGAGATGTCTGTGCTGACCAGTATGGTAGCCACCTGCCACTACTGCGCTTGAAATGTGACTCATGGGACTGAGGAACTGAAATTTAGAGTTGTTTAATTTTAATTATATCTAAATATTCACACGTGTCTGGTGGCCCCGTATTGACCGTACAGTCAGTCTGACAGAGTAGCACAAAGAACTTGACCTTTGCATCGCATATTTGCAGCTTCACATTTCCATGAATACTGTAAGATGAAATTATAATGGTCTGTTGATCCGTAATGACTTGGAGAATAGGTTTTCTGGATATTTAATTTAGCGTTCTGTTTAAACGGATTTCATCATATAGCCCTGATACAGGTCTTTTCAAGAAAATAATAGCTTATTTTAAAAAGCTCAGTTGAACTGATCATGATTTAATTTTTAGATTTATGGCATTTTATCTTTCAGTGCTACAGAGGNGCGTGCGGGTCGCGAGTGGAGCTGGGGGCCTGAGCCCGCGTGGGGGGCTAGTGCGTTGCGAACCTCGGTGGAGCGGCCGCGGCTCCATCCTCCGGGCTCCCACCCCGAGCTCCGGCCGGCGTGGGGGGAGCCGGGAGACCCTGACGCGGAGGAGGGCTTCCAGCAACTGCTCCGGAGCGAGTTGAGAAGGAGCGGGGCCGCCACTCAAACTTTTCTTTTCCACTCTGGCTGGGTACTGACTTTTAGCAGTTTTTAAAGGTCAAGAACAGCGGAACTGGGAATCTTACTTGCTTTGTCTTTAAAAAAAAACCAAACAACCCAAACAGCTTGTCGTTGGAGTGAAATATACATACCGAAACGCGTGCCCTTGCTTTCTCTTTAATTGAATTTCGATCTTGATATTTTGCGATAGCAGCCAAGCCGCCCTATCTCTTTCGGGAAAACTGGTTTTAGGAAATGCAATTGCGGAGTTTTTGATCGCAGTAAAACGTCTGCTGTGCCTGGCTCGCTCCGTTTCCCGTAGCGAGACCTCTGAGAGGATCAGTGAGTTCTTCCTGGGCTCCGCGGGCTTCGGACGTGGCCACCAGGCCACAGGTGTCCAGCAGGTTTGAGACTTTTGAAATGCTGCTTTCCTTTAACGGTCGTGGAATCTGGAAGGCTGCAGTGGCTTATGCAGACTTGATCGCAGCGTGTTTCCTCCAGGAAGTTGTTCTGTGCACCCCTTCCCCTGAAGCAGGACCATCTATCTTGCAGTCATCCGATGTTTTCTCAGGGCTTCATTTATTCAAAGAAAGAAACAATTTTTCTTTTATATAATCTGTGGATTGGAGGGACGACACATTTTGTTTATTTGCAGTCACAGATACAGAGTATAACATTCTGTACACGGGCTCCCTACTTGTGTCCTGGGAGGGCGTCCTAAACTTGCATGTACTGGACAAACTGAATTTATTGGAATTGATAATTGAGTTTAGATGGTTTGGGATATTTTGTCCTGTCAGGAGTCAAGGAATTTGAAAGCGTTAATAGCAGTGTGCATCCCATCTTAGTTTAATACCTGGTTAGGAAGTTAGGTTTGTGATATGAATGCCCAATAATAAATGTGGGCAGTGGATAAGGGTGAGAGGTTTCGCTGTTAAAATTTTTATTCCTGGGATTTACATTTCTTTGTCTTGAGATAACTTTTGCAGATTGTGAATTTTTCCTAAAAATAGGAGTAAGACATCAAGTGTTGGTTGTTGCAATATGATTTCTTCCTTAAAGATCAGTTTTATATCAAGGTATCCTTTGGGCTTTCTTAATACTTATGAACATTTTTCTCCTCCCAGCTGCATGCCAGATCATCAGAATTTATTTAAAAAAAGTTAGGTAGCTTTTGAGACTATTTAATTTAGCAGTATGTTTCTAATGATTGCTTTTCTGAT
>NW_017731395.1:5004179-5007050 GCF_001890085.2 Hipposideros armiger | reverse complement strand
GATAAAGTTTAAGGTAGGTTCTCTATAGAATTGGGATTCTCAGAGGCTGCTAGGCAAATATTCTATTTAAAACCATGTGCAAAGTATCTTACGTTTCATATACTATAGTGAAGTTAGCTTTGTGACTTCTGTTATATTAAAAGCCAAAAAGCATTTACAATTTTCTGTATTTTTACCTGTTTCCGAGAACCCAGATTTAGACTTTAAAGGCAACTTAGCAGAAGTGTATACCTGCTTATAATTTAAAAATTAATTTAGAGTTTATTTATCTGGGAAGGACATAGAGGGTTGTATTCAGACCCTGCTTCTAGGAAGAGCTGTTTTTCTCCCTCTTCATGTCTCCTGCGCCCCAATAGCAGACAGTAAAAACAATAAAACAGAACCTCTCTTTTCTGGAGCTTTTAAGGAATACTGTAGACCTTTATCTCCTGGTAATCTACCATAGTGTGTGGCACTCCTTAAAAAGTCTTTCCAAAGCCAGCTGAACACTGAACCCTTCTCATGTGTTGTCCAGCCTCTTTGCAGCTCAGATTGGGTAACTACATACCAATACACGTTGTTACAACTTGCTGTATGTATTGTGACCCTCTCACCAACCTTCTCTACTAAGTATCTTAAAGAATAAGAAGAGTGGGATATAAGAGTTGAGGAATCCAGAGTGTTCTTTTCAGCTCACGCCACTCCGTCAAGTCAAACATTATTAAAATACTTGGTTTTTTTTGATGGTATGCTGGGTACTGAACAGAACATTGTTCTGTAATCAGAGGTAATTGAGAAAAGAAAACATGGATGACAGATGGGGTATGAAGTGTATCTTATGTTGGAGTGGTAGATGAGACATTAAAATTTTACATCTCACTGGGGAGAGCCAAGAAGTTTTTAGTCATTAGGGGATCCTGTGGGAGCACGGAGTAGTCAGGAGGCAGTGATTCTTAAAGTACTTTGTGTACTGTCTTATCAAAAGAAAATTATCAAAGAAATTCTAAACATAGTTACAGCGTATGCAGGAAAAGTAGCTTCACTGACCCTGCAGCTGTGGTCACTTAGCTTTTTCAACATAAAGTTTATCCAAAAACAATTGATTTATTTGGATGATAAGAGAACCAGATTTTCATTGCAAATGTTCATTTGACAGTAAATACTGAGCTTTTACTTTTGAAATGCAGACTTCAGTTGTTCTAGAAACATTTATTATGTTTCTACTACTTTATTTAAATGTCAAACATTTTAACTAAAAATCTTAAGGTACAGGTTCAGAAAGATAGAACACCTTAATGAACAAACTATTGGGTTGTTGGAAAAGTCATGACGCATTTTTGCAACCCAAACCAGAAAAAATACGTCATGACTTTCTGACAACCCAATATGATAAATACCAGCTTAAACTACTAGTGGTAATAATAGAAAGTGGTTGGGACAATGTACCGACCCCTCCACAGTGGAACGAACCATTTCTGTGTGAACCAGTGTGTGTGAAAGCCCTGCGGTATGATTTCCCGCCCAGGGAGGATGAGAAGCTCCTCCCGAGAACCCTTTCTGCGCCTGAAGCTGTGCCCAGTGACTGAGCTTGGTCATCCAGCGCATTCCTCTGTGACCCTGTGAAGTGAGTCCTCTCATTCTCAACCAACACATGAGGAATGGGAAGCCAAGGGGTTTCAGTAATTTGCTCCTGGTCAGCAGAAAACGAGCTATGAATCCAGGTCCTCCTGCCAACAAATGCTCTTTGAGATGGCAGTGCCTAGATTAGAATATTGTTACATACTTGACAGGACAAACAATGGTCAGGATGTCCTTTTGGCTAATGATAACTTCAAATATTGCTTTCCAGAGCATAACCATAATTATTTTTGAAGTAGGAAAAGGAAAGCAGAGACATCTTTCCATACTTAAATCCATACTGGATGAGAAGATTGGTAAATTGTTCTCTTAGCAAGGTGCGAATGATAGGGCGGTGATTATCTCACCCTGTGCAGTGGAAGCATCTCAGTGGCCATTGCTTTTTTCTACCTCTGATACGTCCATAGAGATCTCAGCTCTTCCGTCTGTGCAGGGACAGAGAAGGGGCGTAATACTTACTTTTTGTTTGAGGGATGTTGAATAACCTTTCTTCATAAGGTAGCTTGAAACAGGGCTTGAAGGTGATGCCGTGGGAAAGAAGGCATCAGCAGGGAATAGTGTTGGGAGACGCAGAGTTTAGGGAACCGTACAGCACCTGCTGGGACCTTGCTGTTGTCATTCTTCAGCCGTTTCCGTGGCTTGAAAGGTGCAGCAGTGACCTGGAGGGATGCCCACTGCTGGTGGCACTTCGAGATGGGGCGCAGTGACAGCATCCCCACTTGCTGCTTCAGGGTTGTCAGTATGGTAGGCATCGCGGTTCGATTTAATCAGATGAATTTATAGGAATAAACTAGGGACTGAGTTTGAATGAAATTTCATTAAATCGTCACTCTTCATTCTCCCTTATTAACCTGTTGATTGTTCTTGGATGGCCTTTTGGGGACATCCGTTCAACAAGTATTTAGTAAACACCCACTGTGTTCCAGGCACTGTTCTAAGTGCCATGGATACAGGAAAGAATGAGACAGTTTTCAGAGAGCTCACCTTTCCTGGAGCTTAGTGGAGAGTTTGGATGGGGGAGAAACAAAAGGGAGAGGAAAAAACCCCGTGAGAGTGGGATTTTGGTAGGATAATGTGACTGTGATGGCTGCTTTAGATTGGATGGCCATGGAAGTGACAGTTCAGCTGAGACCGGAGTGACCAGAAGGAGCTGGTCCTGTGTGGATTTGTGAGTGGAGCCTTGCAAGTAGGCAGGATTCCCACGGGCTGGTGCCAAGGCCTGGTGGACACAGTGGTGGCCGATGGGGCTTGGAC
>NW_017731395.1:5001688-5004010 GCF_001890085.2 Hipposideros armiger | reverse complement strand
GGGCTTTCATGGGCTGGGGCAGAGTTTAGGTGGCATCAGAAGGGGTGTGGTGGCCACTGGGAGAGTTGTAAGCAGTAAAAATGACGTAATGTGACTTAGAAAAAATCCCTTTTGCTGTGTGGAGGATGCATTGTGGGGGTGTCAGGGTGAAAGAACTCGTCAGCGTGGGGAGAGGGGGAAACACTTAGGACACCAGCTGTAGGAAATTCTACAGAGAGCCACCTAAAATGAATCAGAGTTTTGCTTTATCACACCACGTACCCAGCTGCTAGATTCCATGGCTGTGAACTGGTCAACACAGCGTGTCACGTGCTCTACACATTCAGAAGCCCCAAGGGTGAGAGAAGGAACTAGTGCTACCCACGGTTGGGAAGAAGACCAGGACAGGGATGGGGAAGATCACTCCCATATCCACAAGCTCCTTCCTGTGGGACCACAGGGAAACCAGACCTTTGATGTCATTAGGGAGCTCAGAAGGGCTGGAGAGAAAGCCTTCTTCTGTCACTGTGGTTCTTTGAGTAGGATGCACCAGGTTTCTTAAGGAAGCCAGAGCCTTCCAGATGCCTTACACCAACCATACTTGTGACCACATGACCCTACTGGCCTGGACGCTTCTGATGCCTTCACCAAAGCTCCTTGACCGTTTTTAAAAATGAGTAATATCTTCACTTTATTAACAGAAATACAAAGTAGCCAGCAATGTAGGAAATTCACATCAGAGCTGACTTTCATTCTAGAAAGGGCCTCTTTAAGCTAATGTTTTTGTGCATTACAAAGTTCAGATGATGACTGCCAGCTAGTTTGTGATCTGTGGGTCATTTTAGGGTAATTTTGATTTCCTGAAAAGTTTATTTTGGGTGATACTTTTCTATTAAAGGCAGATAGGCTCCTTCTCTGGGAGGCTTTGCTTGTTGCTCTCAGGAGCAGACCCGGGCGCTGTCTCCCTCTCTTTCCGTTCTTCCATTTCCTCTGTAACTTTCATCACTGTGTCCCGGGTCCCTGCTTGCTAGTCCCCGGGCTCCTCTCCTGCTTTGTCCCCCTCTTGCCTGGGCCGCTGGAACCCTCTCCTTACTTACATTCTTCCCTTCACTGTTCTCTGCCCCTTCAGTCCGTTGCCTACACTACTTCCTTCCAGGGCAGTCTTTCTGAAACAGAGCTGTCTCTCCAGAATTCTTCCAGACCGACTTCTATTACAGCATCCAATATAAACACCCTAGCTAGATGTAAGTGTCTTTATTGTCTAGCCCAGTGGATGTCAGCCTTTTGGTGTCAACCATATACTTCCACTCCAGAATATTTAGCCTCACAGTGGAAGTGACTGAAAGCCTCAGACCACCAACCAAGTCAGTATTTCAAACACAGCACCCACCATGGGGCAGGGAGGGGCACCATTTGGCCGTCCTCTGGGATTGTGTTGCGTGCAGGAAGACCTGCTTACTGCCTCTCACACGCTCCCAAGGAGATGTGCTAGGACTGCTGTGGAGCTGGAAGTGATGCCTTCCACTTGCCCCCAGCAAGTTGTACCCCGTTGTATGTTGCTGTCCATGGCCTGACGTTACCGTGTGTGTGTGTGTGTGTGTGTGTGTGTGTGTGTGTGTGTGTGTGTGTAACAAGCTTTAGACATTGAAACTGTTGCAGCACCTCTGGCTCGTGGCTTGAGAATCCCGTGCCTCTTCCTTGTCCAGCCTTGCTCACACCTTCATGCTTCAGCAGCCCCAGGGTTGCAGTTTGACAGTGGGCCAGGTTTTCTCACGCTGCGGTGCCTTTCCGTGCCATGTTTTTCTGCCTGGATGGCCCTCTTCCTGCTTGTCTTACTCATGCTTTGGTTTCTAGCTCAGGAGCACTCTTGAAAGGGAGCGGTGTGTTTTCCTGGCCTCACTGGATGTGGCATGGACCTCCATGAGGAAGTACTCCCATGGTGTGTGTTTGTTTGCAGTCCCCACATTGTTCTGTGTGCTCACCGAGGGTGTGGACTGTGCCTTTCATCTTCGTGGTTCTGGCATTTAGTGCTGTGTTTGACACACTGTAGGGATTTCATAAATACTGTTTGGGTGAATGAATGTTCTTTCTAATTTTCTTGGGTGAGGGTAGTTCTCCCCTATTGAAATGCATGTCCATTAGTGCCCTTTGAGTTTTCTTAAAGGTTTTCACAAAAGTGAGATTATTGAAAATGTAGGAACACTTCCATAATAAAGAGTGAGGTAGAAAGGGAAGGACCAGAAGCACTGGATGGCTTGTACTCATGGCTTCATGGATGGATCTTAAAAGTGTAGCGTTTAGAGAATAAAAGTAAAAAATGGGATGGGGCTGGCTGAGTGGCGC
>NW_017731395.1:4988113-5001418 GCF_001890085.2 Hipposideros armiger | reverse complement strand
ACGTCCTCCACAACTAGACTGAAGAACAAAAGGACAGCAACTTGTCTGTTCCCCTTCCCCCAATTTCCCAATAAAAATCTTTTTAAAAAAGTGGGATGAAATGTATAACAGCACCTTTATATAAAATAAGACCCAGGCCCACAAAACAACAACACCCCATTTAGAAGAAAGCATCCCAACATTAAACGTACAGAACTGTTGGGGTACGGGTGGGATTAACTAGTTAAATACACAAGTATATTTTTAGTTCTTTTCTTTGTTGCTTATGATAGATATTGGAAGCAGAATAGCCTAAAGTGAGTTGCCTTGGAGGATAAATTCAGAATTGGAAATCTATCCAAATCAAGCTTTAGGCATAATTGAAAGGGAAAGAAAAGATTTCTTAAGTTATCCTCAGATAAGCAGAATGCTCTGTTTTCTTCATTTGGGACACTGTCTGGCTTTGAGAAAGCCATGCTGAAATGGCACCACACATTCTCGCAGACATATTTCTTGATGGCTAATGACACGGACGGACTGTGTCATGTTGTAGTTGCCTGTTAACTTTCCCATTCTCCATGGAACTTGGAATCTCTGAAGCCCAGGATCGGTTCAGTGGAACAAACACATATTGCAGATTTGCTGTGTGTGAGATACTGAGAGAGCATTTTTTAGGGGAGGAGAGAAACTGGGAGGAAGCATTTAAGGACCAAAACGTCTGTCCTGAAGGAATTTATAGACCAGTAAGATGGAGGAGAGAGGGAGGGATGCAAACAACTACAGTGTGAGTGGGGCAAGTTTGCTGCTGGCTGGAGGGTGTGCGGGGCAGATGGAGGGGATTGGAGGCCGTTTCTTGGTTTCCTTGAATTATTCTAAAAGGATAAGGGTGACTTTGACACTAAGGGACAGGGTATAGGGAACAGGAGAACTCCCCTAGGGAGAGGAGTGAGGAAAAGTGTGGGTTTCTTAGATTTCTCATTTGGTGGTTTGAGGCTGTGACTGTGGAGCAGATAATTTAAAATAAGTTTTAAGACTTAATGTGTCTCGTAATCGAATGGAAATTCTTTGAAATTCAAAATATGCAAAGATGAATGCTAATATATATGAACCTGTGATGGTTTGATATTGCTATTGGGTTAATTGGGATAGTTTAATTGGTACTACATACTGGACAGATTAATATGCACTGTTATCTGCTGGGTAAATAACTAATGCTGTACATTTACAGCAAATTACTCAGAAACCTGGCTGTATGGTAGGTACATCCCTGCTTATAACTCTAATGCAATGGTTTTCAAACCCCAGTGGTTTGGCTGGGCCCCACTTGAAGGGTTTCTGATTCAGGAGGTATGGGGCGGGGGTGGAGCTGAGACTTTCTGTTCCTGACGTTCCCAGGTGACGCTGGTGCTGCTGGTCTGGGGACCACACTTCGAGAACTAACTCCAGTGACTTTTCTGTTCCTCGGAAGCCTGCATGCCCGATTCTTGACCTCCCATGCCCTGTGTGAGCCTGCCCCCATTTGCCTCTCTGCCCTCCATGTGGGCCTGCGTTCCTCATACCCTGACCTTCTTTCTGGTCATGGAACACACTGAGCCCATCACCATCTCCGGCTCTGCATGCAGTGTCTTCCCCCAGACGGTTCAAGTGGCCGCTCCTTCAGATGCCTCTCCCCTGAGATGCTTCTAACCCTGACTAGCCACCTCCCTTTCTCTGTCACATCACTTTATAGAACTTGCTCATTTGTTTATGATCAGTCTCTGCTCCCTGCCCCAAATAATGCAAGCTTTTCCATCACTGTAGTCCCTAAACTGTGCTTTGACCTCTAATAGAACATTGGTAGATGTAACTCATGGTAATTGATGAAGATTTGAGAAGCAGTTGAATGGCCTTGGGTGTAAAGTCTAGGCCGGAGAAATAGCTCAGAAGCCTTACTAAGGCCTCTGAGCAGGATGCTCTGACAACTGGAGGAGGGTTGGACCAGTCATCAGGGAGGCTGCAGTTTCTTTGAGGGGAGGACTTGAAAGCTTTTCTGTCCCTGCAGCCCCCAGGGAGGCTCCACAGAGACCCCTATAGGTCGCCCCCCTCATTGTTGGGGAGAATGGAAGGGCAGCCCAGGCGGGGTGACAGCAGCACCTGCTAATTGGGTGGCTGCTTCCCCACAGCCGGGTGGAGCCTGTCTGAATCCCGGGGCCAAGCAGAGCAGTGTGCAGTGACCACTGGAGCCCACAGCCGGGTGGGTCTGTGAGGAGCAGGAGGCCACTGGCAGGGTTTGCGTCTCATTTCTAACCCCTTCCAGCGCTGGAAGCTGTGCTCAGGCTGAATGGCCGTGTGCATCTGAGAGTGAAAGACGCTTTGGTTGATGTTACTGTTTCTTAATTAGATCCTCCAGCTGTATCATAGTGTTAAGAGGTGTTTTTCTTAACTTGGTTATAGGAAGCCTGGTAGCTGCATCCTCTTCCAGAGAGGAACGTGGGACAGTCCTTCATCAGGAGTGCAATGCAATGTCAAAGTGAATGATAATAGTTCATATTTCCCTCGCCACAGAGAATTATTAAACACAAAACCATCCAGACTTTTTGCTGTAATCTGACTTCCAGCGTTATTACCTGGTTGTCCCTGCGGCGAGTCTCCAGGGGCTTGTAAGATTTGGGGAGGATTTATGTCACTCTTTTTACAGCTTGTTCATTTTTCTCTAAAGGACATTTTTTACCCCCTTTCATATTCTTTTTTGTCTTAGGTGAACCTAAGGGATTTGAGTTTTTATAAAACAAAACTCTGAAGGTATTATTGCAAAGCTTAATTTCTTTCCTTTCTGTGACAAGGAACACCTTATACTCTTGGCTCCTTTTTTCTTTCTGTAGAACGTCACATGGGTTTTTAAATCAAAGGAATAAACTTTAACCTCTGACAAAAAGTAAAATTTCTTATAAATGCCCCAGCCAGTTTTTTTTTAAATTTCTTCTTGGAAAAGTCTTCCAAATTTTAATCTGAAATAGTGCCTCTTTGAAAATGAGTCATTCTTATTAATAGCATAATATTGTAGTTACAGTGAATACATGTCCTGTAAAAATGGAACTCTTAAAAATAAATCTATGACCCATTCTTTTTAAATGAAAATTGTCTGTGACTTTGGGTTTTTTGGCAGGACAAGTGTTCATTTGGACACAACTTGGGCATGAATCACTGTGCACAGTGTATGGAGGTTGCCTGGCACAACTTAGTCTGACATAAATAGTGTTTTAGCTTTCCCAGACATTTCTTTCTCTTCAGATTGATCACTTTAAGAAACAGAAGCAAATAATAATCACATTTACCATTTTAATGAAGTATTTTCACATTCTTTTATCACAGTTTATATTATGTTCATGTACTTCCAGATTGTAAAAATACATTAACATTGAGATTTAAATTTTTTTTTAAGTGACAGCTATACCTGCTCTCCTAATGCCACTGATTTCATTTGTACGTATTTTTTAAATGGTTATAATCTATGACTTGATATTCTGCCTTGTAGCTTTCTCTTACCTTTTTTCTAACACATAGCTGGGTCATAGTTCTTCCACCAAATATTTTAGCTTTCTCATGCTTAACTTTTCCATGTTCCTGGATATTTAGTTTTCCATCTTACTGTTTATAGACCTAACGCTGGAGTGAAAGTCTTCAGGCATTTAGAGTTTTCTTCTTTAGTTATTTCTTTGGGATGAATTCCCACAAGTAAGGTTGAGGTGTACATAATTTTATGGCTTTTCACATATGACTCGTTTTACTTTCCAAATGGGATTTTAAGCAACGTATCACCATCATGTTGAGAGTTTAAACAGTGTATCACCATCGTGTCAGGATTTTTAACATTGTGTCACCATCATGTGGTTGAGCAAATGAGTTTTTTACAATCTCACCTCTTTTGGAGTTTATTAATTTAATGATTGTGAGTGGTACCTCATTGTTTTAATTTACATGTATTCCCCCCAGGTTTTATTATTTATATTACCTTATAGGATCTGTTATATCTTCTGCCCTTTAGTTTTACTCTGTCGTTTATTGATTGATCTCTCCTCCTGTAGTTCATACTATTAAAAAAAAAAATGAAGTCCCTGATTCACAAGTAGGAAACAAGTTTTAATGTCACTGAGAAAGGCTGATTGGTACTCACTTCTGCCAAGAGAAGAAAAGCCATCTACTCTTGTTGGTAAATGTTGTGAGCATTTTCAGATGCCCCAGGAATTATTGTCTTCGAACTATACAGGCACGTCTTCAAAGGCTGAGGTGGTGTTTTGGTCTGATTATTGCTGCACTCTTTATGATGAAAATAATTTAGCTCAGAAGTTCCCAGGAACACATTTGCAGCTTAAGTTAGTGAGAATGATCAAGTTTCTCACAACAGCCTCCCAGGGGTGATAACTCTAGGGAACCCATTTTGCTTGGTTCTGTATGGGAAAGAAGCGAATGAAGTCATTTCTGTTTTCTTGGAATGTGATGTTTTATGGTGTATTAGAAAATTATAAAGTGTCAGGAAAAGATGGCATTTTGGAAGTAAGGTTACTATAGCTGCTTTTTTTAATGCTTTCCATTAATCTTTGCCTCTTTGCTGAAACCTCCATCTATCTCAGATCACAGTTTTTTTTTAAATTTCTGAATTTCCATTTCACTACAAGTCTCGTTTGTGTAATTTAGTGCTAAACTGTTCTCTAATTTTTCCATGAGTAAATCTTATCTTCCTTAAGAGATTTTTATGTCTCACATAATAAACTTGTAGTAGGCCTTTTTCATTGTGATATAATTCACATACCATAAATTCACCCTATAAAGTGTACAATTCAGTGGTTTTTAGTATTATATACATTCACAAGTTTATGGAATCATCAGCCCTGATTCCAGAACATTTTCATCACCCCAAAAAGAAGCCCTGTACCCCATTAGCAGACACTCCTCCAGCCCCTGGCAACCACTAATCTGCTTTCTGTCTCTAATGGTTCACCACCCATGGCCTCTTAGATTAAAATCCACCCGCCTTGCCCTGGCCTTAGAACTAGAACAATGGTTCTCAGCTTGTGGTTTCCAGGCCAGCAGTATCAGCATCACAAGGCAGCTGATTAGAAATGCAGAATCTCCGTTCCCTTCCCAGATGGACTGAATCCGAAACTCTGAGGGTGGGGCCAGCATCTGTGATTCACGACCCTCCATGCCAGGGTTGTGGACCAATGGCCTGTAAAGTCTCGCGTGACCCAGACTCTGAATTAATCTGTAGTGCTTTCCCCTTGCTCCCGCTACAGTGACCTTCCTCTTCCTCAGCTGTGACCCGCTTGATCCCTCTTCAGGGTCTTCCCATTTGCTCTTTCCTCCACTGGGACCTTTTCCCAGACCTTGGCTGGGCTTGTGCTCTCAGAGCTTAAGATCCTTGCATCCAAGGCCTCTCTAACACGCAGATGAAGTCGCTGCGTGCGAGCTTAGACAGGAAGACTTGCCCCCAGCCTCTTTCGCTTGTGCACCCCCCCCCAGGTTCACTCTCCGCCTTTTCCCACCCAGCTTTGTGCCCCCAGAAAGCTGGCTTCCCCTGCCTAATGACCACTAGTTGGGTTTGCCAGTGGGGAGTGTGTGTGTGTGTGGGGGGGGCGGGGGGGGTGTTGGACGGACATAGTGGGAAGGGGCTAAGCTGGGGTACGAATTGTCCTCCCACCCTCCCTGTGGGCTGACTGTCCCTCTCCACACAGCTGTGTCTCTTGAATTTTGTACCGTGTGCTGTATTTGCTATTTAGTAATGATTATCTCTACTTTAGAGCTTAGACCATAAGATAGATGGCCTGTAAATATTGAATGAATGAAAGAATGTTGAAACAGAAGCAGGATGACTGTAGCATGATAGAAGCTAAAGAAATGAGGGGAGGACACAGTCTGTAATTTCTCTGAGTCTGTGCTCTATACTCTGCTATACCGTGTATCGTACCTGAAAGAAAACTTCCTGTGAAAATAAATCAGATGTAAATCTGTAAAATGCAAGAACAGCTTCAGGATTTATTCATTCATAAACACGTACTTACTGTTTGCTTGTTAATACCGGGCTCCGTTCAAGGTGCTGAGGATCCAACATTGGACAGACAAAACTCCGGACTGTATGGAGCTCACATTCTAGCAGGGAAGACAGATGATAAAAACAAGTAAATAGAATATGTGGTATGTTGGTGACTGCCGAGAAGAGCCATAAAGCAGGGCGGCGTGTGTGCGCGTGTGGGTGAGGGTGGTGTGGAATTCTCAGGAGTGTGGCCACGAAGGCCTCACGGAGAAGCCAGCATTGGAGTAAAGACCTGAAGGAAATGGGGGAGCAAGTCTTGTGGCCCATAGGGAAGAGCATTGCAAGCAGAGGAACAGAAAGTGTGCAGGACACACGTTGGTGCCGAGAGAGGAGGGGCACAGAAGGAGGTGAGGGTTGGAAGGGAATGGGGCAGATGCTGGAGTGGGCAGCTCACTCCTCAACTCCTCCAACGAACTCCCTCTCCCTCTTCTTTCCCCTCCCTACCTGAACTACAACAATCATGCAACAAAGTAACTGGTTTTCTTCCAGAACTGGCTCTCTCATTAATCATTGAATTGTTCAGTGCGCTCGCGCACACACACGCACACGCGCGCACACACGCCTCTGTGCCCCCCACTCTCATGTAGTCACTAGATCCTGTCTTTTCTATTGAGCCTACCCTTTTCTCTCTGTCCTCCTTAACCACTGTCTTCATTCAGGTCCTCACTTTGTGCGTGAACTGCTAACTTCCTACTTGTAGGCTGTTGTAAAGATGTTGGCTTTTACTCTGACACTGAATAAACACCTAAAATCAACAGCAGCTCTTTGGGAACTTAATGACTCTTATTTTGAAGATGAGGAGGCTAAGATTCTGGGAGGTGACTGTGACTTCCCTAAGGTAGTCTAATTATTAACAAACCTGGGGTTAGGACCCAAATGCCCTGCCAGGGAATCTGCAGCAATGTCACATTGTTGGCCCAGCATCGAGGACTTCAGTGCAATTACTGAAATCACCGCAGAGCTAATCTTCATACAGGAAAGGTAGAAATGGGGTCAATTCATGCACTTGCCGTTCATACCAGTGTTAATCCTCTGGGTGTTCTGGGGAAAAGTAATCTTAATCAGAACACATCTCTCATTATTTGTAATTCTACTTTTAAATAAACAAAGCTATTGTTTTTCAGAAAGTAAAATACCAAATCGCTATTAAAGTTTGGGTTACTGTGGTTAAATAGAGCCTTTCCTGATATTCTGCTGTAAGGGACAGCTTAAAGAGTAAAGGATGGATCAGAAGAACAGAATTGTACCCTGACCCCTTCATTTTAGTAGCCACGTAGATCACTCCTCTGAGTCTTTTTTTTTTTTCTTCCCCATTTATAAAGAGAAAATAACACCTCTGCTTATCTGAGAGTTGATGTAAGTTTCTGAGATAATGTGTGTGAAAGCACTCTGAAAGATGACATTACATGGTAAGGTGCTGTTGCCTTTTATTTGTTGATACAGAGCGTGTTTAGTATATAGACTGTATATTAAGTATTTCTGTATTTAATAAACATCTCTAAGTTTTATATTTACTAGGGAAACAGTTACTATTTTTGAAGTGTTGAACTTCAAAGAAAGTTTTGGTGTGGGTTGGGAGAATAGAGGAGAGAAGTACTATTTCATACTAAAGTGTAAATTATTTCTGTCATTCAGCGTGCTGTATATTTTGCCAGAGCAACAGCTGGTGGAATTCTGTGAGCTTCGTTAACCTTTGTTATTTTTTTCAAAGCCTGATGATTTTTTTGTAACAGTTTTAAAGTGCTGCCTTGTTGGCCAAGATGAGGCCTAGAACTATGTATCTTTATGTAATCAGTTTATTAGCCAGAAAGCTTCAGAGCTCATACTGGGGAAACTACAGGTTTTTTTTTTTCCTTGTATTTATTTCAATAGTACCAACTGTTGTAATTTTTCTGGGTTACCTGCTAGTTGTAATGGGTTACCTTCTGTGTTTTCTGAGTTACCTACTTCTTTTATACACGTTTATGCAAGTTCAGAGCTTTGGTGGCAAAGAAATGGAACTTGGATTCCCTTAAGAAAGCATGGGTTATTGCAGGAAGGAGCCAGAACTTCCCCCCTACCCAAGCTGAGCCCACTGACCCAGTAGTACTTCTTCTTGTGCACGTTCTTCTTACTTGTTGAGTTGATTGAACACAAGGGTTTCCTCACTGGTGTTGGCATGAACAGTTTGTTTGCTGTTTCACTCAGTTTCTTCAGCACTGGGAATAAACAACACCGTTTTTTGGTAATTTAATAGGTGTGAAAATGTGAATTCTTTAGTAGTGTTTTTAAGATAACAGTGTCTATTTTTACTGGGAGAAAGATTGTTAATGAGTTTTAGATTTAAATCCTGTGCTGGCCTGAATGTTAATATACAAGGTCACGTATGTTTTAGCATAACAGCCAATCATTTCTACTCATACCTGTTGATGAAGTCTTATACTTTAAAGCAGGCATTTAATTTGATTAAAACATTTTACTTTTAAAAGTACAATTTTTTGAATAGGTAATATATGCACATGGTAGAAATATTAGATTTCCCTCCAAGCTCTGTCCCCTGCTCCCCATCCCCATCTTCAGAAGGAGCGCATGCTGTGTCCTCATGTACCCTTCCAAAAAGAGGCTGTGCGTAAACGAGAACAGAAGCACGCATCCCCTGACCACCCTCACATCACTGGACTGACAGGGAGATTGTAGTGTGGGTCTGGCACACTAAGTCCTGTACAAGTATTTAGTAAACAAGTCATGTAAATAAAAGGTCAGAGACTAATTTGACCTTTAGTGTGAACTGGTTAGACTGGACTCCAGGGCTCCCCCAGGGTTCCCCAGGCCCTGCTCCTGGAGGGGGCGGATTTCTGGGTACCCCCTCCCCACCTTGGGCCGGGGGACAGCCATAATGTTTTGCTGAACATTTGCCCTTGACTGAGACTGTTTGGGGAAAGAAATGTGGGTGAACAAAAAGTGACCACCATCCGCGCGGACAGTACTGCTAACGTGTTTCTCTCTTTGTTTCCAGATGTTTCTGACAGTGTACCTCAGCAACAACGAGCAGCACTTCACAGAAGTGCCAGTTACCCCGGAAACAGTATGCAGAGATGTGGTGGATTTGTGTAAAGAGCCCGGCGAGAGCGACTGCCACTTGGCCGAAGTGTGGTGTGGCTCAGGTGTGAGACCCAGGCCGCCTTGTGCTTTCGTCATTGCGTCTCTTATTATCACTGGTTTTCAGACGCGGCGGTGTGTGCTGCTCGTGTTTATCCACAGAAACTGTAGAATAGCACGTCCATCAGGAGACACAGCTTTGTTGTGACATAAAGTATTTTTGCTGTTTTCTTTTTCTGCAACACAATGAAGCCACCACATAGAAATGGTCAAAGGACAGGTGGCTGACACACCAGGTGGAAGCTTCTGGGGTGTTACGGTAAAATGTATGGTGCCCCGTTTTTTTGTATGCTTAGGCTTTGCTAAAGTAGAAATTCGAGGCATCCTGATTGTTTTTGCCCTCTTGAAGTTTTTGTAGGTCTTTCGGGAAAGCTATTCAAGGTTATTAGGAAAAGCTATTCAGTGTTGGCAGGAGGCAGTGGTGAAATCATAGGCTTTATTTTAACCTTAAAATCAGTCCCTCAGGATAGTTCTTTGGAACTCTAAGATGGGACGGCCTTGTTTCTTTTGGGCCCCGTGGGAGTTTGTAGGTGTGGGAGTCATTTTTCATAAGCTCGGCCTTGTTCCTGTACAGCCTGGGTGAACTCCCACTGTCTCCTTTTGCTGCTCTGGGGGTGCCAGGTCACACACTGTGTTAATCGGGTTCACACCATTCATGAGACCTGACTTCAGCTGAGCGCTCCCTTCTTACCAGGCAAGTCCTCTTATTCACCCTGACTTCCCTGCAGGTGGGTGTTTAGAGTGCCTTCTGCACTCACCTGGAATTGCTTACTCTTCACCTTCACATACAGCTGGATTAGGCCATTTGCATGAAGAAACCCAAGCAATCCTTTTTAAATGAAAATTTGATAGTTTGACTTTCCTATTGAAACTCTGGAGTGGTTTTTTTTTCTACTTAGAATAAAATCCAATCCCTTGACCTTAGACTGTGAAGTCTTATAGGGTTGTTATAATTTGATACCATTTCTTTCCTTGCCCCCTCCTGCATCTTTTTTTTATGTTTCTGAATAAACCAAAAAGTAAGCTCTTTCCCACTTGAGAGCCGTTGGCACTAGCTGTTCCCATGATCTGCATCACCCTCCCTGCGTATTTTGTCATTGCGGATCCTTCAGGTCATTTGGATTTCAGTTAAAACGTTACCTCCTTGGAGAGGCTGTTTTGAGCATCTTGCTAAGCTCTCTATTATATCATCCTGATTTAATCCTCTCTATAACACGTCACTTTTATATGCCTCTTTAATCCTTCAAGCCCCAAACACATGCACTAGTAGGTAAACTCCCTGAATAGAGACCCTGTTTATCTTGTTCCATGCTGTACCCAGTTCAGGGACAGTGCCTGGTCTCCAGTGGGTGCTCAGTAAATATTTACTGAATGCGTAAATGAGCTCCTAGTTGCTTCTGGTCGCCTCCTTGCATTCAGCAAACTACCTTGCTTTATGTTTTACAGAGATGGTTGAAACCACTCTTTGGAGTCCCGCAGTTTCCTTCCTGGGTACTTGCAGTCTCTCTGACTGTGTGCCTACCCTTTCTTCTGATTTTCTTAGAGGAAGAACTGTTCTTCCTCTTTCCAAGGCTCACTGTCTTCCCTGAAACTACTGGTGCCCCTACTCCCTTGCCTCACTAATATCTTTCTCACTTGTGTTCAGTAACCCTTAAATGTGGTGATGATGTTTAATGGATTTTCTTCGAGTTTTTTTTAATTAAAAAAAATGACAAATGACACTTGGATGTGTTCTTTTTGTAAAAGAGAAAATTATATAGTAGATAGAAAGGAAGTCTCTTTCCCAAACCCATCCCCTGACCACTTGATGTAATCGCTTATATATATATATTTTTTTTTTTTAAAAGATTTTTATTGGGGAATTGGGGGGATGGGAACAGTGCTGGGAAGTTGGGGGAAGAGGAACAGACAAGTTGCTGTCCTTTTGTTCTTCAGTCTAGTTGTGGAGGACGTTGCTTCACTGGCCCAAGTTGGCACCATCATTGCGCTCTTCCCGAGCGAGGCAGATCAGTCGCCAGCCTCTGGACGGCCGCTCACTGTGGCTGCTGGCTGCTCACGCTGGCTGCTGGTTACACATGGTAGCCCATGGCAACCCACTGCCACAGGGACTGCAGCCTACGCCGTCACCGGCAACTCACGACTGCCCAGCTCCAGGTTGAGCTGTTGTTCAGCATCTTAGCTGTGGAGAGCAGGGCAGTGTCACTGGCCCTCATATGTGGGATCCGAACCGGGGCCCTCTGGCGTCCCAAGCCAGTTCTTAACCATCGCACCACTCGGCCGGCCCATCGCTTATATTTTTAGCAGATAACTTTTCAGACTTTTCCTCTGCATTTATGTGTAACTGTAGAAATAGTTTTGTAGATTGTCTCTTCCTGTTTTCTTCTTTATGTAAATAGTGTCATACATATGAACACCCTGCAATTGACTGTTTTGCCTTACAACATAGCTTGGAGCTCTTTTCAGGTTAGTATGTATAAATATCTACATCATTATTTTAAATCATAATTTTCCATCATATGCATCAGCTAGAGTTGATCTAATTTCTTTATTCACAAACATTTACATTAATTTCACTCTTGTTTTTATAAATGCTGCTATAAAAATCCTTTTAGGAGCTTCTTGATCACTTGCAAGCATTTCAGAAGTGGAATTGCCTAGTTAAGTGGTCACACATTAAAAAATTTTTATTGGCAGATTTCCCTCAGCAAAGGCTATAGAAGTGTACACTCCTACCAGTTATTTTTAATAGTATCCCTTATCAACAATGGATACAATATACATTCCATTTTTTTACAAATTGGTAGTTATAAAATAGTCACGGGAATGTAAATTACAGCATAGAGAACATGGTCAATAATGTTGCAAAAACTATGTGTAGTACCAGGTGGGTACTAGACTAATCGAGGGGATCACTTCAGAAATTATATAAATGTCTAACCACTATGTACACCTGAAACTAATGTAAAATAATATTGAATGTCAAAAAATTACTATTCTTACAACAATAATAATATATTAATTTTTGCTAACCTGATACTGCCCATTTTTTTATTAGGTTATTGGCCACTTGAGTTTCTGTTTTTAAAAATTTTTTTTCTCCATAGCCTTTGCTCATGTTTCCTTTGGCTTTTGCCTTTTCCCTCTTGACCTATAGGCATTAAACAAAACAAATGAAAAACCCCTGTATTCTGGACCTCAGGCATATTTGTGGGAAATCCCCTAAACATACTCTCCTGTTATTTCATACTACAAGTTTTAAAGTCTCCCTTTCCTCCTTTCCCCTCCCTTCCTCGCCCCTTCCTCGTTAATATTTGTGACTAGTGTGAATTAGGGATTTAATATTTTTTCCCAAGTGGATAGTGAATCTTCTTAAGTGCCTTACTGAACAGTTGGCTTCTTCCTCACTGCTGTGACCCATCACTTCATATCTTATGTTTATATCTCACCTAAAGTTATGTTTCTTTCAGATTTAGTCAGTTTGTTTTAGTTGTTTCTTCTTGTTTAGGACAGAACCAGTTTTAATTACTATAGTTTCATAATGTATTAGGTATCTTTAAGGCAAGAGCTTATTTCATTCTTCTGCTTTTTTTCAAAAGAAATACCTGAGATATTCTTGTAGATTTTCTTTTTCGGATAAATTTTAGAATTTCCTTGCAACGGTTCTGTGAAAAATCCTGTTGAGATTTTGATTGACTGCAGTGAATTCATAATTAATTTGAGGGCTGTCTGTGTGGTGGCGTGATTAAGAGCAAGGTCTTGGGTATCAAAATGCTGTCTCTGTCATTTACTAGCTTTATAATTTAATGCAAGACATTTTAACCTCTGTGATCCTCCAGTGTTTTATCTGCAGAATTGGGATAATAATTGAGTGTGTCTCATAGGACTGTGTGAGGATTCCAGGAGATAATATTTGAAGGGGGCTTAGTGTAGCCCCTGGCACATTTAGTGTTATTAACTCTCAGTAAGTAATAGCTATTATGTTTTCAGCTCCTTTTTTTTTTTAAAGATTTTTATTGGGGAGTTGGGGGATGAGAACAGTGCTGGGGAATTGGGGGAAGGGGAACAGACAAGTTGCTGTCCTTTTGTTCTTCAGTCTAGTTGTGGAGGACGTTGCTTCA
>NW_017731395.1:4978553-4984803 GCF_001890085.2 Hipposideros armiger | reverse complement strand
TTTTTGTTTTGTTTTCTTTTTTTCTCTGCTTGCTTCTCTTTACTACAGCATTTTGTAGACGCCCTTAAATCATGTCAGTTGTTCAAGATCTTCCTGACCCCTGATTCTGATCAAATTCACCAAGCTGTGTCGGGTATCAGAAGGCCTTACTCTGGGTTAAACTTGGCCGGAATCATGACTGTAGCCAGAGGAACCTTAAAGTCTGCTAACGTTGGCACTGTCCCCTTCTGCTGCTCGGCACTGATAACAGGCTGCTTGCCTTTACTTGGGGACATTTTCCACCCACAAACTAATACTAACCCTGGCCTTGAACAAGGAAAATAAAGGAAGCCTTTCCATGACTATCAAAACTAATCTCATTGCTGCTGCTTCTGCCAGCCATTGGCTTCTAGCCTAAACCAGATATCTTCGCACTTTCTCCTAAAGGGCTGCAGAGTCAGTATCGTAGGCTTTGCAGGCTGTGCTGTCTGAGCTCTGCAGGTGTAGAAGGCAACTAGCCATAGACAATAGGTTATTGAATGGGTGCGGCTGTTCCGGTAGAACTGTAGTTAAAAAACATTGCAGACTGATTTCGCATGCAGGCTGTCATCTGCCGGCGCCTGATCTGAGCGCTCAGTATCTGCAGCTGACCAGCCCTTTAGTGACCATAAGCTCACTGACNGAGGCACATCAGTCGCCGGCTTCTGGACGGCCGCTCATGCTGGCTGCAGCTCCTTCTTTTTTGCTGTCAAGTGTCCAGCGTGCCCCTTTTCTAAAATAGTAAATATATTACTTTTATTTTGTTAGCTTCTCATGTTTCTCATTTTCTTTTACTGACAGTCTTTGGAAACGAGTGGCTGTTGTTTGCCATCTCTGTTTCCTTACTGCCCACTCACTTGTTTACGCAGAGGTCATCCCCTGGATTCCTGTTATGGGCTTGCAACCACGCTCGACTGTGAGGCATCGAGAGATGAAGTTTCCTGCCTTAAAGCTGAAGCACGTTTGAGCAGACATTTATAATACAGTGTGATGGGTGGATGTGCTCATCTGCAGAAGGAGAAAGGGGTGCTGGGGGCGATTATCAGCTAGGAATGGCATGCTTCAAGTCACATAGGCACGCATGCTGTGGCCAGGAGATGGATATGGTTGGAGCACGGGGTGTTAGTAGGGGACTTTGAGGACCTTTGAAGTGTATTTCAGCGTGCGCAGGCCTAAGCCTTCTGTCATCACAGGCCATCAGGACCTTAGCTTCTAGACCTTCTAAGAAAGTTCATGCCCTTTTAAGAAGGTCCAACCCAGCATGGACTGGAAGTTACTTTACTTCCAAAGAGTTTTCTCTTTGCTTCTGGAACCCAGAGATTTCACATCACTTCTCTTGAAATAGTGTGTGTGTGTGTGTTGAGGAGGTGGAGGTTCTGTTCAGAATTTTTTTGGGGGGAGATGTCTACTCAGCTATGGGTGTTTCCTTTGTGTGTGTGGGGGGAGGTCTTAGTTAAAATTTCTGTATTTTGTAGAAGAGGAGTGTCTGTGTCAACACAGTATGTTATGTTACTGTAAATAGAACCAGAACTGCACCGTTTGTTGCAACCAGGCCGATTAAGTTCAGGGTTAGTTCACCACATTGGCTGCTGAATGCTTGGCTGCTCCATTTTCTGTCCATGTTGTTTATTTAAGTGCTTAGATAGTGTCTTTGATTACTGACAATGCATTGAGTTTTCTTAGGCTATTTCAACATTCTTATTCAAAATGATTACATACCTGGCGTTGCTTGGATTTAATGAATTGCATCCTTGAACAGTATGTTTCTTTTTATATCCAGACCCCTTGAGATGGGAAGTTTTTTGAGGGGAGCTCAGGATACATTATTTTTCCTGAAGTTCCCATATCTTAGGGTGTTTAGCCAAGTCCTTCTTTTTTGTCTCTAGAAAAGTTCTGACAACTGGCAGTTTCACTGAAGGGGCCAAATAGATGTATTTTCAGTGCAGTAAATAGCCTTTTGTTTAGAAATGTTCTCGGAGTAAAGAGAACATCTAATTTCTTTTTAAACACAGTAAAATTATGATTTAAAAATAGCCTAATAGACTATTAGACTAGGCTGTTTAGAAAGTTGGTTTTTTAAATTTTTGGTTTATATATTTAGAGATTCATAGAACCATTAGAGTTAGGAGGGACCTCAGAGTCCAGTGTACTAGAACCTGCAGAGGTTAAATGGCCAGTAAGGAGCCCACCCCACTGCATTAAGCCCTTGAGCTCCTGCAAGCCGGCCCCATCCATTCCTCTTTCCAGGTCCCCACCCACGCTGGATACTGATTATATGTGTGCGAAAGCTGTCATAATTCATCTCCTAAGAGTGCTTTTAATGAAAGACAATTATCTAAGATTCTAAGTATTTCCTCCATTCCCAGTGCATAATTTGCATGAAGGATCGATGGTACCCAATATGTTTGTCTTTTTACCTGCAGATAACGCGATTTCTTTTTGTTTCTTTTAGAACGTCCAGTTGCTGATAATGAGCGGATGTTTGATGTTCTGCAGAGATTTGGAAGTCAGAGGAGTGAAGTGCGTTTCTTCCTTCGTCACGAACGCTTCCCTGGCAGGGACATTGGTAGGTAGTATTGCGTGAGTCACCACAAAGATTTGAACTTTGATTTCATGCATTGGAGGGGCTGGGGGAGAGGTGGCATGTGACCAGGACCCAGGTGAGATGAGGGGTGAATGTGGTAAGGACATGGAAACAGTGAAGAGCGACCACTCCTCTAAGACTCGGCTGTTGTGGGGAGACGAGAGTATGGTTTGGTTTGGTTTGACGACTGGAGAAGTTGTGTGATAGTTTTTAATGCAAGTGGGAAGGAGTCAGTAGAGCAGGAGGTTGAAATATGAGAGAGAGAGAGAGAGAGAGAGAGAGGATACGCTTGATGGGCAGTCACTAGGAAGGTGTCCCCTCAGCCCCTGGCGGAGAGATTCTTTCTCGTGGGCAGAGGAGGGAGCCTCCGTGGTAACAGGACAGAAAGAAAACTGTTGCACATGCAGATAAATGCGTGCGCTTGTGGGAGCAAGTTGAGGGACTTCTCATCTGAAAACACTTGTTTTCTCTGAAGTCGGAGGCGAAATCATCTGACAGTGATGATGGAGGTGGGTTTGAGCTGCTGTAGAGCATAGGAGAGAGCCCTGCTGGGGAAGCCAGACTGCTGGGGAACGTGGAGGCCAGTGGACCCCCATGAGAGAGCACGGAGACCATGAGACCACGAGTGACTTTTCTTCAGCCCAGAGGGTCGTAAGAGGATGAAAAGGTGGTAGGAGTGACCTAAGGCTGGGGTTTTGCCGGACCAGTTCAGTGCACGTCCGTGGGGCCGGGGTGAGAGGATATAGGCAGGGTGCATCTGAGCTGCAGGGGAAGAAGTCAAGGCAGGAGGGGCTGCAGGGAAAGAGTGGGCGGGCTAACCCGGGAGACCGCAAGTCTCTGCTCAGTGAAGGGTGTAATGAGAGGAAGTGATGGTCCAAAGTAGAATGTCTGAAAGTAAGATTGCAGAGGCAAAGCACTTCCAGGTGATGTGGCTCCCGCGTGGCCATGGAATGAGCCTGAGTTAGAGCGGCGACAAGGAAGCCACAGAGAGAGGCTGGCTTTGGCATGGGCAAGTCACCCAGAACGAAGGCAGGACTCGGAGTGGAGGGAACAGGCGTCGGGGTCACATGTGTAGTGACGAGGGTTGTGACCAGAGTTATAGATGACAAGAAGGAGAGGGTAGAAGGTAATACCTGAAGGTGAGAAGTCGTGGGCCGAAAGCAGCGCCAGACGTTAAGGACACAACCTTCCCTGGGACCCAGGAGGTCTTGTAGGATGTGGGAGGGTAAGCAGTTTCAGATCTGAGATCATGGGAAGGTGCTTTCTCAGCGGGAAGCCACTGGTTGAAGCAGGGTTACTACAATAGGTATTTCTAGAAATGTTGGAACTTTTAAAATGGAGAGTTGAGGTTTTGTGCCTTCAGTGTACAGTCCTTGGGAGTAAGAGTGTAGGTAACAGATGTTAATTATTGGATGTTAAAATAGCCACTTTATTGCTTTAATACAAATATCCATGCGGTACCCAGCAATTAGAAATTATTAAATTCAGAGTGGGGGACCCCAGAATTGACTTAGTCTGGCCTCTTCCACTCTGTAGATGAGTAATGCTGATACTTAGGGGTTAAATGACTTGTCAGAGGCCACACACCTAGACGCAGAGCCAGGAGTGGAACTTGAATCACCTCAGTCAGGCTGGTTGACATGCCTTTCAGTATCACCGGTGTCTGTCGTTTTAATTTAAATAAGCACTTATTTTTTCCTAAGCCTTCTTTTTTTGTAGTTTTAAATTGGCACCTGTATTTTATTTTTATTCTGTTTTCTATTTACATCCCTTCAAACATCCTTTTCTAACGAATGAGTTGAATTTTACCTGTTCATCTACCAGTTCAAATGTCCTCCGGTATAGTACTGGGTTAATTATTAAACAGCCTCTCAACAGTGCAATATGCAGTTTCGGTGTGTCTGTAATGTGAGAAATATAATCTGCAGATAAAGGAGCTGTTTTCACATGTCACAAAACAGCAGTGCCACATAGTGTTTAAATTGGGATAAAACAGGATTGCTTTTTAATGGCCTTTAGTGAGGTGCTACTAGCCTTTTTGATGTAGACGTCTAGATTATGGAACAGGAGACTGTTACCATATTATTTCCCCCCGTTTAACTAGGACCTGGGACCCAGAATGTACATGAAATTATTTTTAAGGCCCTTGCCTTTTACTCTAATTAGGAACTGAACATACTAAGGAGAACATGATTCAGTGCTGTCTTTGAGGCAGCAAAGAAAGCAGTTTCTCTTAAATGGTAGATTTCTTTTTCTTGCAGAAATATTGTGACAGATTACCCGAGCTATTTTGTCAGAGCATGGAACCGTATTTTAAAAATAAAGCTACCACGTTAGAGTTAGTTATAAAGGTATAAATGTGGACCTGGCTCTGAGGATATTATATTTATTGGTATGGGGATTGGTGCTAAGCTTCAAGGCAGGTACAGTAGACGTTTGATTCCAAAGAAATTTCTTGAGAAATAATTTAATAATTTTTCTATTTACTGGAAGTACAAATACAAGTTTAATTTCATGTATTTAAAAAATTATTTGTTGATATTATTTGTTTCTTATGCTGTATCAGTTGAAATTAAGACTATTTTCTCCTTGGGATGCATTAAGTGGTACTGAGAGACCCATATATTTTGGCTTAGAAAACTATTTTTAACCAAAAAAGCAGAATACAGTGTTTTCCAGTTAGTATGTTCCCAAACTAAGAATATGGCAATTTTTTTACTTAACTAAATGGGGACATATTTCATAGTACTTATGAATTACCACCAAATGCCCTCAATAAGCCAAATATTCAAAATACCACTTGTTCTATTTTTCACTTGCTTTCTTATCCTAGACGCTACAAACACTGTTAATGAGCACAAGGATGGATTGATTTAATTTTCACTTAATTCTTGCAGCGAAACTGTTTCTGATTTCACTACGGAGTAGCTAAATTGAGAATTAAGAGGAGCTACTCTAGCAAATGGTTTGAATTACCCATAATCAGAAGTATCCTTATCTTGTTAAGTTTTCCTCCTCTGGTCTCTGAATCATCAGCTTTCCTAGGGAATAGTTAGCATGTGGCATTTTGTAGTGCTCACTGTGCACTGTTCCAAATAAGGTTTTCCAAAGCAGGCAGAATTATGAGACATTAATACCATTGACATTAGAAAATACTTTAAGTATGCTTTCAGCTGAAAATATCGAAGGGCAGTCATTATAGAACTCAGAAATGAAGTGGTACTTACAGTATCTGTCAACTCTGGTGTTAATTTATAGTTTTGAATTTTGTGTCTAGTGAGTGGACCAAGGTCTCAGGATCCAGGTTTAAAAAGAAATGGTGTAAAAGTTCCTGGTGAACATCGAAGGAAGGAGAATGGGGTAAGTGACCATTTTCACCCATGCTGTGCATACATATACCACACTGCTACTGCCTAGCAATGTTCCGTCTCATTCATTGTTACTTTGTTGTTCAGTGGGTTATTAAGGATGGCCCTTTTTAAAAAGGTTATTTTAGATTTCTTTCATAGAAGCAATGAATTTCAGTGAGCTCTGCAGTGCTGACTATTGAAAGGAGTTAGTTGCTGAATGTACCACACAATAAGAGCAAAACAAATGTTGAGCAAATTTAAGGAAGTATTTGTTTTTTGGTGATTTTATTTATTGCTG
>NW_017731395.1:4976897-4977862 GCF_001890085.2 Hipposideros armiger | reverse complement strand
TTTTTATTGTTGAGTGGTATTTCATTGTCTAGATATACTACAATTTGTATATGCACTCACCTGTTGATGGACATTTGGGTTGTTTACAGTTTGGGGCTATTCCGTATCAAGTGGCCGTGAATGTTGGGGTACAAGTCTGTGTGGACAAGTGCTTTTATTTCTCTTGAGTAAATACTGAGGAGTGGAATGGTTGGGTCATGTGGTAGGTGTATGTTAACTTTTTAAGAAGTTGCCAAAATGTTCCGAAGTGATTGTTTTATTTTGCATCACCAACAAAGTTCCAGTTTTTCCATCTTTGCCAATATTTGGTATGGTCAATCCTTTTAATTTTGGCTATCTAGTAGGTGTGTAGTGGTAATACATTGTGGTTTCAGTTTGTATTTCTCTAATGTTCGACAATATTGGGTATCTTTTCATGTGTTTATTTGCCATTTGTGTATCTTCTTTTGTGAAGTATTTGTTCAACTCTTTTGCCCATATTTTTCTTTCTTTTTTCCCCTTCTTCTGCTCATTTCATTCTTTATTTGGTTGTTTGCTTTCTTATTCTTGAACTTGAGAGTTCTTTACATACTTTGGATCGAAGTCTTTGATTAGATATATGATTGGAAAATATTTTTTCCAGTCTGCAACTTGCTTTTAATTTTGATGCAGTATAATTGATCAGTTTAGAAGTTTTGTAGTTTTAAGTTTTACACTGAGGTATGATCCATTTTGAGTTATCATTTGCATGTGGTGTGAGATTTAAAGTTCTTTTTTTTTTTTGTATATGGATATCCAGTTGTACAAGTTGTATTTGTTGAAAAAGACTATTCTTTCTCCACTCAATTGCCTCTGCACCTTTGTCTAAAATCAGTTGCCCCACATATGTGTGGGTCTGTTTTTGTACTCTTCTGTTCCATTGATCTGTTTATCTATCTTGATGTCAATACCACACTGTATTGGTTACAGAAACATGGTAAGTCTTG
>NW_017731395.1:4968337-4974327 GCF_001890085.2 Hipposideros armiger | reverse complement strand
TATGTTTTAGGTATATTATCTGAGTTTATCCTTTATTATAAATTTTGAGGGGTCTATTACTTAGTTTTAGTTAAAATGTTTACTGTAATAGAAATAAAATTCTAAGTTGCATAATTGAGTTTTCTAAAGGCGTTAAGTAGTTCTTTGCCTTTTTTCTAAGTGTATTTATTGAGTATATACTAACTATGTAAGGTACAAAAAGATGTACATTTCACATTTCATTTAATCCTCACTTGCAGCCCTGTGAGGTCGTTATTATTTTTGATCACCCACTTTATAGATGAAGAAACAGACTTGTATACTCGTTGAGGTTATGTAATTTGCCCAGTCTCATAGCTAATAAGTGGCAGTGCTTGGGTTCGAATTCAAATTCGACTCTAAAGCTTATCATTTAACAACTTGCTTAGACTGCCTCCCGTCTCTCCATGAGCTCCTTAAAATTGTATCCACACAGTTCATGAAAACTAGTTCAAGGTTCACGGCTTGCTTGCTGCATAAGAACCACTTGGGTTAAAAATACTGGTTCCTGGATCTTACTCCCAGGAGATTCTGGGGTTGAGGCCGGGAGTGTGTTTTAAATGAACTGCCAAGGTGTTTCTGATGGCCGTGTACAGGACAGATGGTGAGACCAGGACAGTGTGACATATGGACCTCGGTGTCGGCATCTCAGGTTGTGGTTAGATTATTTTGGGGTTATTGGTATCCCTGCATAAATGATATGTCTGATGATGGCTTTTATCTGTAGGAGCAGCGCCTGAAGTTTCTAAAGCAGCAAGACCAGCGTCAACAGCAACAAGTTGTGGAGCAGGAGAAGCTTAAGAGGCTAAAAGAAATAGCTGAGAACCAGGAGGCTAAGCTGAAAAAAGTGAGAGCACTTAAAGGCCACGTGGAGCAGAAGAGGCTCAGCAACGGGAAACTTGGTGAGTTGTTCTCCGTCCATTTACACCAGCACTAAAGGCTGCGCGTTAAACTGGGTGTAAACACATCGGCGTGGGAAGTTTAGATCCATTTTTAGCAAGTGAGAAGCAGAAGATGAGACTTTGTATGCAGATAACTGTAAAATGATTTTTTGAAAAGAATAATTCACTGTAGTTTCGATGCAGTTGGTTCCCCTGAATTGAATTCAGCTGTTGAATGGTTCAAGCTTCCTAAGTTACTTGTGGAATGTGTACTAGTCATTTGTTTTTTTCCTCTCTAAATATTTTTTGACTGAAAATTAGATGAAGGCAAGGAGTTTTATTCATACAATAGCTCCATCTGTTACAAGACCATTTATATTACAATTGTAGTGGCTTAATAGTTCCATCTAATACTATAAAATTGAGATTAAAAATTCCAAAGAAATTAATGGAGTTTAATATTTAATAATGTTCTTAATACAAATTATGCTAAGGATACATCCAGAATGAGGCACAGGTATTTAGAGATGTTTCTGGTGATTTCAGTTGCTCATAAAAGAAATAGGTTGGGGCCGGCCGAGTGGCGCGATGGTTAAGAGCTGGCTTGGGACGCCAGAGGGCCCCGGTTTGGATTCCACATATGAGGACCAGTGACACTGCCCTCTACAGCTAAGATGCTGACAACAGCTCGACCTGGAGCTGGGCTGCTATGAGTTGCTGGCTACAGCGTAGGCTGATACCCCTGCTGCAGTGGGTTGCCATGGGCTACCGTGTGTGGCCAGCAGCTGCCGTGAGCGGCCATCCAGAAGCTGGCGACTGATCTGCCTCGCCCAGGAAGAGCGCAATGATGGTGCCAACTTGGGCCAGTGAAGCAACGTCCTCCACAACTAGACTGAAGAACAAAACGACAGCAACTTGTCTGTTCCCCTTCCCCCAATTCCCCAGCGCTGTTCCCATCCCCCAATTCCCAAATAAAAATCTTTAAAAAAAAAAAAGAGAGAAATAGGTTGGCTCTAGGACATTTCTGGAAAATTTCTCTTTTTATTAAAAAGTTTATTGTAAAACCTGGTTGCCTGGGAAGTGGTCCATTCTTGTTTTTCTTTTCAACTACTGTTGCTCTTCTTTTCATTCTAGTGGAGGAAATTGAACAGATGAATAATTTGTTCCAGCAAAAACAGAGGGAGCTCGTTCTGGCTGTGTCAAAAGTAGAGGAACTTACGAGACAGCTGGAGATGCTCAAGAACGGCAGGATCGACGGTCACCATGACAACCAGTCTGCGGTAGCCGAGCTGGATCGCCTCTACAAGGAATTGCAGGTAACCCGTGGGCTGCTTGTGATCACAGTTGACCCCCCCTCTCCAGGAAGAGTTGTCCACAGGAAGTGCTGGATTTCGGTCTCTTCTCCTTAAAGTGGGGCAGAGGGGAGGAAGACCTAAACCCCAGAGAATCCAGAATAAACTTGATAGTACCTCAGACAGGAAATCTGAGGCATTCCTCATAACCACAGACAGTGGTCTAACACTTAAATTTAAACCATGAGATGAGCAGTGTGGAGGGGTGGAAGGGCCCTATGCTTTTAGAAATCATATAATAGTTAACCGTGTGATTATCTGTTTGAGATGATCTGTTTGAGAAATTTTTCTTCCTACTCCTTGGCTACCTTCCTCTCCCCCCCCCCCCCCCCGCCCCCCTATTTTATTCAGCTAAGGAACAAATTGAATCAAGAGCAGAATGCCAAGCTGCAACAACAGAGGGAGTGTTTGAATAGGCGCAATTCAGAGGTGGCAGTCATGGACAAGCGTGTGAATGAGCTGAGGGACCGGCTGTGGAAGAAGAAGGCGGCGCTACAGCAGAAAGAAAACCTTCCAGTAAGTGGGCTGTCCCGTGTGGGCCAGCGGGAGGGGAAGAGATGACCAGCCCAGTGAGGTCAGCTGCCATTGCAGCTCCTGCAGGGTCATCGTTCAGCGCACGCTCAGCAGAGAGAGACTGGGCTTACGGCTCCTCGGAAGACAGCCCACTGCTCTTTTTCTTGTTAATGTTGTTACCTGTGTGGCTCTGCTCCTAATAAAGTATGGGTGAGAGCTCCTTGTCCAGTGGTTTTGTTTGGGGATGCTTCTTGTAGACTGTAGGGCTAGATCCTGTAAGAGCTGGTTTTTATACATTCTGAAAACTTCATGGCCTTTTCTGAGTGTGGTCCAACCTGACTTGTAATTGACTTGCAATACTAAAGGTCCTGTGCTTTCTCCTAAGGTTTCACCTGATGGACACCTGCCTCAGCAAGGGGTGTCTGCACCAAGCCGCGTGGCTGCCGTCGGTCCCTACATCCAGTCGTCCACCATGCCGCGGATGCCCTCCAGGCCTGACCTCCTGGTGAAACCAGCCCTGCCAGATGGTCCCTTGGCCATGCAGCCTGCAGAGGTGCCCATGAAAGTACACACACTGCCTAACATGAGATCTGGGGCCGCTTCCCAAACTAAAGGTAAAAACAAGTCACTTTCGAGTCTTCACAGCTTAATTCTGCCCGTCCTCACTCTTGTTTTTCTCCAAGGTTGAGTTTTGAAAGAAAGGCTTCCTAGCCCCTGTTCGTATTTATTATAAATCTGAGAATCTCCTTGTAGTCTTCACTAGTGCAATGATAAGTTTCTTAATCCTAAATGATACAGTTCTATTCAGGAAATGAAATAGAGTATAATATTTTTTCAAATCTGAAAATTGTTTTGAATTCCCTCTTGTGAATAAGGAAATTTGGATCGGATGTTAGTAACTTGAGAACTTTTCTTTTGGTGTAAAAACACCAAGTATGTGGTTAGTGGTGTCACCTTCGCAGAGCGTGAGGTGGTGAATCCACCCTGTTGATAAATGGTATTTACTGTTCATATGTGCTCATGTGTGAGAAGTCGGCTGCTGATAATTTTTAGAGTAAATTTTGTTGGGAAATAAAGAATCACAGAGGCGCCTGTGTGTGGTCTTGCATTCTGTGTAATCCTCAGATACGTGGGGAGGTATGAGCCAGAGTTTTGTAATAGGAGGCGGAATTGAGGGGAGAACCATAGGAAAATCAGAGTAAAAACATTCTTTAATGACCTTATCATTCCGACCTCTGGAAGGAAAAAAGAATAGCCAGTATTGCCTCTTTTCCCTAACCACTGTCATGTGCCAAAAAATTGCTAGCTTTAAAATTATGTATTATTTTGCCATAAATGACTACTGTGAAGCAGTAGTGCCACCTGATCTGGGTCTTACTGTAGAAAGAGTTACTTTTGTTTTGTTCTATAAGGAACAATAAAAGCTGTGGTTTTGAAACTTAAATGTCAGTGTAGAAAAAAACCTGAGTACACTGATTTGTGACACTGTGGTCCAAGTCATGGGTTAAAATCTGCTTTTTTGCCTTTTTGTGGTGCATGCGTCCTTGTGGTGTCATCATGTAAGACACACCTTCTAGCCCTTGGTCTTGCTAAGTTGGAAATCATTTTCTGGGTGTGAAGAGTAACATGTCCTTGCTGGTTCAAGCACTTTCTGTTTACCACGATTAATTTTAAATTGTTTGAGTCAGGGGAAAATCTTCAGTTAGAATGAAAAAGTCTGATATTTTCTAAATAAGCTTATTGGGATTATTGTGAGTTTGAAATTTAAAGCCATTTTTGGAGATTAAACTTCTTAGCAGCAAAACAAACCATCAAAAATCTCTTTAGAATGCTGGGTTATTTGTAGGTGTTTTTCTGCATTCTAGGCTCTAAAATCCACTCACTTGGCCCTGATTGGAGTCCAAATGCAGATTTCTTCCCGAGCCATTCCTCCGCTTCTGTACTGAAAAGCTCTGGGAATGCGCCAGACCAAGGTGAGGTTCACTTGTGCCACTCCGGAACTTTCTATTTTGGCCATCCAAAAGGTGCCATGTGTTCTTTTTTAGACAGTTTATTTTGTAGTGCGTTTAAACTAGGGACAGTATTTATTTCCAGAACACCATCATTTAGCCAGGGAGTTAAGGTAGTACCAGCATTGCAGTGTTTGGGTTATTCTTTAATCAATTTAAAAATAATAAAACTTCCATGGGTACAGGGTTTCAAAGAGATGGTGGAGGAGAGAGAAACATCTGCATGAATAAGACATTTTATTTCCAACAGTTTGACTTTCATTGTGATTTAGTTTATTTTCCTGTCTTTTTCAGCTGATGATGGGGAGGTTCCGCTGAGGGAGAAGGAGAAGAAAGTCCGTCCCTTCTCAATGTTTGACACAGTCGACCAGTCTGCTGCCCCACCCTCCTTTGGGGCCCTGAGGAAAAACCAGAGCAGTGAGGATATCCTGCGGGATGCTCAGGTACGTAAGACGGTCCCTGTTTTAAAATGTAATGGTAATTCCAAATGCATTTTTTTTTTTTTTTAGAAGAGATAAAGTATTACAATGAGGGACGGCAGGAAAAACCAAACTATATCAGGAAGGTTAGAAAATATAACAGTATTCTGTTATTTTAAATTCTGTTGCTTTAGTCCGTTTGTGGTGTCACAGCATTTTGGAGGATGACTGACATGCTTGCTTCTGGGTCATATTTCATGTGATTCTCTAAAAAAAATGTGAATGCATTGAAGAACATCATTATTTGTGCTGTTCAGTTACTTTGTCTCTTCAAAATTTGGAGCTGAGTTTCCGGCAGATGATTTGATGGTGAATCTTCTGACTGTTAGGATCCCACCCTTTGACAAGCAGGTTATTGGTATGCGCTCCAGGCTGGGTGTCTGTCACCACAGTGGCCTAGGTTGCATGAAGCGCTGATGAAGAAGAATGGTTTTCCATTACTGATGCCATCTGTGACTATGTCAGGGCAGAAGTTTTTTGTTTTTTTTTTTATGTTTTTTTGTTTTTGTTTTTTTTTAATTGGGAAATTGGGGGAATGGGAACAGTGCTGGGGAATTGGGGGAAGGGGAACAGCACTGGGGAATCGGGGGAAGGGGAACAGACAAGTTGCTGTCGTTTTGTTCTTCAGTCTAGTTGTGGAGGACGTTGCTTCATTGGCCCAAGTTGGCACCATCATTGCACTCTTCTTGGGCGAGGCAGATCAGTCACCGGCTTCTGGACGGCCGCTCACTGCGGCTG
>NW_017731395.1:4955072-4961977 GCF_001890085.2 Hipposideros armiger | reverse complement strand
GTAGAGGGCAGTGTCACTGGCCCTCATATGTGGGATCCGAACCGGGGCCCTCTGGCGTCCCAAGCCAGCTCTTAACCAATGCGCCACTCGGCTGGTCCTAATTCATTAATTTCTTAAACACGACCTTGTATTGTAGTTAGTTTTAGAGCTCTAATCAGAAAGCTACTATAGAGAAGTTGTATTTTTAAATTGCTTTCTTTTGGGGAAGGTGGGGTTGTGAAGAGAAACACTCCAGCATGCTCCAAAACAGGCTTTGCTACTCTAAAGGTGTTTAAAATTTTCAACAACACTGAAGTTCAGTTTTCACTAGGGGTCCCCTAGAGTAATTTTTTTCTCGGGGAGATCATTTCTCTCCTTTAAAAATTGCTCATGTATGGTTTGTACTGGACAGTGGGAAATTACATACAGCTGTGGTCTGTACTTTTCAGAAGCCTACTATTTAAAATATTTTTAGTTAACCTTTTTTCCTTTCCATGGAAAATGTCGCTTCTACTAGACACTAATTTGTGGTGGGAAGTTGGAGGATAAATAAACAAAAGTGACTATAAGGATATAGTTTCTGTTACTTCCTCAATTTTTAAAAAACCTTTTTATAGTGAGTGCCTACTTAATGTGGCTATTCCGTCTGTCTTATTTCTAGAATTGTTCTTGGTATAGTTTTCTTGGCTCCTGTAGGTCCTAATTATGATTAAAAAAAAAAAATACCACAAGTGTCTATTCCTGTTCTCCTGAGCCTAAAGAGGTAGTTAATAGTGACAGTTCCGGTGACAAGAAATTCGAGTGACGGTCACCCTCCTGATTGCTGTTACAGGTTGATGACCCAAGCCTGCCTAATGATGAAGGCATCACAGCTCTTCACAATGCTGTGTGTGCAGGTCACACAGAAATTGTGAAATTCCTGGTACAGTTTGGTGTGAATGTAAATGCTGCTGATAGCGATGGATGGTAAGATTTCCTGGAAACGCCACTGAAACACTAGTTGTGTCTGCTCTGAGCAAGCAGTGCCGTTGGAAGTGTGTCTGTGTATGACCTCACGGCACTCATAATCTAGAAGGAGAAACGTGGACTTTTTTGAGGCATCAGTGTCCTCATGTAACAGTCACCTCACTCCCATTTTGGAAGCAGACAGGAGTCTTAAAAGTTTCNAGTTCCTCATGTTGTGGTGACCCCCAACCATAAAATTATTTTCGTTGCTACTCTATAACTGTAATTTTGCTACTGTTATGAATCATAATGTAAGTATCTTTTTGTTTTCTGGTGGTCTTAGGCGACTCCTGTGAAAGGATCGTTCGACCCCCAAAGGGGTCGCAACCCACAGGTTGAGAACCGCTGCTCTAGAACATCTTGTGTGCCCACTTATGCAGTACTTTCATTGGCTTTGTGTGTGTCTTACAGGCTGCAAATAAAAACATGGCGAAAGTACCACCTCCTGTTCCATCAAAACCCAAGCAGATTAATTTGCCTTATTTTGGACAAACGAATCAGTCACCATCAGACATTAAGCCAGATGGAAACCCTCAGCAATTGTCAATAGCTGCTGCATCCATAGGAAATAAACCCAAAACAGCCGGGCATCCACAGAGGGTCCTGCTGTCCCCCGGCGGCCTTTCAGTCAGCCAAGACCAAGCTCTTCTTTCAGGTTCTAAGCCAGAAAGCCCACCTGCTGCCGCTGTCCGGCCTTTCACACCTCAGCCTTCCAAAGACGCCCTTCTTCCCCCCTTCAGGAAACCCCAGACCGTGGCAGCTAGCTCCATATACTCCATGTACACCCAGCATCAGGCTCCCGGAAAAAACTTCCAGCAGGCAGTGCAGAGCGCGCTGACCAAGACACAGCCCAGAGGGCCACACTTTTCCAGCGGTAAGGTTCTCAGTCCTGTTTCCACCTGCGTGGGTGATGTGTGTAAGTCCTCCACCAGAGCTATTGTCTGCCAGGAAGCCAAATGACCTGTCCCGATTTGACCCATGCTTTTGTTCTGAGAGTTTTGTTTCATTGTGGCTTCTGTTCTTAACTGGGAGTTTAAAATTAAGAGTTTTTGCGAAATGTCAGCTACTGCACTAGGCACTGATGATAACAGATGAATCAAATGAAATACTATGAAAATAAGAGATGAGTAAAACTGATGGATAAAACAGGAAAGATGTCGTTTTCTGGGTTGTGATTACCTGTGGGCATCCGTTTCCCTCTCAGCCATGAGCTCCTTCAGAACTGAGAGCTCAGGAATAACCCTCTCTGTTGTATTTTAAGTTGCTCGAATGAGGACACAGCCACCAGTTAAATATAAAAACATAGATTACTTTGTTTTAAACATGTGTAATCTGGTCATTTGTTGGGCTCTTTCTAAGAGTCATTCGTTTATAGGATTAGAGTAAAATTCACCATGTTTTTAACTGAAGGAAAATAGCTTTCTAGTTATGAAATAAGCATGTAATTGTGGCCTAAAATGTCATAAATAGACTGCAAAGCATTAATATATTGGGTTGTTGGAAAAGTCATCACGTATTTTTTCTGTGTTTTTCGTTGCAAAAATGTGTCATGACTTTTTCGACAATCCAATATATGCTGCATTTTACTCTTTTCATGGGTCTTGGTGGACACTGCTAATATAATAATTTGGGAATTAGATGCTTTTGATATAATCAGAATGTTAAGGGGATTAGTTTTGGTAAATATAAGTGGTTCTTGATAATTTTGTAAGCCAAATATTTCTCACATGGATTTACTTTTGAAAATTATGAAAGATGGGATAGTCTGTGCTTAGTTTTAATCTGGGCATATGAAAGGATTACCAGTTTTCATTGATTCTAAATTCCTTTTACATTTTGATATTTTAAATTTGGATACTACAGTCAGTTATCTCTTAAAATTATAATTGGCAGCATTTTCTTATGGGTGCATAAAATAATGGTGCATGTTATAATCATTGGGGGTTTTGACTCTATAATAAGTTTAAGATGCAAAGATGGAAGCCTTGCTTTGTCATTTGTTACAAAAATTAGTCATAGTGGAGGGTTTTATGTAGTAAATATGAAATTAGAAGAGGCTCTAATTATGTTAGCTGTGTCTGTGACCTGCCAGTTTTGTTCAGTTAACTCTAATCAGGGCTTTTCTTCTGTTTCCAATTAGTATATGGCAAACCCGTGGTGGCTAGTGCCCAAAATCAGCAGCAGCACCCCGAGAACATCTACTCTGGTAGCCAGGGCCAACCTGGCAGCCCGGAACCGGAACCAGAGCCTGTTTCTTCAGCTCAGGAGAACCACGAAAATGAAAGAATTCCTCGACCCCTCAGCCCAACCAAATTACTGCCTTTCTTATCGAATCCTTACCGAAATCAGAGCGATGCTGACTTAGAAGCCCTACGGAAGAAACTGTCTAACGCACCAAGGCCACTAAAAAAACGGAGCTCTATTACAGAGCCAGAGGGTCCTAATGGGCCGAACATCCAGAAGCTGTTGTATCAGCGGACCACCATCGCTGCCATGGAGACCATCTCTGTGCCATCGTACCCCCCCAAGTCGACCTCAGTGACTGCCAGCCCAGAAAGCCCAGTGGAAATCCAGAATCCATATTTACATGCGGAGCCAGAGAAGGAGGTGGTCTCTCTGCTCCCCGAAACAGTGTCCGCAGAGGAAGCCGGGAGCGCCAGTACAGAGAACAGCGACATGCCAGCTCCTTCTCCGGGACTTGATTATGTGTCTGAAGGAGTCCCAGACAGCAGCCCAAATTTCCAGAACAGCGTGGAAGAGCCAAATCCAGAGGCTCCCCACCTGCTTGAAGTGTACCTGGAGGAGTACCCCCCGTACCCACCGCCGCCATACCCGTCGGGGGAATTGGAGGGCCCAGGAGAAGACTCTGGGAGCATGCGCCCGCCTGAAATCACTGGGCAGGTGTCTCTGCCTCCTGTAAGTAATGTGGTGCCTCATGGTCGTTCGGGAGCCTTGTCACACTTCTGGGTGGTTGACTGTCAGAGCTCAGTGAAACACCAGCAAACACTTAGGGCCATTTGCAAAAGAGGGTTTGTGCTTACGCTGCCTGTGGTAGCAAATGTGCTTTACAGCTTGCTTTTTATTGTACAGTTCTGTTGGCACAGAGCGGGGCTTCGAAATGTTTTCAAAATTCACTATGTTTAGTACAAAGAACAGTTTTGTTTTTTCGGAAGAACCCTTCTTTGTGTGTGAAGGAAACAGTTTTGTTCTTGGACTTGTAAATACCACGTTTGCTCTTCCTTACCTAGCTGATGCCACACACGAGGGAGGCAACACTCAGCGGGGAGTGAGGGACCTGGACTTGCAACTTCCCATTCCTAGTTTAGTTCTGTGACACCAGGCTGATGGTTCAACTGCTCGCAGTGCTGGTAGTGCTCTTTCAAACTTTTCTTTTTCTAGCAGTGAAATTTATTTTTAATATTTACGTGGAACCTCAAACTCCCAACACTGAGAAAATTGGAAAGTTCTGGATAAAATGGGGGCAGGGTGGAGCGAACACTTCCTTAGCCTCTTTCTTACCTTCAACATAGTGTGAAATCTCTGGGGAGCATAATGACCCCCCTCCTCCCCCCTAAGGTTTGTAAGTTATCTTGAGGCTTGTATGTTTTGATTTGGGCATGTCTTCCACTCTCCTTCCAAATATTAAGCTTTTGTTTGGAAGTTTATCATATCACTTAGAAATAGATGAGAGAAGATAAAAATCCCAGATTGTCTTTAAAGAAAGTCAGTTTTGTCAGAGTTTAATTTGAAGTCATTTCATTTCAGTGGGATGCCAAGCTATGAATTTTTTAAACCTGGTCAAAAGCAAAATAGCATATTACAAGGATTTTTGGAAAAGTTCTTTATATGTTTGATCCCTTATTACATCTTTTAGATGTGATAATATTCAAAGATAAGGATTATCCAAAGTTGCTTTAGCTACTGGTTACAATAAACATTTGCTTATAAGTTTTATATAGTAAACACTGGATTCTAGGAAAAAAATGTTTTAAGGCAAAGGTCAACACCTTTTAAACAACTCTGCCTTGCAAGTCCTGAGGCATGGTTCTCTTCATTTGAGTGTTAAACATATGAAAAGGAAGGACGTTTTCACATCTACTTTTGTTATTTCCCATCTCTTTTTGTTGTTGTGCCAAAATAATTCAGACTTTCAAAGAGGAGAAAGAAAACCAGAGTTTGTAAAAAAAAATAAAATAAAATAAAAATCATACTTTCTTTTTAAGGTTCTAGTATTTTCTTCCTAGGAATGAGATTTATTTTATCTTTTTAGTTTAAATAAAATAGAAGCCACTATCTCATACTTTATTTGAAAATGGGCATGGCAGGTGTCCTTATCAGTTGTATTATTAGTCATATTATATTTACACTGTTTTTCTTTTTTTCAAGAAACAACATTTTAGTCATTGAACATTTGTGAAATATATTGATTGCCACTTAATGGTATTCAGAGTTTGGTAGTTTCCCGCATCTGACATAAAACAGACATGTGCAGCATGTCACACCTTAGGACTCATTACCACTTTGTTAGATGTGTTTAAGAAACCCATTTTATAGGATGTTAGATCTAGTCGTAAAAATTTTGCCTTATGTTTTAAAGCCTGACATTAAAATGTAGGAAGACTTGATTAATTCACTCACGTATCTTGGAGTATAGTTAAATTAAGACAAACTGATCTTTATTATTTACCTTAATTATGTGCTTTCCCTGCAAGGAGGCATTCTGTCACGAAATGGTTAAGAAGAAGGGCTTCAAAGAAGCCAGGTTACTTGGATTTGAATTCCAGCTCTGCTGTTTACTGGTTGTGTGCCTCAATTTCCTTATCTGTAAAATGAGGTAATGGGGTTTTCGTGAGGAATAAATAAATAATCATACAGTAATTATTAGCTGTTGCTCTTGCCCAATTTAACTGTGTGGGGTTTGCTATACTGTATTAGGAAGGTCACTGAAGGACCAATCGGGGTAATTTTGATACTTGACAGGAAACTAGTTTACTTATCATTGGAGATTATACTCTTGGTTTATGCTGTAATGGATTATTAATACCAAATGTGATTTCACTAGATTAAGTTCTTATTTGTTACATGGGTGTGTTCATCAAGCTACACATTATGATATACAGAGGGTGCCAAAAAGTATACATATTTTAAGAAAGGAAAAACCTGTATTAAAACTATAATATTCGATATATAGTCACGTTTGACTTCTGCAGTTACAAGAGGTGCTCAAAGTGGTTACCATCAGTGTCCAGACATTTCTGATTACGGTGAACTACTGCTACATAGATAACATCGCTTAAAATGTGTATACATTTTTTTGGCACCCTCTATATATACTTTTCTGAGCAGTTCAATAAAAAGTGCTAAATATATATATTCTTAAAGTGTCCTTTACTAACTTAACTGACATGCTATTCCTCCCCTTTTGTTGATCTCTCTTGCTTAGACCAGAATCCTTAATTTCCCATGCATTTCTTCTGCAGGGCAAAAGGACAAACTTGCGTAAAACTGGTTCAGAGCGAATTGCTCATGGAATGAGGGTGAAATTCAACCCCCTTGCCTTACTTCTAGATTCATCTTTGGAGGGAGAATTTGACCTTGTACAGAGAATTATTTATGAGGTATGATTTAATTCGTTAATTTCTTTTTTTTTTTTTAAGATTTTTATTGGGGTATTGGGGGATGGGAACAGTGCTGGGGAATTGAGGGAAAGGGAACAGACAAGTTGCTGTCCTTTTTTGTTCTTCAATCTAGTTGTGGAGGACATTGCTTCACTGGCCCAAGCTGGCACCATCATTGGGCTCTTCACACGCGAGGCAGATCAGTTGCCGGCTTCTGGACGGCTGCTCACGGTGGCTGCTGGCTGCTCACGCTGGCTGCCGGCTACACACGGCTACACACGGTAGCCCATGGCAACCCACTGC
>NW_017731395.1:4952072-4953724 GCF_001890085.2 Hipposideros armiger | reverse complement strand
ATGGAATCTATTTTTCACAGAGCACTTTGTGTGCATAAAACACAGGAGATACTATAAATGATGAATATTACTGTACATAGGATAATAGATTATTATTATTAAATAATAAAGATCCTAATAGGCTACTGTCACCTCCCCAATAACTATAGTAGAGTGGTTAGTAAATTTTGTATTTTTAAAAATTTTAAATTACGTATATTTTTTGTTGTTGTTGTTGGAGGACTGCAAAGAGCCCCAGGGTAGTCCAGTGCTCTGATATTTTGTGGCTATGATTCTCTAATGGGCTCAAGTACCTATGTTTCACTGATTTAAAAACCTGTGTAAGAGGTTTCCGGAAGGCAGGACCTCGTAGATGATAGACTCCAGAACCCCCGTACAGATACCTCATCACAGCAGGTGTCGTTCAGTTAGCTCAGCACGGCCAGCCTGTGTCTGCTGTGTCTTCCCCACAGGACCCCGCTGCACTGCGCCGCCTCCTGTAACAACGTCCAGGTGTGCAAGTTTCTGGTGGAGTCCGGGGCCGCTGTGTTTGCCATGACCTACAGCGACATGCAGACGGCTGCCGACAAGTGCGAGGAGATGGAGGAAGGCTATACCCAGTGCTCTCAGTTTCTGTATGGTAGGTAACAGTTCCATTTACATGGATTGATCGCTGCGTTAACTTATCCGATATCTCTGCGGAATATTCAGTAAGCGTTTTATTATTTGGAAAACTGCTTTTGTGTTGTGCATAATCCTGGGCATTGAAATAGAACAGCCTGAGCCTTGATCCCAGACGTTAATGCACTTTTGTGTGTGTGCCCAGAAACATCGTCAGGAACATCTTCAGGTACAAAAGACCCTGATGCTAATGGCATTCCCATCTGATCTGATGGCATTCATGGCGTTTGACCATCAAAAGACCCTTCACTAAGACTTTGTTTAGTCCTTAGTGAGTGATGGTGTGTCTTTGCAAGATGATCAAGAGACACAGTGTCGGTATAAGAACCCAACTGACCCATGTTTTCCTGCTAAATCAAATGACATGAAGTCAAATAAAGACATGTTTCAGAGCTAATTTTTTGGCTTTTTTGTTTTCTTAATTTTGAATTTATAATTGTAAGTGATAACATTAGCTCTATACCTAGAGAAAAATGGACTGGAAGTTTGAGGTGGCTAGAGGTTGGTTGACATTTTTATTTACAAATTTTTTTATTTACAAGTTGATTTGAGGCCAATTTTCTTTTTAGTTTGGCTTGAGAGGAATTGAGAAGGGAAAAAGAGCGAGAAATGAGGGAGTCCACAGACTCCATACCATTTAATCGTTCAGAAATGCCTTTGCCAGTTGATTAAATAACCCCTGAGGTTAAAAGACATGGGCCTCTGTCTTCTCGGTCGTTAACTGTTTCCAGGCTCCAGGCGAGAAGGGACAGGGTCAGAGGGAGACCCACAAACCCCAAGTTCTCTTCATCTCTCAGTTTTTATTTTGCTATTTTTGATTATTTTTGTTTATGTTCTGAACTTTGATCAAAGAGTGATTTTGATATATTAAGATATTTAAAAATCAGTGTGTTAATATATATTTGTTAAATGTATTGGCCATCTTGAGCTCTATTTAAAGTATGGAATATGATTTTTAAAAACATTTAGGGATATCTGATCAGAGATTTTTT
>NW_017731395.1:4930549-4950697 GCF_001890085.2 Hipposideros armiger | reverse complement strand
CAGGTTGTGGATTTCACTATCTTCTAGAATTCGAATTCTCATTATTTTAGAGTTGGCTATATGCAGACTTTTATATCATGTCTAAAATACTTAGCATATTTCTTCATTCTTGCATATTATTTTTTTTAATCTTTCCCCATTTGGAAATTGATAGAGACCACTTTAATAGATGCAACATTTCTGCTTTTTTTTCTCTGTCTCCCCTACATTTAGGGGAAAGAATGATGTAATGCTCCTACAGCTCTTGGTCATTACACTTAGGAGTAGGCTGAAATTTGACAGGCATATCATTCCCTTTTTTAATATCCCAGGCTTGAACACTTCTTTTTTTATTCCTGGGCTTGCAGAAGTTTTTGTATTCTGAGTCAGACTGGTTTTCGGTTATGCCCCTGTGTTTGTCAGTTTGTAGAGCTGTTTTAGAGCTGACAGCACACGTCAGCTGGCCTTTCATATGTTCCCTCCACACCGCTGGCCGTCTCCGCCTGCCCCTAGAAGTCTGTTTAGTGAACATTTGTAAGTTCTAACATTCCAGCATGGACCCTTTTATCGTCCTTTGGTTTTGTATAGCTAAAAGTTATTTTTCCCCTGTTTTTTATTAGTTTTGGGTGTACAAAACAACATAGTGATCTACACTCCTCCCAAAATGATCACCCCAACAAGTCTACTACCTCTCTGACACCATATATAGCTATTCCAATACCATTGACTGTATTCCATAGGCTGTACTTTACATCCCATGACTATACATACATTTAAAAAAATTATAGTTGACATTCGATATTATTTTTATATTAGTTTCAGGTGTACAGTGCAGTGGTTAGGCATTTATATAATTCATGAGGTGATCTCCCCGGTAAGTCTAGTATCCATCCGACACCCTACATAGTTTTTACAATATTATCATATAATGTCATATAATATTACAATAATATTTACAACATTATTGACTATAGTCCCCATTATTTCACATCCCTTGTTAGCTAAAAGTTTTTTAAAGAGTGGCGTTCTCTGAGTTATATATTCTGTGCCGTTTCTTCCCATCCTGATTTTAGGAGTTCAGGAGAAAATGGGCATAATGAATAAAGGAGTCATTTATGCTCTTTGGGATTATGAACCTCAGAATGACGATGAGCTGCCCATGAAAGAGGGCGACTGCATGACAATCATCCGCAGGGAAGATGAAGATGAAATTGAATGGTGGTGGGCGCGCCTGAATGAGAAGGAGGGATACGTTCCACGCAATCTGCTGGGAGTAAGTTATTCCAACCCTTACGATGTTTTCGTATGTTAGGAGCTTTGCAGAAACTGTGTGTTATGGGTACAGTGCAACTCACTGCCCTTTGTTAATGAGACGTGGATTAGAAAATTTTGATAGTCTTAGATTTAGACTTACGGCCACATTTTCAGTGATTCCTATTATGATCAATAACACAGCCTCCAGAGGTCAGGGGTCCTGTCTACATTTACAGTTAGAGTAAAGGTAACTGGGTGGTGTGATGGGAATTGAACTTAGGACCTTTGCATAAATTTTAAATTTGTTTAAATCAGGATTTGCAAATTTCATAGTGACCTTGAACAGGGCACTAAACACAAAATTTGTTGTTTTTTTACTATTTAAGTTTCATGAAAACCAAGAAAATAAGATAAAAGCACATATAAACCAGTAACACTTCGATGTTAGTATGAAGGGAGGGCTGTGATCAGATAAAGATTCTCAGGAGTGTTTTCAGGGAAAAGGCTAGTGAGGTTGGACAGATGCAACACAGAGGAGACAGGAAGTGCATTAGGCTCCCCCACAGGTTCCAGTGGTCCCTCATGGGTGTGCGGGCAGAGGGGGCATGTTGGACGAGTGAAAGGGAAGGAGAGGAATGATAGTATAACTGAGAGGCTGAGATAAAAGTTTAAAGATACAGGTGCTCACAAAACCCACTGTTGGTGAGGAAGTGAGGGGCGCCTGAGGGAGGGGAGCGCCCCTTCAGCCCATGGGGTACAGCTCAGGAGCACTGACCCCCCACATCCTCAGATCCCCAGCAACACTTAGGATGTGGGTACCAGGCAGCAGAAGGAGGATGGGGGAGGGCTGGAGAAGACCGCCTCCTAAGATTGTTGTGAGGATGAAGCAGGTGTCTAATATGTAGCCGATGGGAGATATTTTTATTAGTATTTTCATCAACCGTTGGACAGACATGGTCTGCGCCCACACAGAGCTTCTGCTCTGGCATCGAGGCCGTGAACTGGGGTTCCGTGTGTGAGTGTCCCGCTGCCTGGGCGTCACTTTCTGTGGACTTGGTTAAAGTGACTCCAGTGTCGGGACGTGGCTCTCTGGACTGTGACCAGCGTCTTCTCCTCCAACGCTCCCTTCTCCATTGTCCTTTGTCTGATGTGCAGCATGAATGACCTCATCCATCCTGACTGCTGCCTTCCAGACAGCAGGATTTATTATTAAACAAACAGTTGGGGTTTAGGCAATATTCCTTTGTGTGATCATAATGTAAATTATAGAGAATAATGAAAGTGAAAGAGTTAGGCCTGGAGCCCTTTAAGAAAGCTTTCAGTTACCGGATGAAAGTGGAAACATAACGGAGGTTCTCTGCGGAGCACGTTTGCTTCTGCAACATTTCTAACCCCAGAAAAACGGAATGTCTTGTGTGGAGCCACTTTCTGTTTCTGACAAACATCAACAGCAGATAAGCACTTGCACAGTTTCTTATCTGAGCAAAGCTCTACCTCTGAGAACTAGCTGCTGCTTTGAGTCTTATTTTAATTTTTTAACAAAGAGATCCTGTGGCTAATGACACAGGGGAGAATGGCCCCTTCCCACAGCTAGCCGGGCTCAGTTCTGCTTCGTGTGTGTCTCTCAGAAGGTTCTGAAATCAACAGACTGGACTGAAGATTTCTATCTCAATCTAACATTTAAATATTCTTAGTCCTTTCGAAATCTTTTCTGGATAGAAGTGGCTGCCACACAACTTTTTTTTGGTTTCTCTGAAGTTGAGAAAAAAAGGAAATTGCATACATGTAAAATTTTTAGTCAGAGGCTTAGATATGAGTCTAGAAAACTGTAGTGGCTAAATATCTTTTCTCAGAGAAAAATAACCCTTTATATAACACTGGTCTGCCAGTCACTTTTCCCATTTTGGCTGGAAGTCGGTCTCTGCTTTCTTTCAGTAAGCCTTTTCTCCCCTTTGTCTGCGAGAGGAGGGGAAGGGGGAGGCTTTTGTTCAGTTTGCCAGTTGAATGACTAGTTTGACTTGCTCTTGGCTTCAAGATCAGGGATCTTGTGACCTTCACCTACACGCTCCTCTCCAGCTCTTGTTATGGAAAACACAGACCCACAAAGTCCTAAAACAAAACACCCCACTTATCCTTCCTTAAATCTGTAGCCTTGTAGTCTGTGGCATTTCGTTCCTGACAGCCTCGAGTCCCATGACACCGTGTTATGTCCATCGAGAACCAAGTTAAAAGAAACTTGAATCTCATCTTTTCCCTTGGAATGGCAGCGCCAGTGCTGGGGCTTATGGCATGTATTGCGCATCACCGTCAGCAGTTTGTATTCCTTATTAGACTTGATTTCCAGTTCAGCAGGCTGTGCAGATGGAATCCAGGCTCAGCCACTGTGGATTTTTATGTCACTGCACCATGGTATTGTCAGCATTAAGGGGCCCTGTGACTTTTGAATGTCCTTGCAGAGTAGCAGATTAGTAGAGCTGCTAAATGTGTATCTTTATCCTCGGGCAGCTTGAGGTGCTTACACATGGCAGAAGGAGTCCTTCCTGTAGCTTAACCTCGATGCTGGGCCATCCACCCCCTCCCCCCAATATTTCTTGAGATTTTGTTAGACTCTCTCATGTCTGTACAGTATGTGAATATTATATAAACTCTCTTACAGCTATACCCAAGAATTAAACCAAGACAAAGGAGCTTGGCCTGAAACTTTATAGAATTGTAGTTAATGAAGAATTAATCCCTGTTATAACTAAGAAGTCATATGATTGTTTTTGGCACAAAATTTCACAAGACTTGTTTTAATGACGATGTAACTTGAAAGCCATGAAGAATGTGCTTTGGAAGAAGATGAAGGATCGAAAATTCACTGCTCATGGAGAACATTCAGCACCACGAAATGGAGCTTATAAGTGAGCTGATTTCACTGCCGTGGGGGAAAGGTGTTCCAGATAACCAGTGACAATCCTGTTTCCCGCAAGAAATAGGACCATTTACTGAGCTACTGGGAAACGGCTTCATGTCCAGCTCTGTTGGAGTTTTCCGGCGCCTGCCTGTACCTCCTCCCAACAGAAAGGACCAGTGCCATCCTGGCACCATCCCCGATTGTCCCCCAGCATCAGCAGACCCTCAGGGGACTCGCGTGGCGGCTGGAAGTTTCCACACACCTGTATATTGTCAGTGAAGAACTGTTGGTTGCTAGTCAGTGAGCAATAACTTTATTATATGAGTTCTTGTAGTATTTTAAGAATTATACATATATTGGAAATATTGAAACCAAGCTACACTACAGGTAATTAGGTTTAGAATCTTGTTTTTAGGCTGAATTTGAACCTATATTTATTGCCTTTTGTATCTCGGAAATTAGAGACTTGCTATAGACTTAACCATAATGTTTGTCAAGATTATAGCTGACTTTAAAAACAATTGTAATAAAATTAAACTTTTTGACTCTATGCTCTTTACTTGTTTTAGTTTTGATGTCATAAGGGGCCTGGTTTAAGGTTCCCAAGCCATTGAGATATCTTACCCAGCTGAAAAATAATACGATTTCTTTACCAGCAATGTGATTAAATGTAAGAAGTATTTCTTTGCTTACAGACAACTCTCAGTTTTGCAATTTATGAGTTTTGTGGTGGTCTTTGATATACAATTAAGTTTAAAAAAAAAAAAAAAAGATCTTAGAGGGCCGGCCGAGTGGCTTGTTGGTTAAGAGTTCGCTTGGGAGCATGAGCTCTGAGCAGCAGGGCCACTGGTTCAGATCCCACATGGGCCAGTGACGCTGCACCCTCTACAGATGGTGAACAACAGCTTGACCTGGAGCTGGGCTACCGTGAGTCGCTGGCGATGGCGTAGGCTGCAGTGGGGCTGCAGTGGGCTGCTGTAAGCTACCGTGAGTGGCTGGCAGCCAGCGTGAGTGACCGGCAGCCGGTGTGAGCTGCCAAGAGCCGCTGTGAACAGCCGTCCGTGAGCAGTGGCCGGCGACCGATCTGCCTCACCCGGGAAGAGCACAAGGATCATAATACCAACATGGGCCAGTGAAGCGATGTCCTCCACAACTAGACTGAAGGACAAAAGGACAGCAAACTTGTCTGTTCCCCTCCCCCAATTCCCGAATTAAAAAAAAAAAAGATCTTAGAGACCAGTAGAATAGACTGTTTCAGTGTCCTCATTTTATTTCACATTTCTTTATAGAGTCATATATATTGATTTATGGGATGGAAACTTATGTAGGCAAGATCTCCACATGGTTTTATTGATATGTTACCAAGTTTGTGAATTGTTTGTTTTGGAACCCATTTTGCTTAGTGGCATATTTTACTTAGTAGAAGACACAAATGAAAAAAACAATGACCATTTTCCCTTATACACTTTTAGAGCTAAATGCTAGCAAGAAAGGAAGCTGAAAGACAGACCATACTATGCCTTTCAGAGTAATGGAGAAACAGTGACAGCATGAACTAATAAATGTCAGAAAACATGGATGGTAGGCAGAACTCTAAAGACCCCCCCCTGCCTCCATATTCTTGTCCCCTGGTGCTATGGACTGAATGTGTCCCCGTAGAATTCATACATTGAAGCCCCCAACCCTCAGAGTGTGGTGTTTGGAGGTATGGCCTTTGGGAATTGATGAGGTTTCCATGAGATGGTGAGGGTGGGGCCCCATAATTGGACCAGGGTCCTTATAGGAGGAGGACTCGAACTCCCCTCTCTCCATGTGAGGGTACGACAAGAAAGCTGCATCTGCAAGTGAGGAAGATCTCTCACCGGACATCCCATCTACTGGCACCTTGATCTTGGACTTCCCAGCCTCTAGAACATCGAGAAATGTCAGTTGCTTAAGCCACCTGGTCTGTGGAATTTTTGTTACAGCAGCCTGAGCTGACTAAGACACCTGGTTATTCAATCAAACAGTAATAATCTAGGTACTGCTATGAGGTACTTTTCAGATTTAAGTAAATTTACTAATCAACTGACCTTAAAAGGATATGATCCTGGGTTACCCAGTCTGGCTTAGTAATCACTCGAGCCCTTCTGAGCAGGAGCGGTGAGGCAGAGGGGAAGTCAGGGGGACCTGAAGCATAGGACTCAGCCAGCAAGAAAACAGGACTTCAGCCCTATCGCCACGTGGAACTGAATGCGGCCAACCTGCATGGACCAGGAAACAGCCTCCTCGAGTGTCCAGTGAGAAGTAAGTTAGTGCGATGAGACAGGTGTTGGACTTCTACAGAACTGGGAGACATGGGTGGTTTTTAAGCCGCCAAGTTTGTGCTCATATGTTACCGCAGCAATAGGAGACGAAAACCACATGCATTCTCTTCTAGTACACTACTAACCCATCACGTGACCTTGCCCAGGACACTGGACCCCACGAAGCCTTGTCCTAATTCGAAATGGAGCTCAATACCATCGCCTCTGTGTACGTCAGGTAGTTGATGGAAACCATGGTAAGTACTGTACCCAAACTATAAAGAATTGCACAAATGTCGGAAAAGAGAAGACGTGAAAATTAGGAAAACACGATCGTTGCAGTTTTATTTCTTTTAGTCCTAAACTTTGAACATCATTTGTTTGTATTCGCCCTTTTTGGTATCTTGTTAATTTTATTATCCGAGTACTCATATCCTTATATATCAAATCTCCTAATAAAAGTTCAGAAAAGGGTTATGAAGCTTGGAGGGTGGGGGGAGACCACTGTTAATATTTGGGCATGTTTCTGTCATATTGTCTATGATTTTTTCCCCCCGTGTATAATAGTTGAGAGCGTACTGTTTAAGCCATTGTTTTTCCTGTTTTATGCTTGACATGGCATCATGAACATGATTTTTAATGGCTGCACAATATTCCACCCCTTAATTTATCCAGGTTATCCGATGTTGAACATACGGCTGTTTTCCATCTGTCGTGTGTTGCCATTGATGCTGTAGTCACATCTTTACGGGAGTAGAATGTTTCTTTTTGAAAAACAAGGGGAAGTAGGAGAGTAAAGCAGCCGGAGAGTGAACCCTGCTAAGGAGGGTGTGTGTGTTAAGGGCACCTTAGCCTGTGGTGAGCACTGACGGTGCCTAAATGCTGTGGAAAGGAAGGTTGGAGAGGGGGGCTCATTGCCAGGCTGAGACTGCAGTTCAGAGCAGACATTCAGGGAGGGCTTTCATCGTGGACTGGAGGGAAGGAAGCAGCGAGGGCTTAGGTTTAGTTTAGGGTGACTTCCTCCGGGGCAGAAGGTGGAGGGGACTTACTTCATCACCTGTATTTTCCCCGTTAAAAAGGCGTTGACAAATGTTATGTGGGAAAACTCAAGAATATTTGGTAATTCCCCTTTCCCAGGCTTTTCTAAATTGGCTTTGATAAGCATATACCTTGCTTTAAAAAAAAACACAAAAAAACCCCACATTTTTTTCTTATACTGTGACTGAAATAGACATTTAAAAGTGAAGTGGTAACTGAGGTCGGACAAACGTGCGACTGGAGGGGCAGAGCACGCAGCACAGAAGTAAAAGGTTGGGCGGCTTCTGGTATCGGGAGGAGCCCACCTTTCTCCCCCCAGTTTCAGCCACTCCCATAGTTCAACCACGTGGGTCAGCATCCTCAACTCCAGGGTCCCCTGGCCACACTTGCCCACCCTCAGCCTGAGTGACTGCAAAGGTCTAACTCTCCTAACCCTGTGCTGCTGAACGGAGGAAATCAGCACCCTGGAGGGGGGGGGGGCGTTCCCCGCATAGTCATGGTCATGGCCTCATTCACTCATTTCCATGTCTCTGCACTCAAACACCTCTTGAGAACCGAAACTCATTTGAGTTGAATTTGGGTAACCTATCTTCCTATCTTTTTATGAAGTAATAGGCTGGCATTTACCAATTTTAAGTCTTGTTACACCTCTCCCATTTTTATTTATTTTTTGATTGGGGGATAGGAACAGCGCTAGGGAATTGGGGGAAGGGGAACAGACAAGTTGCTGTCCTTTTGTTCTTTAGGCTAGTTGTGGAGGACGTTGCTTCACTGGCCCAAGTTGGCACCATCATTGCGCTCTTCCTGGGCGAGGCAGATCAGTCGCTGGCTTCTGGACGGCCGCTCACGGCAGCTGCTGGCCGCTCACGCTGGCTGCTGGCTACACACGGTAGCCCATGGCAATCCACTGCCACAGGGGCTGCAGCCTACGCCGTCGCCGGCGACTCACGGCAGCCCAGCTCCAGGTTGAGCTGTTGTTCAGCATCTTAGCTGTAGAGGGCAGTGTCACTGGCCCTCATATGTGGGATCCGAACCGGGGCCCTCTGGCGTCCCAAGCCAGTTCTTAACTGACGCGCCACTCGGCTGGCCCTGGAGAAATTTTTTATGATTCCCCCAGGATCACCACCACCAGACCGGTGATGTATCCATGTGTCTTCTCAGATCTCTTTCTTGTTCCCACAGCAGCAGGAACTGATCAAAGTGAAGTTCAAATAGCAAACAAAGTAGGGAACTTGCCTGTGCCGCCTTAAGACCAAGAGGCAGCAGCAATTAGAGCTACACCTACTTTATGGTCAATGATTAGAGCTTCTGGATTGGATTTTTTAAAAATGCTATAGCTCTACATGGAAATGATAGGTCAGACGCCTTTTCCTCCCAATACGGGAATTTATAGGTGTCACCTTGTCACAGTGGCAACAGGCTGCAGTGGGGGCACTCAGGCCAGCAAGGGCCCTTGGAGGAAGGACAGCTCAGCATGTGTGATTGCATGGGCAACTCTTTATTTAACAGTACATTGAGCAGAAGATAAGGCAACAAGGCAATACTTTTATAATGATGTTAGCATTTTCCCATGGTAAAGCCAGGAAACGAGCTCATGGTGTTTCTACAGTCCCTGCTACGCCATGGCCCCCCACAACTCCATGCACAAACACAAAGCTGGCCAAGTCAAGAATCTCTGAGGCAGGCAGCAAATAGCTTGTTTTGTCTTCATCACAACTGGTTTGCCAACTGGACGCCTGGTTTCGGTGTATTGCTGCAGCTGACCAAGAGTAGAACTCCTGTATTGATAACACTCAGTGTATGAGACCCTACGCACTCAAGGACTTGAACTTCAGAAGATTTACTGTTAACCAATTAGTATTATATAAAGCCTGTCTCTTGTGTAACCCGAGGGACAGAGGTAAGCGTTCTCACCTGGCCTCTTCAGCTGCCCTGACAAGTTGACTTCGTGATGCAGCGTTTTTCTGTTTTACTCAGGGGAGTCTGTGAGCCCTGCCTAAGCTCTGTTTTGTAAATGCCACAGCTGCTTTTTTAAACTTGAAGCTGCTTTCAGTATTCCCAGCAAGGACCTCATGTCCTTGGAGATTGAATGTTTGCTCAGCTGTTAAATAACTCCCTACATTTTTTTTCCTGATTTAATATCGGTCTAAACAGGACCGTGTGTAAAAGTAAAAAGTGTATATACTATTTACAGATAGAAAGCTTTCTTTGAGCTTGTTGAGGGTTAAGTGACTCACTTGAGTGTGATGATAGGCAAATCTTTTACTCTAATATCCGAAAGTTCTGCTAGCTCAAAGGGCATCATTGCTTTCTGCTATAATCATTAGTCTAAGTAAATGTTCCCATAATCAAGTTTCTCTGTGGATGCGTGTTCCGTGGCTGATGTTCTTTCATAAGAAATCTTCAGGCAGATGAGTTATAACTTCAAAGTACTGAAAAACAGAGCCACTGTGAGGGAGAAAACAAAACAAAACAAGTAAGTTCAATGACCATTTTTAAAATGAAAGGCTATTTGAGTAGCTGTGGATTATTCTGAATGACTGTTGTACCAGAAAAGATAGCAGTGCACTAACTCACACTTTTTTCTACCTGATTTCTAGTCTCGATTTTTACACATTAGTAAAAAGCTGGGTTTTTTGAGTCAGGTGGTTGTGAATCGTATTACAGGGTTGACTGAGATATGTGAAACATGAAACTCACACAACAGGTGGATTAGCATTTGCACATCTCTGCCTCAGGGTGTTATATCAGAAGTTAGTTTGGGGGTGTACATACCCCTTAAACTAGTGGTTTTCATCCGCAGGTCTATACTGGAATTGTCTGGGAACTTTAAATCAGATTCGGATTAAATAGGCCTGGACATCAGGACTTTGGCAAAGCTGGGCTGGTGGTATCACCTGCACACCTGCAGCTGAGGCTGAAAGGGAGCTGTTCTTCATGGTGCTCATCCTTAGCAAAGAAAACTAGCGGGTGGGGCTCTCTAGGGACCTGTGCAAGCTGAGGATGAGAACAGGAGGGAAAGCCAGTGGATGTTTCTCAGAGGAAATGGGGGGGATGGGCTACGTAGGCTGGTCAGCATGGGCCAGTGGGAGCTGGGGGGGAACAGGATTCCCAGCAAGAATGAGAAACGGGCTAGAGTTTCCAAAACGTTCCATTTTGCATGTTCATGTCACAGTTATATTGCCTCTACTTTTGACTGCAATCTCAGGGCAGGGCTATTTCCTAGGTTACATGGTATTAGCTGTTATTTGTAACCAGCTAAAAATATATTTTCAGTTGGCTGAAGGTACTTAAAATGCATAATAGAGTGAAACAGTTATTTAGTTGCTGGCTTCCTCCAGAGTTCAAACTTGAAGGAAAAGGGCTGCCTTCTGACCACTTTGCTGCCCTCTGGTACATGAGGACATTTTCATTCCCACCCATCACTGGCCACCTGACCCAGCCCTTTGCAGCCTGTGTTGTTCCAAGCTCAGTTCCCCCAAGTATAGAGGAAATGTAGCCTGGAGCCAGATGAGAGTGAAAGTCTACCCCAGCTGGCTTCTTTCTTGGATGCGAGAGAACTTTCTATCATTGGGATGACAAGAGAACATTTTGTGCTTTTTGTGTGTGTGGAATTGGTATTGCAACCTAAGTGGGCATGGCTGGGGTTCCAGACCTATGAGCACAATAATTATACAAGGCAAGCGTGTTTACTATTGTGCGTTTTATTTTAAAGGGGTTGGAAGTAGAGGAGAGTAATTTGCTCAGAAAGTATTTTAAGTAGATTTGTTCTCAGAATGCCAGATCTTCCCCAAAACCCACTTGAATTTCATCCGAAGGGTTTCCTTCTATAAGTGTCTTCTCCCATGCTTGCTAATTAGCAGTGCATTTTTCTAAGAGGGATTCTGCAGTCACCCTCTTCTTATTTTAACCTTGGGCTACACTCACAGCTCATGGCAGGAGGGACCTGGTGTGTCTTGCTGGACTCGATAGGTAGATGGGAAACAGATGCAAATAAAAATACATGGTGGGATTGTAGAACCATTTACAGACCAAAAGAGCTTTAAAGCAAAGCTTTAAAAAGCAGGCCAATAAACCATAGGTCTCTGTCACCCCAGTAACAGCCCTTTCCATCCCCGACCATCCCTGCGGGAGCCAGGGGGTTGATGTAAGCTGCTGACTTACAGAGATAAGGTCGAGCTGTATCATTCCAGTATTCTCGGGATCCAGCTGCTTAAATATCCCTGTGGAGGAAGAAAAGGAGGATGTTCCACGTGCGTGAGCTGCAGCAGACATCACGTTGTCTTGTTCCCCTATCTGGCAGCCGATTTCATTGAGTGTCACAAGCTATTATTTCTTTCCTCCTTCCCCAAATTAAAGAAGGATTTCCATTCTCAATGGGACAGACAGATCTCTGGTTCTGGCTGATTTCACCCGTGTGAAAGGCAGGCTGCTTTAATATCGAGAGAACTGAAATGGGTCTTAACCCAAATATCTACTTACTGAAGAGTGTTTCCAGTCGAACCAAGCACCGCACAAAATTATCAAAATCAATGATGAGCTGTTCATCCGCAAAGCGAGCAACGATGACTTGGTGCAGTTCACAGGGGAGCTTGAAACCTGAAGTCAAATGAACAAACAAACCAGTTGCTAAGGATGAGATACCATGTTGCCCCGAAATAAGACCGGGTGTTATATTAATTTTTGCTCCAAAAGACACATTTTATTCATTTATTCAGGTACAAAAACTACATTTATTCAAATTACAGTCATGTCTGGCTGACGATCTTAACTGGGTTTATTTTGGGGTAGGGCTTATATTACGAGCACCCTGAAAATCATGCTAGGGCATGTTTTCTGGTTGGGTCTTATTTTCAGGGAAACGCGGTAGTACCCCGGAGCTCTGGTCATGGGCTATGGAACTGCTGTAGCCATTTAAACCACAATCATCATTGCTTTTGTCCCTTGGCTGCTTTCCTAGGAGGCTTGATTTATTTTGCAAAGGCAGTGCCTCCTGCCGTTGTGTCCACACCGCTCCCCTTCACCCTGCCTGGCTCCTTACTAACACAGAAGACGTTTCCTGTCTGTTCCTATTTCCATGGTCACGCTGTTTCAGGTTGTTGGTGAACCACGCTTTCTTTTCTGTTTGTTGAGCTCTGAATCTCGCAGACTAGATTCTTCCTGGGTGTATGTGGCAGAAGCTGTACTTCTTCCTTTTTTCCCCATAGTAATAGAATTTTATTTTCCCAGCATCCCTTGCAGCCATCTGAGGCCATGTGACTAAGTTCAGGCAGTGGGATGTGTGAGCAGAGGGACATGTGCCCTTAAGGGCAAGGAGCCCATCTTTCCCTCGTCTTTCAGTCAATCCGCTGCCAGAATGGGGTTGTGGTGGCAAGCCATCTACGTCCCCTGGGTAAGGGCAACACTCGTAAGGGCTGGTGACTCAGTAGGCTAGAAGGGTCCTGGGTCCCTGACAGCAGGAGGCACCATCTCAGCCCTGAACTGCTGGAGCTTGGAATGTTATGTGAGAAAAAGGTGTATCTTGTTTAAACCAGGGTCTTTGCTGCAGTGTTATAGCCCAGCTAATACAATGAACAACTTCATGTCATATTTGTCCCCAGAGCACACCCGTCTCCCCCTCTGCTGGTCTCCCGCAAGCTGGCGTCCCTTTTATTGATAGCACACTCTGCCAAGGACTTCCCCTGAGACACCCCATTTCTGCCTAATCAGCCCTGCACCCGAAAGGGGGCGCTCAGGGAAGTCTGTTGAGAACCGGCTTTGTCTGCTTGACCTGCCCGGCTGCTCAGAAGGAAGCTTAGATTCAAGAAGGCTTAGCAGGCAAAGCACCCTGGACTGTGTTTTATTTTGCCAGTTAGTCTTTCAAGGGGGGATAAAAAGTATGTGTTCCTATTGAGCCAGCATCTACTTTATTTCATAGCTCACCATACTTTGTACTGTATTATCTAAGTGTCAGAACTTATAGAATTACTGATAAAACAAAAGAAAACACAGTTATAAAGTGTTACCTGCTTCTTCTAACGCTTTCCGCATCTCATAGGAATTCATGGTACCAGACCTATCCACGTCGATCTCCCGGTAAATTTTCTGAAACATACAAGATAGTTACAAGAATGTGACCCAGAGCAAGGCAGGTGGCAAGGCCCTCTGTGCTGTGCTGAGTGGGATGAAGATTTCCCAGCTCTGTGCCTCTGGTCTGGCCTTGGAAGAATCACCATGTTTTCTGCCTTCCAGAGCTAATAGTATTTCGCCTCTCTCTGTGAGCTGGCTTGTAAATGTGCCCATCAAATCAACCAGCCAACTACCACGGGCTATACTGTTGTCTTACGTATTTTTAAACTTGAGCTGTTAAAAATCCCAAGTACAAGAGGCTACACAGCCTTTTCAGGACACTCTGGATGGTGGCTTTTAGATGACCCCATTTCCCGTCAATGAGGCGAAGGCGGGGAGCAGGCCACTTAACTTGCAGGGTCCTTGTTTTGTCCCCTTGGCACTTTCCCTGTTTCCACTCATTCTGAGCCCCATCGTGTGTAAAACCCCCACCGCCTTGGACATGCTCCTCCGCCCTCCTGAAGAGTTGCTGCGCTTGCAGGTCTATGCACAGCATGTGCCCAACACAGGACAACCCCCCTTCCCCCCCACCGCCTCTGGGCCCTCCTGGGTTCTTACTTGGTATTTTTGAATCTTCGTCCAAAGAATGTAGAATTCCTTTAGGCCCAGCTTACCGCTCCCATCCGACTGCCTTTAGTTAAGGAAAGCTCCCGGAGTCTGGGTTCATGCAGGCAGGGTCCCCTGGTTTGTGCTATCCACTGGGTATCTGGTAACCACAGCATGCACGAGGGCCCTTGCCCGGCTCTCGCACTGGCCAAACCTCCATCTAAGGGGCTGGTGGAAGGGCCACATAGAGACCTGCTGGCTCCCCATGACCCTGCTTGCTGATTGGTCTGGGGGTGCCATGGGGGGCCCCAGATCTTGCTAAAAAAAGAGCTGTGGGATGATATACAGAGGGCTTCAGGTGGCTTCTAGTGGCTGGGCCCTTGCTGATTTGGGGAGTACTGTTTGGTGTATTTCTAAGGCCTTTTGTGAGAGGAGCTACACAGTAGTGCCGGGAGCCCGCTAGATAGAACTCCCTAGAAGCTTAGACCATCCCTGCCCAGCACTTCTCAGTAAGCATCAGGGACAAGGGGGAAACAGGTGAAGAGTCTGCCTGGGGCGGGGGGAACTGGGAAGGAGTTAGAGCAAAGGGGAAGGAGAATGCCCGTGGAGGGAAACCGAGAAGAAAACGGGGGCCAGAGAAAACAGATTCACATCGGAAATATCACAGTTTAGGGAATACAGCGGACCCTTGAATAACACGGGTTTGAAATGCATGGCTCCACTTATACGCAGATTTTTTTCAATAATTACGTACTATACTGTAAATGTATTTTCTCTTATAACTTTCTTAATAACATTTTATCTTCTCTAGCTTACTTTATGGTAAGACTACAGTATATAATATATATAACACACGAAACATGTTAACCGACTCTTTTATGTTATCAGTAAGGCTTCCGGTCAGCAGTGAGCTATTAGTAGTTAAATTCTGGGGAGTCAAAAGTTGTACTAGGATTTTTGACGGCATGGGGGGGGGGTCAGCGCCCCTAACCCCAGCGTCGTTCAAGGTCAACTGTATTTTCCTAAAGGAAGTAGAAACACTGTCGCTCAGGACACAAATGCCAGCTGCTCCAGGCAGAGAATGGTGGGTGTTCTGTTGGAATTTCCCGCACCCACCCCAGAAACGCTGGCCAACCTGCACTTTGAGCCTGGGGAGGTAACCAGGGCATGTGGCATGTGGGTTCCCCTCATCTGAAGCGTCTTGTGTTTCCTAGTAACGAAGGTCAGGAGTGCAACAGTCTTACAACCACTCCGCAGGTGGGGTCCCTCTGGCCTTTCTGGGGGGGCGGGCAATGTGTTAGAAAATAATTTTATGGTTGGGGGTCACCACAACATGAGGAACTGTATTAAAGGGTCGCGGCATTAGGAAGGTTGAGAACCGCCGTGTTAGAATCTCTGCAGGGTGAAACTGCCAACTCCCAGTCCCTGTTCTCTGGAGCACATTAAAGGATACATCCAGCATGTCCACCATGATTTTGCAGGTCTCGATGCTGAAGCCATCTGACTTGATATCTTGGCCTGGAAGACCAAAGTAGTGTGATAGGAGAATCCTATAGAGCAGCACAATCCAAAAGAACTTCCTAAAATGATAGAAAAGTTCTCTATCTGCACTCTTTGTTACAATAGCCACTTAACTGTTTTAAATAGCCATGTCTGGCTACTGGCCACTATATTGGGACAGCACAGAGGAGGTGTCACATTGGCCTGATTTCTCTGTGTGTTCACCATGGGCAAACAGGGCTCTAATAAGTGCTCTGAAAATAAAAGAATGATAAATGACTGGGTCTCTAAGAGCTCCCACAGTGCAAAATCACCTGTGGTCATCAGGCAGGGAAAAGAAAAGCGGTGGGCACAAGAGTTCACGCGGGCTAGGACCTGGGAGAGGAAGACGCTTACTTGAACTGTCTGTCTGCAGGCATTCACGGAGCCTCTGTGTCCCTAGAAGTGAGAACCCTGAGGACCCGGAAGCTATCTGGAGACACTGCTCTACCAGGTGAGTCCTGTCTAGTTGGTGATCAGCAGGTGGTCGTGTGAGGCGACCCTTGTCACAAATGTGAATCTGGTTCCCACAGATTTCACGAGAAGCCCACCCTTTCTGTCATGTGCTTGTAAAGGTTCTACCCTAGCCCGTCTCAGTGCTGCCATTCGGGGCCCCGACCCCTCCTCGGGTATGGGCATGAGGCTGTGTGTGGGGCCCTTGGACACAAGGCCAGAGTCACCAGGCAGGCGGGGAGGGTGCCGAGCTCAGAGGCACAGGGGACGCAAGTGCTGAATCCGACGGTGGCCTGATTCTGCCCACTCCCACCCTCCATCTGCAGGGAAACAATGAGGCTTTAGTCTCCTTGGGCTCACGATGGCCACACATTGAAGAGCCCTATGACCTCACTTGTGCCTGGCGGCCTCAAGGGCAAACACCATCTCCCTGTCCTCCCCGACTGGAGGAGGGAGGGCGAGGACTGGGGCCTGCCTTGGGGAAAGCCCTGCTCAGCGCTGGCAGTGCCTGGCCACTCTACCCCCGTCCGAGTTCTGTGAGTCACAGGCGCTCTGATACAGCCACTGTCCCCTGAGGGCACGGACCCGTTCATTAGCTAAGGCTCCTACAAGGCGCATGTGGTTCAGTCACTGAGGGAAGACGCAGCTGGGCCTGGACTCGTCGTCAGCTCCGAGGGGAGGGTTTACTGTTATCTCATAAGGTTAGCCAGAGTCTGTCTCTGAAGTCCACAAGACTTCTAGAATGATCCGCAGGGCTGACGTTGAGGACATGACAACATGCATGTTTGTTTCTGATCCAGGCTTACAATTTCTGATATTGTACAAACCTCTGCTCAGTGGGGTTGCTCTTATCAAAGGCTGCACAGTTTTTGTGGTAATTTGAAGGGGAAAAGTGTGTGTGTGTGTCTCCCCCTAGTGGTGATCAGCAGTGGGAGCTGAACCATCAATCCTTTGATAGTTTCTGCTTAAGAAATAATTCCAAGCTGCCTTAAAGGTTTGTGAGAAGCACGCCTCTCGAGTCTCCATCCAGTTGTGTTCATTCCTTGTAGAAGCCCCGCAGCCTAGGCCCAGAGCCGCCATTCTGGGGCCTTGATATCACTTGCCTGGCCCGTTGGCTCAAACGAAGTGACATTTCTCCCAGTGAAGAGCTGGTCAGATGAGGCTCATTTAACCACACATTTGGGAGATGAGGCTTTTTAATGCCATTCCCTTAGTTTGAGTATAAGATGATCTCTTTACTTTTCCATTCTGGCTAATTATTGATAGATGTTGTCATTCTGTCAATGATTTCCTACTAAATACAACCAGGGAACCCAGGGACGTGGGGGTACTTCCCGGTTTCCACTATCTGGGCTAACTCAGCCTTTTCTTACCAATTACTCATCATAACAGCCGCCATTTCTGGAGCACAGGCTTTGCGCTAGGCAATTTCTACATGTTGCCTCATTGAAGAGGTTCAACCACTCTTAAGAGGTAAGTATTTTTGTGCCTGCAGAGAAGGAAATGAGTCAGAGGCTCTACACCTTGGTTTCCTTCACAAAGCCAGGAAGTAGTGGAAACCTGGACGTGACCTTTGCTCTCGAGACCCTGGGAACCTTTGTTCTTTTTAAAGTCACATCACACAGAGCTTCCTTCATTCTTTGGTGGCAGCAGTGGGTGGTGGCACTTGTGTGGGAGTGGGGAGTGATGGTTCAACCAAGCAGCCGAGACATGGAAGGGGAAGGATTCCCACACGGGAAGGAGCAGGATGAGGGATTTGCAAGGAGGGGGCACTTACGCTTGGCGAGAACTCTCCTCAGGATTGTCTGCAGCTCGAAGGCAGAAATCTCTGCATCCTGTGGAGATGCAGCGAGAGCATAATTATTGGCCCCCTTGGAGCCATGTGATGCACGGAGCCGCAAACGTGTAATGGATGCGGGCTCTGGCCAACCCCTGCATGAGGTGCATTAGGCAGGTCTGGGCTGCGGTCTATGAAAGTGCGTTTCTAACAAGCCCCACGGGCTGCTGCTGCTGTCCCCAGGCCCCATTTTGAGGGGGCCTGCACAGCCCATATTTTAGATACAGTGTTTTAACATACAATGCGCTTGCTCTAGGTAGAGTTCTTTGCTGTAGAGAATATAAAGCATAAATTTTCACCTCGCTGTCTGTGTTCTTGACTTAGTCCTCTCACACCGTTCCTCCCATCAGCACGCTGTCCTCACCTTTGAAAACTCAGATCTGGCTTCCTGTAGAGCTGGTTACAACCAGTCTGTATTCCCTCCGATACATTGTGTATCGTGTAATGGAGGGACAAGCCCCATTGTGTAAGACCAAGGTTGGCTTCTTTTTTGGAGTTATGGGAAGAAAGGGCTGGATAACTTAATAGCCGACTGGGGCCTTAAGTGGCTGAGGGATTGTTTTAAGAAAAGGGAAGTCTAATACTCTGTTGTAAGTTGCTTGCATTCTTGAGATTTAAAACCCATCTCCCAAATGTTTTGGTGGAAATCAAGGATAAGGGGCTGAGTTCCCCATGTTTCAGCTGCAGTGAAACAGACAAATGAAAACAGCCACCAGGTGAGGCCAAGAATCCTAAGGCAGGAGGAACACAGCAGCAGAGCTGACCACAAAAACAGAAGGCCCTGCAATATGGGGAGGACACGGGCACGGGGTGTGAGCAGAATCCAAGTTCCATTTGCAAACCCCCTTTGCTCCTAGTCAGCTTGTTTCCTGTCCCCCTTTACACTGACATCTCCTTGAGGGCAAAGACTGCTTTCCTTTGCATCAAGCAGAGTGCATAACCTAGAGATTTGGGGCACACCTACCTCCCCTGCCAACTGGGCAAACAGCCTCCTGAAGCCATCGTCAATGTCGTCCTCACTGACGTCAATCTGGAAGGGGAGACACGGAAGTGACAAACAGTGACTCAAAGAATGACAGTCAGGTGCCTGCACTCCCTTCGGGGGGCAGCCTCCCCCTCTCCTTCAGTTCTCCCTCTCTACCTCCCTCTTGGGCCTGAATCCTGAGGTTACTGGGATGGAGAGAAAGGACAGTGGGAAGAATTAATAAAAGAATTTTTTTTTTCAGTTATAACTCATGAGAAAGAATATAAGCTATATTCTCACATAGGTGTCTTTTTAAACATATAACCAACATAGGCTTTTTGTGACCGGCTCTCATGGGGATTCAGAAGCGTGAGTAGCTGGAATGTTCTGGAAAGATTGTGACAGTGGCTGGTGAGCGCAGCCCATGAGGCCCTTGGAAATGGTTCTGCCTCTCGGTGAGGGCACAGGACAAGCGGAGAACTTCAGTAACTGAGGAGCCTGCGATTGTGGAGCCCCCATAGGTCCTGGGACAGCGGGACGAGTTCCTTCCTTTTGTGGAGGTTTCCCCACACAACCTTGGACTTGTTATGGTCGCGCCCCATCTAAAAGTCCTGAGCTGTGTCCCTCACAGTCCTCCAGGATTTACCACTGAATCACAACTTTTGGGACCCTAGGGAACCTCAAAAATGTGGTCACCCAGCACTCGCATTTTACAGAGAAAACCGAGGCCCAGAAAGGGAAGTGAAGAGAACGTCGCACAGATCAGTGCAGCACTGGTGGCCCATCCTTCTCCGTGCCACCCTTCCCCATGTCACACAGGCTCCCTCCTCCCCAGTGGGCAGGGGCCAGCCGGAGGCGCTCAGACGCCCGAGGGCAGGTCTGCGTCCTTAATCTCTAGCTGTGCTCATGAAGCCCCGGAGGTGTGTGTGGGGGTGCTCCTAAACCCCTGGGATTACTTTTTACTCTGTTCCCTGGGGTGTCCAGGATGGACAGGGTGGGATTCAGGGGGTTACAAGCACCTCTTCAAAGTTGCCTTCGACTTCATCATCGACAGCTCTGGAAACAGAAGGAAAGTACGTGTTACTGGAAGGGGCGTGAGGGCGAACAGCACTGTCCCAGAAATCACGGCTACCAGGGAAGTGCCGCCTGGAATCCAGCATGGGGCAGGCACGGGGGGTTTCTCTGCACCCCCCGTTTCTGTGATAACAGCCCAGTGTAAAACTTAGGGCAGAAATGATCCAAGGGGGCC
>NW_017731395.1:4901112-4930269 GCF_001890085.2 Hipposideros armiger | reverse complement strand
GACTGATCTGCCTCACCCGGGAAGAGCGCAATGATGGTGCCAACTTGGGCCAGTGAAGCAACGTCCTCCACAACTAGACTGAAGAATAAAAGGACAGCAACTTGTCTGTTCCCATCCCCCAATTCCCCAATAGAAGTCTTTAAAAAAAAAAAATGATCCAAGGAAGAGCCATGGCCCCCACAACTTGGAGGGTCAAAGATGTTTGTGTGTTTGCTAGTTTTGGGTCATTAGCGCAGCCTGGCCTGTCGTGTGGTGCTGGGACTCTAGACAACTCATTCACGTCTGGGCCTCGAGGAGCCTTTCCTCCGCTCTACTCGAAACACTCTTTGCCATCGTAAACCTTTCATACCGAGAATCACATGACGTCCACCGCTGCCTGCTTGTCCCGCTTGGGGATCAAGAAGGCAGGTGGCACGGGGGCCTGTGTGTGAATTCCAGCTGGCGCCTGGGCAGTGGTCAGTTTGTCCCGTGCACTGTCCTAGGTGTAGGGCTGGGTCCTCCTGCTCCACAGTAAGGGCTTAAGCTTCGAAGGCTCTTCCTCAGGCCCTCTAGGGTCTTAAGCCAGGCCACCAGCAGTCCTATCTGCAGCAGCTGTGCCTCACAGAAGAAAGGATAAGGGACCTCTTGGTGCTGACAGTTAGAATCAGGATTACTATCCGGGGACAAGGAAGTCAGACACCTCGAGGGTCAGGGTGGGCAGAGCAGGGAAATTGAGGGGGTTGAGCCTTCCTAGCCTTCTCCAAATGAGGGGACTGGGTTCATAGCTCATCTAACACTGGCCATTAAAATGAAAACAACTTGATTGTTCGGTGAAATTAGATTCTGCAATTTGCTCTACTGCCACCCCTTTCTAACCCAAAGTATCCTGAGTGCTATTTCCTTTGCTTACCTGCGTGTAACACAAAAGTTCTTCAATACAGCAAACCCCCACCCACACCAATGCTTCGAGGCAGGCAGGTATCACAGGAAAAGAAACTGACATTCAGAGAGTCAAGTGCTGTGCGTGGGTCAGGAACAGGCCAGCGATGGGAATAAGGGGTGAGGGAGAGGAAGGGCAAAGAGACCTACTTACTGGTAGTCAGCTTTCTTCTCGGAAAAGACCCGGACGCAGAAATCCCCATCCTTGTTGGGTTCAAAGGTGGAAGGCACGAGGATGTACTCCCCGGGCGGCAGCTTGAAGCGGTTGAGCACCTCCCGTAGGTTGATGTAGGTGTCCGAGCGCTCCCGCGCTCTGTGCGTCAGGAAGAAGTTTTTGCTGAGGTGGATGTTGGTCTGCCCACTGAACTGAGGGATAAACAGACACACGTGGGAGTTGAGGGCGGAACGGGCTCCTCACCAGTGTTGTTCTCACTCATGGAGAGACGAGGATGGCAGCAACAATGTCTGCATCATTTTAGATAAAAAGCAAACTTTCTACCGAAACGACGGATGCCCAGTGAACGACAGACGCCCAGTGAGGAACTCAGAGGCACATGCAGCAGGGGGTCCCACACTCAGCCGCTCTGTCTACAGAAAGGCCAGCCCCCCACACAGAGGTCCTCAGCCCTCCTCTAAGTGACTCTCAGAGATGCTCAGTGTCCACACGGCAGGAAGCTGGCTCAGTTCCACGTGGTGTATGATTCACCGATAAAAGCAGACAGGGCGTGGAAGGGGTCCAGCCTCTAGACCAGGTGTGGTCAGTCTGCACAGCCCCTAATGCCACCACCCTCACTGCCTCGCTATTTCAGAAGTGATTGCTGGGGGTCAGGGTGCCCTGTGTGTCCACTGGCGTGACCGTGACCTTTGAAGACACACACAGCTACCATGCATCTCATCAGATAGTCACTGTTCGCTGCAGGCCTACTACGTGCTCTCGCTAATTCAATCCATCCCCACAACATTCCGGCAAGGTGACCAGTTTTACGGAAAGAGAAACTTAAGTCCAGAGCGGACCCGTCATGTGTCTAGGGTCGCACAGCCTGCAAATGGCAGAGCTGGGACTTGGGTCCAGGCCTCTTTCTGTGCTGCCACATTGTCTTATAACAGTCTGCAGGGTTTACCTTTTCCCTTCAGGCTTGTTTTCAGAGTGCTACAGGACTCAATGAGGAGCCTCTTGCATTCCCAGACTACAGAGGGTCCACCCAGAACGAAGCCACCGATGGTCTCTGCTGGGCCTCGGGGGAGACAATGGGCCCCACAGGGATGGCCCAAGATCCTTTGCCCCGAGCTCACACCAGCGGGATCTAGGACTGGAGCAGGTCCCCAGAGAGGCCTGGACTCGTCCTTCCCAGCCACCAGCCCCTGCCCCTGCTTCACAAAACCCCTGAGCTGACAGTCTAACCCTTTTACTTGTTGGTGAGCCCCAGGGACGGGCTGATGCATGCCAGACGTACCTCCTGCGGAACCTGCAAAGATAAAGGAGAACACGCTTAATTCCGGTCCTGGGAAAGCTGCGTACAGAAATACCATCACTGTGATTCGTCTCCTTTGCTTTCCCCTTTCTCTGTCGCCTCAGTACTATTAACTGCATCAACATAGTCATTATTTTCCAAGGAACTCAAAGCAATTCCCACATTAAAAAAAAAAAATCTTATGACCTGGCATCAAGATGGATGAGCTTAGCACCATTCCTGATTTATAAAGCATAAAAGTGAGTACCGGAGCTGTGAAGGGACTTGCCTAAGGTCACCTAGCCAGTGCAGCAAAGCCCATTCCCTGCCTCCCACCAAGGAAAGCAGGGCCGTGTGGTCGGAGGAGGCAGCCCAGCCGGGCGGGCGCACTCTGGGCTAGGAGCCAACAGGCATCAGTTCGAGGCTTGTAGGCCACATCCAGCCTGTATTTCCATGGGCAAGTCACTTCCCTTTTCTGGCCTCAGTTTCCCTGTCTCTAAAATGGGACCAAACGATCACCCAGGTCCTTCCCAGCTGTGAAAGCCCATGACTGGCTCTCTAAGCCCAAGAGGTATGGGGTGGGCCGGGGGAGGCTGTGTCACAATTCAGTTTGCATTGTCCTTGGGGCTATTTTGTCCTCAGCTATTTCAGAGTCTGAGGAGCTTGGTGTTCTGTGCATTTTGTGAACTGGAGGTGTTTGCCCACGTCCGTTGCTTGGTGGGTAAACTGGTGGGTCAGGGTTCCACTGGTGGCGGCCACATTGCCAGTGATGAGTGAGCCCAGAGGGTCTTGTCCCCGGACACCATGTCTGCCGTCTGCCAGTGCTGTGCTGGGAAATGGCTCTCGGGGGAGGGTGGGAGCCCTGACTTACAGTATTTGCTAATTTCCATGGTGTATGTACACCCCTCCCGTCATAGCCACTTTCAGGCTGCCACCGTGGCCGCACCGGATATGGGGCTGGGAAGAGATGGGCACATTTGGCTTTTGGGAGCTGGTTCCGCCACATCACTGGGTTCCAGCCATCACCCCCACTTCAGCTGCTCTGACGTCTTCCTTGCTCCCCTCTCCTCTCTACAAACCCAAGGCAGTGAGAAGCTCTTTCTGTGCTGGGGTCCAGGGGTCCAGCACATTGGGTCAGTTCTCTCTGCCCTCGCCCCGGAGGGGACAGGGGGCAGTAACATGACTGCCGTCTGACTGCGGCTGAGCTGGGCTTTTCTTTAATGTGATACAGAAAGAAAGAAGGTCATGAGGGCAGTGAGCGTGTTTATGGGGAGCAGGGCTCTAGCCAGCAGAGCCCTGGGGGTACATAAAGACTGTTTTTCCCTGTCCTGAGCTCTCTACCTTCCCGGCCAGTGAATTTGCTGAGCTCTGACAGCTGGACGGCTGGCTCGGTCCTGCCCTCACAGTATTTCCTGGTGTGGTCCAGTATACTTTGTTCTCAGCTTAAGTCACCTCTGTTTTGGGAGGTTGGTGGGCCAACCAGAGTGCCAACCTGGGGGACATGAGGAAGGACATGAGGGCTTTGAAAGAGTGGAACTCCCAGGAAGCAGGCTATGAGGGCCCAGCCAAGGGCTTAGACCCTCCTGGTGACACACAGAGCGGCAGGGACCTCCTGGTGGCTTTACTTTTCCTTGGCCAAGCTCCCCGTCCGGGGTCCCCTCTCCAGTGCTGCCTCTGGCGTTGGCCTTCCTCGCAGGGACTGAGACGAGCAGAGGACGGGAAGGCGGGGGCCGCGGCCCTCCCTCACCTCGTAGATGCCAAAGCCGATGGTGTGCATGTCCTCGCCCATCTTCCTCTGGCGTCGCCGGTGCTTCTGGATGAGGCCGACCAGGAAGGTGCAGCCGTTCTCCCCATCCTCCTGGTCCTCGTCCTCCTCGTCCAGCTTGATCAGGTACTGAGGGTTCATCCAGAAAGTATCTGTGGCCAGAGAGGGGCTGGGGTCAGTCACCCAGGACACGGGAGCCCAGCCCTGAGCAGGTGGCACGGGGGAGGAGCAGCTCTCTTGGCCTCTGAGGACGAAGGGGTGAAGGTGGGGGAGATGGCAGGAGACCCTGGGGCAGAGGAACCAGAGGCAAGGCGGGACTAGTTAGCAGCCCGTCAGGGTGGGAGCAGGCGATGGTGGGCTGTGGAGAGAGGATGTCCTGCCTGTGTCTGAATCTCATAGGGACTTAAATGAGAAACTTGTGCGGTTCTCTCTCCCTTGCCCACAGGCCGGCTTGTCTTGGAGATCGTTTTGTCACCCTGGAGCAGGGTGGTTAGAGCTGTGGCCTTGCTTGTGGTACCTGCCCCGTCATGGGCTCTAATGCAGCGGTCAGAGATGGGCCTAGTGGCCTGGCTGAGGAGACCGGGAGACTCTCCCCTTTTTCCCCCTCAGTGAACCCAGAGGCCAGGAACATCCTGCACACAATTTTAGCCCCTTATTCTGGGTCCCTTGTCCTCCCAGGCCTGTCCCCTTGCCCACCCCCTGGTATCTCTGCCTTCCCCACTTCCAAAACCCATTTACAGGAAGAACTTGAGATTGATTCGTGTTTGAGGATAATTATGCCGATCGCCTTCCCTAACCTAATGGAATAAAACTCTGATTGTGTAAACAAAGGCAGCATCTAGTGCAGGGGTTGGCAGACTCCGGCTTTGCAGGCTGCTGGCGGATTGTTTTTGTACGTAACGTTTTATTGGAACACAGTCATGTCCATTCGTTTAAGTATGGCTGCCTTCAGACTACAGCAGTACAGTTGAGTAGTTGCCATAGAGACTGGCCCACAAAGCTAAAAGTACTTATTATCTGGCTCTTTTAGAGAATTTGTGGTCCCTGAGCAAGCGGGTAGAGATAGTTTTGTTGGGGGCACAGGGGCTTCCCAGCACCTCTAGAAATGCCACTTGGCGGCTGTATACTTGAGATAAAGGATTAAAAACACCAGAGATAGAGGTACCGGTCAGCTAGTGCCAGTCTGACTACTTGCTTTGTGGCCCATTTATGTCTCTCAGGGCTGTAGTTTCCTCATCGGCAACAGAATCAACATATGACCATGACCTGCCACCATAGTACTTAAAACACTGACTTCAGTCAGACAGCCTGGGTTCAAATCCCAGTAAGCTCTGTGGCCTTGGGCAAGTCACTTCACCTCACCCAGCCTCAGTCCCCTCATCTTAAAGATGGAGATGATAGTAATGTGCCTGTCTCCGAAGTTTGTTGTGAAAATTACATGGAATAATATATATAAACCACATACACGGTTCCTAGCACCCAATGTGTACTCCATAATTGGCACGTCATCATGATTAGATAATTTCTGCAGGGGAGAGGGTAGGGGAGGACTGGGCCATCCAGGCGGAAGAGTCAGGGGAGTCCATGGAGGATGGACTAGAGAAGTCCTCACCCACCTGAGCAGGGCCCCGTCAACATCTGCTGAGTAAACTGCGCGCCAGAGGGTTGCTGGGCAACAGCTAGGGCCTGGGTATGCAGGCCCGGTGGGTGAGGTTCCTTGGCAGGCCTGGGCAGCTTGGGCTCAGGGTAGATAAAGTAGCCCCCAGGCATGAAGGGGACTGAGCACTGTCTCAGTGGGCAGGGCGGAAGGCCACAGGTACAGGGGACCTGGGGCCCGGAGGGGACATCACAGGAATAGCCAGGCTTGGCTTCATGGGGAGGGGAGGCAGGTGAGTGCAGAGCGATGGGGATGAGAAAATGGAGAAGGTGTTGAGATGGAGACTCGGGCAGAAGGGAGGCAGAGGGTCCCAGTGGGTAGCAGCTGCCTCCTCTGGGCTGCCAGGCTGGCGTGTGGCACATCAGGGTAGGGTGAGAGGTGCCCTTGGCCTCTGGTGGCCTTACTCGGGTAGTTCCTGCAGCCTCCTGCGGTGGAGCCCCGCCTCCAGTTCCCATCCATCTTGGTGAGTTTCCACTTCTTGTAGGTCTCACTGGTGAGGGTGTCTGGGGTCAGGTTGCAGATCTCCAGGCGGGAATAGTGCCTCAGGAAGTCACTGAAAGACATCCTGGCAAAAGCAGGGACATGGGCGTCCAGGTTACAAGAGGGCACATTGATAAGCTTTGACCAAGGCCGGGCAGAACAGCCAGGAGACAGCACCTTGGGGCCAAATGGCCACCAGGTCACAATCAGAAGGCACAGGTCCAGTCCTGGCGCTGCCACTTCCAGCTGGGTGACTTTGAGCAAGTTACTTAAAGCTCTTGGAAGCTCAGAAGTGTCACCTGTGAAAATGGGAGCCTTGAGTATGAAAGGAGAACACATACGGGCACTCATTCGGTAAATGGCCCGTGGTCTGCAGATGGAGGTGGTCACCAAGTAGCACAGACGCACACACACGTGGGTCCATCTCACACTCTAAGGGGCCTGTTTCTTAGAGCGCTGGGATGAATCCCCAGCAACTGGTTGGGAGAAAGGCCCGTCTTTTCCCTGTTTCCTCTTGAGCCTGACTCCAGGAATGCCTCTTCGCCTTCACTGGGAAGCCGCTCAGCTCTTAAACCCCATTGCGGAGGCGGACAAATCGAAGAGGTTTAAGCAGGTTTTGGTTCAGGGTCTTAACAGTAAATTTAAAACAACAAAACCCGGATCCCTTGTCCCTGGGCTTTTGACACGATACTCTCACTAATGTTCTAGTAAAGATCACGGGGGTGGGGGCGGGCAGACACCTCTTTCCCTGAGTAATCTTACCAGAATTCTCCATCTTCGTGCCGTCTGGTCAGCCTTTCTTTCACCTCTGGGTCGATAGTGTTCCAGTTTGGGCAGCTGGAAAACCAAGTCATGGGCGAGGCATCAGAAACTAATGTAGGGTGATGACTCCTCCCAAAGCCTGACCCAAAGCTGAGGGTCAGGGACACGCTTTCTCGCCTCTGAGGGCCCAGACCCCAGGAAGGGAGGGGAGTCACATGCGTGTGGCTAAGAGGTACAGGGGAGCAAGGTGAGAGGACGTGCCATCCTGGAAGACAGGACGAGTCCAGAACAATCACAGCCCATTGGAGAAATGGAGCACCACTGCCCAAACGGAGACGGGCCTGGCAGCTGTTTTAAGAGACAACTGAAAATCTGGTGGGGAGCTGCTCCTTTTGGCCTCTGCTGCTGCCCTGGCTGGGGTGTCTCCGCCATGTCTCTGCCTGGGAGTGGGCCAGGGAAAAGGCGGCAGAACTGTAGGTGCTGGGGGGGTAGAGGAGATGGAGAAGACCCCAAGAGGGGGCTCACGGGAGAGTTTACGCCAACCAGTCGTGGGTATAACAGGGCTACCAGGAAGCCCCAGAAATTGGCAGAGGGACTTCTCTTGGGTCTTAGGCACAAAGGTCACGTCCTTGGAACTGAACAAGAGCTTGGGAAGGATCAACCACGAGGGGATGGAAGGAATGGGCCTTGTCAAAAGGCGCCGATGCTGGAACCTGCTGGTTGAGAGTCTGAGCGGGGCCACCTGCCCCATGGGTCCCACTTGGTGTGGCCTGTGCACTCAGGGCTTCTTCCTCAGCACAGCACACCATGCTTTCCCCTCTCTTCATTTCCCGGAGCCTCCTAGCAGGATGCACTGGTCCCCCCACCCCCAGGTCCCCCGGCTGCGTCCTCCTCACTTGTCATTCCACTTCCCGGTCCACTCCACCTCTCCCCAGGGATTCCGGATGCGGATCAGTTTCTGTAGACTTCCTCTACTTTCAACCTGCAGGAAGGGACAGAGGTGTTGAATTCAAGCCAGGCCTGGAGGTTCTGGGGCCCAGAGCTGCCTTCTCCATGAGCCAAGGGGGTTGATGAGTCCATGTTATAAGAGGAGGGTCATAAAAGGAGACCCCTGCTGCTGCCCAGCTTTGGCGGCTCCCAGGACCCAACCCATGGAGGACTTAGGCTCTTCAACTTCTGTCATGAGCCTGAGGCACAAATGCATTTATTCTAGACTCCGTGGGGTGGCGCTCTACCTCTGAACCTTGCTTTGACTGTAATAGGATGTACTTTTGTCACAGGAGTTCAGGGAAGCTTTACCACCTGTTGAAAGAACACTGGTGGATAACAGGTAAATGCAGGGCACAAATCTGGATGGAACCCTGGACTGGGGAGGGGGCGATATAAAGAATATTTTGGGGTAATTGGGAAAATATAAATATGGACTATATATATTAGGTGATGTTATTGAATTAATGTTTATTTTCTTGGCCTGCCGAGAGCACCGGGATTATGTAAGAGAAGAGAAGGGTCGTGACATCTGCAGGTTACTTTCAAACGGCTCAGAAAAAAAGTATCCCCACAAAGAGCCATAAAATAGAGGTGGCAAAATGTTAACAATTGTTGAATCTAGGCAAATAGCATTTGTATGTTTACTATACTATTCTTTCAACTTTTCTATAGACCTGAATTTTTTCAAAATAAAAAGATGTGTGTGTGGGGCAGAATAAAACAAAAATTCAAGGTTTAAAAAAAAAGGGGAAAGACTGGGCATATTAGAAGACTTGGGGTCTAGTCTGGGTTTTGTAATTAACAGTGAACTTGGGCTGCTTATTAATATTTATAATAATAATAGCAGCAAGTATATCTACATACTTAGATACAATGTGTCTGGCACAGTCTGAGTACTTTACATATATTAACTTGATTGAATCACAATGACCTTACAATGGATATTATTATTTCTTAATAATATAGCTTACAAATGAGAGAACTAAGGGGCAGAAAGTTTAAGCTGCCCAGGCTACACAGCTGGCAACAGGCAGAGGCAGATTTAAACAGTAACTTGGGAATGAATGCTTTTATGAGATCAAATGTGAAAGCACCTTAAAGAGTATAAAACACTGTACAGATGAAAAGTATCGTTTCTCTATTGTTAGCTGGTCCAGAAAAGTAAAAGATAGTTCTAAAACCTGGAGCTGGACCTTGCGACCACCAGAGGGCAGCGCGCACCTGGAGGCCCGAGGCTCCGGAAGGGACAGGAAGGGACAGCCCATTGAGTCGTGTTTGAGCTGCAGGAATGTGAGGTCTGTTTAGAAACAATTGTGGCAAAGCGGGGGCCCCACCCTGCGCAGTCAGGCAAAAACGTGCTTTTGGCCATCGTGGTAGGGAGACCTCTGAAAATCCATGCAGAGTGTTACCTCCTCAGCTCCGGTGACCGAGTATGCGTGCCCCTTCACCAGCTTCTGGAATGTGACAGCCTCTGAGTCCGCAGCACTGGTGATCTGAAAAGAAGGGTAAATCAGCCGGGGCGGTAGCATCCTGCCCGTCACCCATCCCTTTTTCGCTCACACAGTCACACCCCGTCCTACAAGCTGGGCCCAGGATGCACAGCTGCAAGCAGGGGCCAGGCGTGGGAGAGGGGGCGTGGCCTCGGGGAGGGTGTGGCCTCGGGGAGGGCGCGGAGCAGTGCTTTCCTGCGCCTGGAGGAACTATTGTTACCGCGTTCAGATGCTGAACCGCCATTTACAACCAGAGCAAAGGCAAAATGCAACCCTCTGGGAGCTACATGCACACTTGGATGAACGAATGCATGGTGCATTCAGAGTTCTGCAGGTTGGGCATGGGGCACACCATGGAGAGGGCTAGTGAGCGCCTGGGCTCAGGACAGACATCGGATAGCACCCAGATGCACGGAGTCCTGCCATGCTCCATGGTCTGCCCCAGCCCAGCTGCATTGTTGACACAATGACAATTCTTTTTCCAGATGGAGTTCAGAATTTGCTCCTGTTCTATTAAAATTTCCTCAAAGTCACTCCTTTTCCCCATCTAGTCTGGTGAAGGCTGTTCTTGTTGTCTTGGTAAATGGGTAGATAGACTGTGAGTAGAAAGGGTCTTTTGCCTCAACATGGTCTGAAGAAAGTTTGCAAATCGTTGCCTGGAGTTGGATGGAGATTTGGTCCTTAAGAGACAGGGATTCTTTTCTCAGTCGGACAGAGACCAGGTCCCGGACAGGACAGGGCTCAGGAGTGGGCACAGCCTTTGCCTGGAGGCTCCTTGAGGACTGACATTGTGCCCACCTCCCTTCCCTTGGTGAGGTTTGCCAGCAAGGCTAGTATGAGGACATGGTTCCTTTCGTGCCTTCTGAAGTCTTCCCACAGGCCATTAACCCTGCAGCTGGGAAGCAGAAGGCTGCTGGGTTCCAGGCACAGATCTTGCAGATGGGAGGAAGGTGCCTGCAGCAGTCCTCCCCTTGGGACCAGCAGAGGGCAGGGGACTCTAAGGGATCCCGCGGTCTAGGGTCGTGGTTCACAGGAGGCTGAGGGTGGGAAGTGGACTGGAGAGGGACGGGGCGGGAGGCACCATCGCTCCTTTAGTTGTTGCCTAGCAACTTCTGGGTTCCAGGTGATGCTCAGTATGGTGGACAGGGATGGGTTAATGTTGTAAGTCAGGGCTGTGGGTCTCCTCGGGCACTGCTGGAGGCTCACTTAAGCTAGAACGACCAGAGGTGGGGTCAGGGAGGGAGGCTGGACTTACATCAATGGAGCAGCCCAGGAGAGAGCCTTTCTGCAGAGCCTTCTGGATGATCTTGAACAGGTTCGATGGGGCTTTCCTCAACTCATACCACTCAGCGATGCCTCCGGTGAAGTCCTCAAAGCCCTCGGTGGTGGCGCCCCCGGAGAGAGCTTCATAGCACCCATTGACCCTGCAGGAGAGGAAGGGGTGCTGCTGCCATCTGGTGCTGACATGGCCTCTCAGTGTCCCCTTCCCGATACCTCCTTTGTCAGATGCTCCAGGTACCCTCTACTCAGATTTTCCTGCCTTTGTCTCCAACTCAGGGTGCCCATGAGGGCAAGTTATGATTCCACAGTTACCATTTCTATGGCACTTTGTAAAGGTTTTGAAAATCTCACAGAACCTGAGAGTTGGAAGGCCCTAGGTGATTATCTGGCCCAACTTCCCTTAGGGAGTCTTCTTACAGTGTTATAGGAAAAGGGGGATCTACCAATTAGCTATTTGGCATTTATAGCTTCAAAAAAAGACAACAATTCAATAAGTAGAGCAGTTGCCCTGAGCAGTAGGCACTAAGGGGGTGGGAGAGTGTGGGGTGGTATTGCTCCTGACTGCCCATGTGAGTGTCCTGTGGCTTCTCTAACTCTACTATTTGAGCATGTGACTTAGAAGCCCCTCTCAGGCCCCAGATTCTCATAGCTGGCCCTCTGCCCTGGCAGGGGCTGTAAAGAAGAGAAATCCCTGATGCCTTAGAGCCAGTCACTTGAGTGGACGGAGCCCAGGCAGCATGGCCAGGATGAGGCCATTCAGGAGGGGGGCTGACGTGGGCCTTACCATTGAGAATGGGCAGTGTTGAGTGCTGGACAACTGGACCCTGGGCTGGGTAGATGGGACACAGCCGGGAGCAGAACGGAAAGCAATTTCTAACCAGAGATGCCATATATTCTGGGCAAATTTCCATAATCTTCATACCCCAGCCATCGATGGTTTTGCCCACTGGCAAAAACTCGTTGCTGTATTTAGCTGACAAAAATGTAACACGATCTGCCAAGGCAGTAGAGTAGAGGTCCTTCTCAAGGCCAGCACACTCAGTATCAGACTTTGTTCCTGTGCATTTGGTTAAAACTGGCAAAACTGGTCATTTGTCAGTGTGTGATGAGGCCGGGCACCCTGCCTGTGTTCTCTCCTTGAATTTAGAGCCCAATTTTGGCCAAAGTAGAGCTTCTACAGAACAAATCTACTCAAAGTCATCCTTGGCTAGATCCTGTTTGTTTTAATCATCCAGGACAGCTGGGGACAGGCTGTCCACATGGTCACTTACTTGGCATACGCCTTCTCCAGCAGGGCGCTCCAGAACTCACTCCCCTCTGCCGAATGCACGAACAGCAGCTCCCCGTCCTTGGTGGGCAGCCTGTCGTCCACGACCACCTCCACCCACTCTCCGTACTGCCAGAACTGGGGGACAAGGGGAGGGGAGGGGGTGGCATGGGGTAAGCTGGAGGAGGAGCAGTGGCAGCACGGGGACCCTGAGCCTCAGCGGTATCTGGCTTCCTCCTGCCTTTTTTCCCTACAGAACCATTTGTGGTGGAAGAGGGGGCGCCCAGGGTCAGCTGAGCATGAAGTGCTTGGCATAGCTTTCGAGCTCTTCCTGGGAGGAGATGCTGCTTCTAAACCCCTCACTGAGAAACCAAGGACAGAGGTGTGTCCTTTCCTCCAAACCCACGCCCACCTCTCCAGCATTCTGCCTTGCACCTTACGCTTTTAAAAATACGATTTCTCATTTACCAGCACAAAAGGAGAGTGAGTAGTTCCTTAACATTTAGTCTCAGGCCTCAAAAGATACTTTTTTTTTTTAAACTTGGAAACTGAGCACCCTGTTCTACCCTCCTCCTTGCTTGTCCCAAGAGGTCCCCCTTGGACACGCTCACAGGGGCAGGCCAGGGAGCTTCCTGCTGTCTCTCAGTGTCCTTCGTAGAACAGCACTGGTCATAGGCGTCTGCAAACTCTGAGGTCTGATGGGGCCAAGCCAGTGGATCTAGCCCCCACGACCTGCTCCAAGCCCCTAGGACCTGTTGAAGAAAAGTTCGTGCCAACTACTTAGTTACCTGGAAGTGGAAGATCCCTGCATAGTTTTCCTGGAAGCTCTGGTTTACGGGGACGACGCGAGCCAGGATTTCTTCATTCAAGGTGAGGGAGGCGATGGCTGCCAGCAGCCAGCAGTCACCTGTGAACACAGTGCAAGGAACTCTCATCAGAGGGGTCCCAGTGTTACGGGTCTTGCCCTCACCTCTGGGAGCTTGAAGCCTAAGATAAGCTGTGCACAGACGGAGCCATGTTTCAGGTGGTCCTCGTGTGAGGAGCCGGTAGGAGGGTGATGCTTTGAGGGGAATGCTGAGGGGGAAATGGTGTGACAATGGATGGCAATGGGGAATTCATTCTCTGAAAGATCCAGAACTCTGTGATCGCTGGACTGTGTCCTCACAGCCTGGGCCCAGGCCTGGTACAATTCCAGGGGTCAGCCTGTGGCAATCTACGCATAGCAGTCTCTTGGCTTCAGTGGTTGGCTCAGGGAAGGTGCTGTGACCCAGCCAGAGCCAATGAGGTGAAGTGAGACTGTTACTGTGGCTTTGGGAAGAGTGGACAGGTGGCCTCTTCTACTGCATTGACTCTGACATGACGTGTGGTCTGCAGCAGCTAAAGCCATCTTGCTTCTGTGGGAGGGGGCATCCTGTCTGAGAATGGAGCCAACTTGGAGGAAGAGGGGCCAAGAGGTGGAGAGAGAAAAACCAGGTCCTGGTGGCATCACTTGAGTTCCTGGATCAAGCCATGCCTGAAGCCAGCCCTACCTTGGACTTTTCTGTTCCATGAGTGGATCACTCCCCCTTTCCTTGCCCATCACGCAGGGCTACAAGGTCCTGCTACTAGACTGCTAGGGGAACTTGGGCAATAGCCATTATCTACTGAGACCTTCCTATCTGCCAGCCACTGTTCTAAGAGCTGCAGTTTCCATTATCTCCTTTATTCCTCACAACAGCTCTAGGAGGATGGTACTCTGACCATCTCCATGTTAAAGCTGAGATAACAAGGCTTAGGGGCTTATATGCACTGCCAACAGTTAAACAGCTACAAGTAAAAGTTTAAAAGGCATGGTATTTCTGCCTGTCAGATCTCTGAGACAGTCTTTTCGGTCAACTTGGACTCTGTGTACACCAAACTAGACTTTTTGATATGTTGAGAATAAACAGTTTGCAGAGAAATTTGGCAGAGTTTTCACCTCTGGCCATGGAGAAGGAACCAAGGAGCCCCTGATTGATGGGGATGGAAATCTCCTTAGAGGGGCTTTCCCCCACCTGATGCCACATGCCACCTGGCATGGACCAGATGATCAATAAAACAGGTGACCTCAGGCCTATTCTAAGCATCCACCACTCTCCCACTTCAACCTTATCACACTGTCCATCCTGGAGGACGAATTCACCACGTGGCAGTTATTCCCGGGGCCCCGAGATCCTCCTCTTCAACCCACTCCTCTTCCTCTCACCTCAGGGCTTCTCATGGCCTCAGCCCTCCTGTGGGGCCTGGAGACGCCTGTGACTCTTACTTGTTTTTGAGCTAATTTGAGGTCTTCAAGGAATCTTGCAAAATACTTGGCTTTGGGTCTGTCAACACGTGGGGGCAGGAAGACTTGTGGATAAAGTGGGTCCGTGGGAAGGGATTCCAGTGGCAGGAGTCTTGAAGCCAGTCACTCCCACAGTTCCTGAGGGTCCCCCATCAAGTCCCTGAGCATGCTCAGAAGGGCTGCTGGCTCTGCCTGACTCCGGGGAGGCCACCTTAACACCCTCCCTGACTCCATGCTTTTCCACTGTGCACGTGTGTGTCTGCAGGATGGGTCAATTGCTTTTGTAGTGTTGGAGGTCACAGCTGACTGTGCTGCTAGTCATGGAACAATGACTGCATGTATGAAGGATTGGCTTCGGGTAGTGGTGCTGTTTTGTTCTGTTTTGTTTTGTTTTGTTTTGTTTCGTTGTGTGGAACATGAGACATCTAGGTTAGTGCTGACTGCACACCTATCTCAGATTACCATTTACCACCAGACCTGGACGCTCTGGCCACGTCCCAGAAATCAGTGGCCATGCTTCGTGGCTTCCAGTTTTCTTCCTTCATGTCTCAGAAGTGTTTCTCCTCATCGCCCAGGTGGGATGAGGGCTTGCTTCCTCCTCCCCTTTGGAGAGGACTGCTTTCTTCATGTCTTCCTCTTCCGATCTAATTTGTTTCCTCTGAAAGGATTCGTAATCTCTAGAAAGTTCCCTGGATGACGAAACTGTGGCATTCAGAGATTAAGTTACTTGGTTGAGGTCCTGGAAGGGGGAGAGCAGGGAGCAGAACCTGGACTCTTGACATGTAGTCTGTGCTTTTTCCACCAGCAGGAATTAAAAAAACCTAATGAGTAACTAGCATTTTGTATAATACTTGGCAGTTTACAAATTTCATTTGATCTTCACAGAAATCTTATGAGATGATTATCCTTATAATTATCACTTTTTCGGGATGAAGAAATTGAAGCTCACGGAGCCTGTATACTACAGATGATTGTCAGGTCTCACATGCAAATCCCCTAAATCCAAATGCTGGGTTTCATTTAAAAAACCATACCTTGCTAGAGATTTCTTCTGGTTAAGAGTATCTGATTCCTTTAACGAGGGGAAGACCCCACTAGAACCCAACTGCAATTCCGATTTAAAACTCAGGGGAAACAAACTGGTAGCTTTCTGAAATCCTTTTTTTTTTTTTTTTAACTTTACTGAGAAACAGTGTTTTTTTTCAGGGAACAATGTTTTTTCCAGGACCCATTAGCTCCAAGTCAAGTTTTTGTCCTTCAGCCTTAGCTATGGAAGGTGCAGCTCAGATCCAAGTCCAGTTGCCATTTTCAATCTAGGTTTGGGGGGGTGCAGCCCACCATCCCATGTGGGAGTCGAACTGGCAACCTTGTTGTTAAGAGCACGTGCTCTAACCAACTGAGCCACCCGGCTGCCCCCTAGATTGTATTTTAATACCCTAATATCCATTGGCTCACGAAATATTAAAACATGTCACCTACTCAATGTGATGTAATGCACTAAGGCAACAGAAGGAGGGCCTGTAATTTCACAGCCAAGACCATGGCACTAAGATCCCAGCAAAAACAAGAGGACACAAGAGGTAGGTGGGTTTTGCAGGCAAAGATTAAAAAAGTTTTTTCATCAGCGCTCTGCTCCACATTCTGGCGTTCAGGGAGACGTAGAGGCCATTAGAAAAACATCTTGATTTCTAATAAGGTGGAAGCATTGGAAATTCTATTTTAGATTTCTGATTCCTCACCTTTCTCTCTAACCCCAAGCAGCAAAACATTTTTAACTAAGTTGGGGAGTTCCCTGACACAGTCTATGTCTTGATTTATTTATTCTCTGCTCACAAAAGCTTTCTCAGTAACGAGATCTGAACAATGATTGTAATAGTTTACATTCGTGGAGACTTGTGTGCCTGGCCTCGTGCTGAATGCTTTCCTCATATCATCGAGTTATCTCATTTCATTGTCACAAAAGAATTCGAGGGAGGTAGGTACTTGTATCACCCTCTGTCATAGTTGAGGAATCTGAGGTTCAAGGAGGTTTGGTGGCTTATCCCAAGGTCCCAGTAATGAGTGGCCATCAGGTATGTCTGAACAAAGTACATGCTTCCTTTTTTTTTTTAAGTGTCATTTTTATTTTTTATTTTTTAAAGAGATTTTATTGGGAAGCAGTATGTTTTTCCAGGAATCATCAGCTCCAAGTCAAGTCAAGTAGTTGTCTTCAATCTAGTTGTGGAGGGCGCAGCTCAGTGGCCCATGTGGGAATCAAACTGGCAAACTTGGTGTTATGAGCCTGAGCTCTAACCACCTGAGCTAACCGGCTGCCTCCTGACTCCCCCTTTTTTTTATATGAATAAGTTTATTTTCATTTTCTTTGCTGAACTGTGGAGCCAGGCTCTATTGGTAGGGCTGTGTGGTACCTCCTGAAATTCTGTTTACCATTTGCAGAAGGCTCCGCCTCTCGAGAAGCTGCAGGTTTATTTAGAGGGGCATGTTCCCAGGATGAGGGAGATTTGGAGCCTAGGCTGATGACATCAGATACACTGAATTTATCTCCTGGTTCACGCTGTTCTGGCTTCAGAGAAATAAGACACTTGCTGGTGAGGTTGGTGCCATTTGGTATAGTTTCTGTACCGGGAGCTCCCTTGTCTCAGAGATTTTGTTCCTGGTCTTGTTTCTGTTCTAAGGGCTCATCAAATTCTCTTTTTTTTCTGGATATGGAATCCAGATCTTCGATTTTGAAACCAAATTTGGACTCTTGACTCTGGAACCCCAATTTTCTTAGCAAGTTGCTCTCTGGAATCAATCCCTGTATAAGGGTTGTTTGTAGATGCTGTGATGAGGGTGTGCAACTGGGAGGAAGTGTAGCTGGTCCGACACCGTCTATCTTATCATGGATTTTCTCTTCATGGTGATCTTGGTCTTGGCTTGCTTCTAAGTCCTTAGGTTCTGATCTTTTCTGAACTCGGTGTCTAGCTCTTCAATTCTGAAACCAAATCTGGATTCTAGACTCTTCAGTGTTGACTTCTAAAGCAAGCTTTTGTTTGGTAGCATAACCGGGGAAAGGTTTTTGATTGAATGCTTTCATGAAGATTTTCAACTGGTTTTCTGTGAATTTGGTGCGGCTTCGTCTATGATTCCTTGCTGTGGTCTTGTTGGGAGAGTTGTTTTGGACCATGTTAGAATAGAGTCCTGAAGCTTTCAACCGGGCAAACCACACGCTTTTAACAGCTCACCTAAACAGTCTCCTCTGCAAACGGGTGTTAATTTCTAATTCACCTAATTCACAGGATATTGTCTTGGGGACTTTTGTCCTTGAGAGGTGACTCGATTATGTTCTGGCCTCTGGGGCATACAGTGTTTTCTCGCCAACTTCCTGCTCACTCTGCCTGGATGGCTGTGGCCGCATGAGGGTCCTCTCCCCATGTGGAGCCCTGTCACACAACCTCATCACTTGTCTCCTCTTCCAGTCCCTCTGAGGGTTCAGATTCTCTGTTCTCCCTGTCGAGGTCTGAATCTACCCACCTTGAAAATGATTTATGAAAACCCTGTCCTCTGGAAAATCCTGCAGTGACTCGCTCCTGGTACAGGTGACCTGGCTGGAGAGGTCACGAGAGTCCCCTCATAGCACAGCCTTTTTGGTGTGGATGAAACCAGGCCAGCTAGTACAGGCCAGCCCAGGTGATAGTGTAACGCTCATGCTACAAACCGCTGTGGTTCTAACTGGTTTGAGCTCCAGGAAAGCCCCAGAACATGCTTTCCAGTGGCCACGGCCTCTCCTGGAATGTTGCCATGTGGGTGGCACTTGAAAAGGAAAGATCTGGGTGTGTGTAGTTTTAAATTATATAAGAGACCCTGGACTTTAACAAATTTTTTTTTTTTTTTTTTTTTTTTTCCTTCAGTCACACAAGAAGAAATTTTGGCAGAGGTGAGTGCAGGATGGCCACCAGACCACTCGAGGGACTGTCACTGAACAGCATACCCTGACTTTCCTGCCTTCCTCTCCGGTAGGTTTTCCAATTGTTATAGGTTGTTAGCCCACCTGCCCAAGTATAAAGTCCTTTTGGAATTGATTACCTGGTGATAATCTTCTAATCTATATTTACTCCATTTATCTCAGAGCCATTATCTTGGGGACCTGAGTGCCTATGAGCTGGAGGTGAGTACCGAATACCTCCTGGCCGCCTCTCCAAGTCTGGTCTACACCCTTCTCTCTGTCCCAGGGCTGACCTCAGTGGATGAAGTCATGGGCTCCCAGGGCCTCTGGCTGCTGGTGGAGTTTGGCTGGTGGGGAGCACTTGGACATAAGAGGAAGGGAGGAAAGCGAAGTTAGGCTATTTCTTCCCTGGCTCCTCTGTGAGCTTAGCTGGAGATGTGTCCCCTGACTGCAAGGCACTGCTCCTTCAAGGTGGCATCTGTATGTGACCCACTGCCAGCTCTAGAATCCTGACAACTGCCCCTGACTCATAGATCAGGATCCTCTTCTGGGAGGGATTTGGTTACAGTTCCTCATTTGATTACAGGAGGCTTCTGACAGAAGCCACTTCTCTCCAGCAGTGTTTAGGGCTTCTCTGACTTGTGTGATCTGTCCATCAGCCATTCACCCCTATAAACTAACTCCAAGGGCACCCTCCTGCCTGGAGAGGCTGGGCAATCATTTACCCCATTTAAAAAGTGGCTCGTGGGCCGGCCGAGTTTCGCGTTGGTTAGGAGTTGGCTTGGGATGTCAGCTCTGAGCAGCAGGGCCCGGGTTCGGATCCCATATATGAGAGCTAAGATGGTGAACGATAGTTCAACCTGGAGCTGGGTTGCCGTGAGTCGCCGGCGACGGCGTAGGCTGCAGTGAAGCTGGTTGGCAGCTGGCATGCACTTTCGTGAGCTGCTGTGAGCCGCCATGAGCGGCCATCCAATGGCCGGTGAGCGACTGCCTCACCCGGGAAGACCGCAATGATAATACCAACATGGGCCAGTGAAGCGATGTCTTCCACAACTAGACTGAAGAACAAAAGGATAGCAACTTGTCTGTTCCCTTACCCCAATTCCCCAATAAAAAAAATCTTAAAAAAAAAAAAAAGTGGCTCGTATTCTTGGCTAGAAAGAGCCGTCATAAAAATGCCACTTCCTCTTAAGTTAGTCTTTAAATGTATGTAATCCCAATAAAAATAGCAAGAGGATTTTTTTCTCTTTAATTTGGAACTTAGCTGATTCTAAAGTTTATAAATAAAGGAAAACTAAATGTGAAGAAAAGCCAGAAAAAAAATCTAAAAGGGAAGGGAGTTTAGCTCTATCAGATATTAAAAACACATATAAAGCTCTAATGACTAAAATAATACAGAACTTGAGTATGAGTTTACAGAGATAAGTGGCACAGAAGAGAAAGTCCAGAAACAGTTTCAAACATAGGAATTTAGTAAAAATAAATTATTCACAAATGGAATTGCAACAGCTGAGTAGCCATCTAGAAAAAAACAACTTATAGCTCATCTTGTCACAGGGATAAATTCTAAATGGAATAGTATCTATATATAAATATTTAACATTATATATCTTAAATATGTATTTAATATTTTATTTATAGTCACGTATAAATATGATAAATGTAGCCATTTGTATTATTTATTTGTGTATTTATATCATATATTTTATATTTTCCAATATTTACATTATAACATTATAAATATAGTTCTTTCTATAAATCCATAAACATTCTAGAAGAGAAAATGGGAGAATTCTATTATACTCTCACAGTGTTGTTAGGCTATTGAATTGTAACCTGGAAGACATACAATTTAAAAATGATAAATTTAACTACATGAATGTAAAAAAAAAAGTTGACGTGTTAAAAAAAATGATAAGTCAAACTCAGAAAAATCACAAGGAAAAATACCTGTTATTTAGGTCCCAGCCCAAAAGTTATATATAAACCTTTCTCATATATCAACAGAAGAAAATGATAGCTAAGTAGAAAAAGGGGCAAAGACATAAGCAGAGTTAATGGAAAAAGGAAAAATTCATGTCTCAGATGCATTAAAAGGTGCTCACCCTCACTTATCAGAAAAGAAATACAAAGCAGTGACTACACTAGGATGTCATTTTTCACCTTTCAGACTATAAAGATCAAAACGCGTGGTCGCCTGGAGAGGCTGTGGGGGGTTAAACACTCCTCTACCCGTCAGAGATGGGTGCAGGCCCGCCAAACGCAACTTGATGATGGCATTATGTGCCCCAGTGATTCCCTATCCGGTAACCTGCCCTACAGACATACGCACAGGGGCAAATGATGAATGCGTAAGGTTTCTTCCTGCAGCACTGGCTGCCGCAGGGGACTGAAAACAAACTAAATATCCACCCACAGAGGACAGGCGAAACGAATCCCCCTGGACAGTGCAATTCTAGGCAGCCACAAAAAGGAACAAAGATACTCTCATAATATGCAGTGATCTCCACGATGTGTTAAGTAAACCAAAGCAAGGCATGTGTGTGATATGCCAAAAAAGCAAAAATGGGGAAAGATGAAAAAGAGGAAAAAAGACAAAAGGAAGAACATTGTACTGGCTCCTTTTGTAGCTCAGAGCGTCACAATCTGAAGTTATTTTTAGATGCTTTGTTATACAGAAGGGTAACACGTGTCCTGTGTGCTTAGATTGTGGTTTTTATTACGATAAACCCTACATCATTGCCCTCGGTAATGGTTCTGTATTACTTATAGTTAAAAACATAGCTTAATAACAGCTATTCTAAATTAAAATTATTTTTTTGGTAGAGGTTTCCCATAATAATTGGTCTAGATTCCATAAGAACGATCAATTCACTTGACCCCGAGTCCCCACCAAAGTGTGCTCTGTGGAAACTGGCTCCGCGTGAAGTTTGCAGATATTTCTTGAGAAATGAGTTCTATGGTCAAGTAATTTTGGGACATGCAAAGCTAACCAGGTCAGGTGTGGAGACGTCTCAGCTTTTCAATAATTACAGGTAGGGTTCTAGGAGTCTTGAGCTGGGGTGGGGGCAGGTAGAAAGCCAGTGAGATTGAAAGAAAATCACCCAGGGGTTGGGGGTCCAGGGCCTCAAGCCAGACGGGCCCCTTTATCTTTACTTAGGTGACACTGACGGGCCTTGCATTCCCATCGGGACCTCTGGATCTTGTAAAAGGCGTGTCTCACTGGAGGCTCTCACTGGAGGCTGCTTTCAGGGCTGGGTAATGGCCAGTTCATGGCCCGTTCCCTCGAAGAACTGCCCTCACTGGTTCCACATCCTGCTTCCCGCTCCATTCTGTCACCTTCCCATACACCCTTTTGCCTCTGGGCACCAGCGCCTACCCCACCCTCTCTCAGTTCCTCAGCCAGTCTGGGCTCCTGGCTGCTCTGTCAGCCCCCTTTGTCTGGGCGTAGTCCTCCCTCCAGCCCCTGGGAGTGGCCCTTCTGTACACTCTCCTCCCCGTGGCCATGTGCCCACCCTTCTACATTGTCCAGGAGCTCTCTCTGCGGGCACTGAGCTGGGAGGAGGCCAGCAAATCGCAGGCAGGGCCCCCTCCCACAGGGAGTGCCAGCCTGGTGGATGGGGGTCCTGAGAAAGCCCGGGGCTGGTGTGCTCGCTCGCTGAGCAGGCTGCAGGGTGCTGTGGACTTTGCTGGGCAGCCGGCAGCCATGTTGGGCCTTTGGGACATCCCCAAACCAGAAGGGAGGAGAGAGAAACGACCTCCTGGATAGACCTGGGAGGCCCAGCCAGAGGCGGGTGGGGATGAGCCCGTGGTTAGAAAACCTGGATTGGAATCCTGATCCCACCACTTACAGTGTGAACTTGGGTACACTCCGTAACGTCTCTGACCCATGTTTTCTCAGCTGTGGAAGGGAGACAACACTCACATATCTTCAGAGGGTTTTTAAGATCAGATGAAAAAGGGACACTGGGAGGGAAGGGGGGTGTCCATGAATGGGTTTCAGAGTTCTGGAATCCCAAATATTTTGCATTAATTTTGCATGTATGTGAGTACATGCATTTTTCTCAGGATGAGTCAAAACGTGAAGAAACACTGGAGCCGGAGCCCCGAGTTCAATTCCTGACTCTGACGCAGGGCAACCTACTTTCACTGTGCCTCAGCTTCCTCCCATATAAAATGGGTTGTTGTTGTTTTTTTTTTTTTTTTTTTAGCTGAGCCATCCTGCCACCTGTTAGCAGCTCAGCGGCTGCTCAGCTCGGGCTGACTCGAACTGCTGTTGCTCAGAGCTCAAACTCTTGAGCGAGCTCTTAACCAACTGAGCCACTCAGCCGGCCCTTAATGGGTTTAAATAGTAAAATGCATCACGGAGTTGAGAATTAAATGGGAGAAAATACCTAAAGCACTTAGAACAGTGTCTCTAAGTGCTGCCTGTTTTTATTTTCTCATTTTACAGTGGAAAACACCTGAGAGCCGGAAGAGGTGGTCTGGACTGAGGATGAGTTCTGGGTCACATGGGCCACCTTTGGCTTTCCTGTCCCGAAGAGGAAAAGGTGACAGCTCATCATGGCAGGGGTGGGAGGGGTGTGTCCCCTCAAGGTGGGAATGAGGAGGGGGGGAGGACTGTGACCTGCCGAGTGCATGTGGGGCCTGTCTCATCATCCTGAGCCTCAGCAAACACTTGGAAAGGAAGGGGAGTGTGTGTCCAAATGATGAGTAAATACAGGTAAAGGTGGAGTACTGATGAAGTTGTAGGTACAAAGGAGTTTACTCCAAACTCAGGAGTGACCACTGCAGTGCTGGTCCCCCTTCCCCCCAAGGCCTAAGGGAACCTCACTGGGGGCTGTTGACATTCCCGCCTCAGTGCTGGATTGGGCGGCCTGAGAGCCACCACTCCCTGGGGTGAGGCTGGCTTTGTAGTCTCCTCTTTCCTTGGTCCACTCACATAACACCAGGCAAGAGGGTCCTTTAAGAGCCAAACCACCTTCTGCTCCACAGCTTGATAAACACTTTCTCTCCCAGCATGCCTTGGCTATGGGTTTTTGCACTGAATTTTTACTGCTTTTGTGCCTATGGCAGAAGAGTATTCACGCATTAATTGATTCATTTGTTTAATGACTATTTAGTGAGGTTCTCTCTGGCCCACCCATGGTCACTTAAGTCAGTCTTGCTCATGGGCCCCCAGGGATTCTCCTCCAAGTCCAAACCTCCCCCTCCCCTTCTAATTTGTTTGGGAAAAGGAGGTTCCAGTTGGGTTTTGGGGTCACTAAGCACAGCTGCGTCACCCTTTGGAATCAGGCAACCTGGGCCTACCTTGCGAAAAGGTGTCACTGTCTCCAGCCGGCCTCACCCACCTCCTGGCTCCTGCATAAGCATACCAGGCACACACAGCCTTCCCTGCACAGGAACCCACTCAGGCCTGCTCGACCCCCTCTGAGGACGCGGCACTCCCCAGCAGACCTCATGAATGGCTCCTTTAAGCTCCAGAGCCGTCTTCTGAAAAGATAAATTCATACACAGCCATGCCAGTAAATTTCCAGAGTTGTGCTGCCTGGGTCCCTGTGTCCATGTCCTGAAGGTCAGCTCTGTAGGTCAGCTGGGGCCCATTGCGGGGAGTGAGGGGGGTGTGGCTGGCTTACGACTATGTGTGGCTGCTCGGAGTTCTTCAGAGACGGGAGCATAATATTTGTTGTATGTCTGCTCCTTTCCCGCCCACTGTCACTGTCTGCTCCACAGACAGGACAGTGAAGCAGAGAACCCAGGACATACTGGGCTTCCATCCCACCTGTCCGGCTATCGCCACTTGAGCACAGTGGCCTGTTGACAGTCCAAGCTCTGGGAGAGCAGGGACCGTGTCCCCGTGGAGCACATGCTCCATGAAGTAAAACCCACGCGTGTGCACATGCACACACATATGGCCTCACAAGCACATATTTCAAAAACACAGGTTGAGGAAGCTCCTTGTCTTGGAGAAACAGAGCTCGAAGCCCAAGGCACGCCCCCCACTTGGAAGCCGTCTCTGGCCTCGGCACCCCTCACTGTTGCTTCTCTTCCCTCCTATGGCCTGACTTCCCATGCCGCCCGTGAAGGCCTCTGAGCGCCTGTCCTTGCGCTGACCCTGGCATCTGTGTGTCTCTTCTTCCACCCGTCTTGTCTCCAGCTCATAGCTTGTCCTCTCATCCCTCTGTGCCAGGCCTGGTCTAGGGCTACAGAAGACTGGCCCTCACGAGCCAGCATGGGGACCGACGTGGAAACGAATGATCACAGAACATGGCGGTGAGCACCAGGCTTCAAGTCCAAATAGGGCAGACGGGCTGTGGGAGAAGTGCGGTGGGTGGGGAGGCTCAGAGGAGGGGAGCATGGACTGGTCCTGAGGAGCAGGGTGGAGGTGGGGTGGGCAGCACATGCAGGGCCAGAGACCCAAAAGGCGTAGGGGTGTGGCACAGCGCAGGAGGGGCCGGGAGCAGGGGAGAGGTGAGGTGGGGAGTGCTAGGTGCATGGGAGGGTCGATGCTGGAGAGATCAGGTTAGACTTCCTCCAGTTTAGGACTCTGAAGTGGCCCCCCAAGGTAATTTACGCTAAGGTTTCTTCTCACCCTTTCCCCTTCTGCGCCAGACCCTTCAGGCACAATAAAATACTTGCACTTTCCAGAATGAGCCACTCCCTGCTGGGGAAGAGCACACCCTGATCCCTGGCCCCTCTGCCCAGGACACCTTCTCCCCATCTCTCTCCTTAGTCATCCTGGGGACTCAGTCCCAGCCTTTGGGGGGTCCCTCTTAACCCCTTGCTGTTCTCCAGTGGTGCTCACCTCTACTATAGCATAAGCAATACTTGTATTCAGTTTGTCCGTTTAGCTGTCTGTTTCCACTGCTGGGCTGTCACCTCTCTGAGGCCGGGCTGCTGGTGGTAATATCCAGACTGAACTGGAGACAGGCTGGCACCCAGAGCAGGACTCCAGGTGAGAATTAAGGCCTGCCCTGGCGTGATGGGGGTATGGGGAGAAGGATGCTTGGCGAGGTCTGAGAGGCCCAGAACGGAAAGGATTGGATGGGTGTGGGGAGAGGAGGCAGAGGCAAGAGTCTTGTGTAGAGAAAGCCCTGTGTTTTTCTTTTACTTTCTTCTGCCTGAAGTCCCAACCTCCTCCACTGCTCTTCCTTTCGTAGGCACCCTCTGAACTGGCAGAAAGGAAGCCGGGCTCCTGGGCCTGGCGGGGTGTCTCAGGAATGCTTGGTGGGTAAGAATCTTCACGCCGGCACAGATGGCCCAACCAACTGAGGGTCCCTCTGCCCTACGTACTGGGAGGCCCCAGAGAACACACCCGCACACCCGTGCCTGGCCAGTGTCTGAGCGGCCTCCAGTCATCACTGGTAAAGAGTGAGGCCATTATTCAGAGGGAACGAATATGGAGAACCGTGCCATCTTCCAAAATGGCGGCCACCATGTTGCTAGTTTCATATGCTCTTCTAGAACCTTGCCACTCCCTCACCTGGAGCTGGAATCTGTGTCCCTCCCCTTGAACTTCTTTGGGCGGCCTCCACCTGTCTCAGTGACTAGGGTATGGCAGAAGAAGCTCTGTGACTCCCTAGGCTGGGTCATAAAAGGTGAGACAGCTTCCCAGGCTCTCTCAGGACATGCCATTATGTAAGAGGTTCATCTACCTTAAAGCCTCTTGGAAGAGACCACACAAGAGGCAGAGAGACCCCGGAGCCCCAGCGGGTCCGTTCTGTAGCTCAGACACCAGACATATGGGTGAGGGGCTTTCAGGTGACCCCAGCACTGGGTCCGTCTGACTGCATGAGAGACCCTGAGTCACCCAGCTGAGCCCAGTCATCCTTTAGAGCCATGAGAGCGAATGAGAACACAACTACTGTTTTAAGCCACTGATTTTGGGGGTGCAATGAGACAGGGACCTTCCTGGAATCTGTGCCTGGCCAGGGACATAGGCTGCACATGCTAACTGACAGACGCTGCCTCTCGGGGTTGCCAGCAAGAGACTGGAGCCCACATGGGGAGATGCCAGTGTCAGGATGCTGTGCCAAGACACCCGGACGCCCCCCTACTCTGCAGTCCCCAGGGCACCCCAGGACCTGAGGTGCGCTCCACATGCCTGGTCTGGTAAGAGATGAGACAGCCAGCCAGGGGCAGCGCCCTCGAGAGCAGGGAGGCCCCACCTCCTCCTTTGCTGCAGCATCTCCGGGTGGGAGGGTTCAGCGCCTCTCCCACAAGGTCAGACGTCCCAGCAATGTGCCTGGGCTGCACATTCAGTGCTGTTTTCTCCTTTTCTATCACATGGACTCCTAACTGGCTGGCTCGGTGAAGCCACGGGACTTGAGTGAAGTCGGTCTCAGCAGCTCGCCTACCAGTTACCCCTGCCCCTGCCCCTGCGCATGGGGGATCCCTTTCACTGGCCACCCCCACCCCCTTCACCAGGTCCTGCCACGCACGGGCACTGTGCCCCAGTGACCACCCTCTGCCCTCCTCACAGGACCTAATGTCTGCATATCCACCTTTCACTCCCCTCGTTCTGCCAGTGATTTTCCACTGCGCATTTTTGCTCTGGGGACTCGGGGCAACATCTGAGACCTTTGTGCTTGTTGTGCTTGGGGAGGGGTGGCGGCCAGGAATGTGGCTGAACGTCCCCCAACCGCAAGGAATTACCCGGCCCAGAGGTAATTCAACAGTCCCAAGGTCAGAAACCCTGCTCTGTCTCAAGCCTTGCATGTCCCACACCTCATTTTTTGGGGGTTGGTTCCTTTGCTTTCCGTGGTGACAGCTAGAGAAATGACAACTGGACCAAGGTATTCAGGCTGCTTCAGGCTACATGTGACCCTTCCCGAGACACTGGTATTTGACAGTCTCCAGCAGACGCGACAGACATCCCGACAGGCACCACATATCTCCATGGCCCACACAGCCCAGGGCGGGAGGCTGGCCACCGGAGTCTTAGCTTCAGAACGGAGGGAGGGGACGGAAGCCCTGAGGAGCCCATTTAGGGAGCTGGTGGGGTGACTCTTTTCTAGAGGCAGCGCACACCTTGCCAGGAGCTGGGGCATGTGAGGCAGTGGCCGATGAGTCATTCGGAGGCTGTCGCTTCTGCGACTGTTTCAGGGCCTGGCAGCAGCCCCGAATAGGGCACCCCCAAACCGGAATTCACGTCCCATTTATGTCAGTGGCTGTGGAGGGGAGACGCTCCACTCAGCGCACATCCCACCCTGGTTAACAGTTCAGCCTCCTTCTGTGGACTGCACACACAACTGGGAGCAAGAGCTAATGACGCAGACCATGTGTCCCCTTCCCCTTCTGGTCCCCCTGCTGCTCCTGCTGGAGGGGGGCCCGAAAGGGAGACGGGACGCAGGGAGGGAAGGCCTGAGGTTCACATTCTCACACTGAACTTGGGTGACGACTGGACTCAGAAGGGAGTCCCACCAGGCGGCGGAGCCCCCACTCTGTCCTCAGCTGCGCCCTGCACCAGGAGGAAGGCACCTGGTGCAGGTTTCATCGTTGTGCCCCATTCCCTGTGGCCATGGTCCCCAGGTCACTACCTGGTATCAGTTTTCAACTGCCAGGAGTCCAGCAGACATGGTGCCTTCCTGCCAGGCACAGTCAAATTCACGCCCTTCCACCTTTCCTCCCTTAATCAGGGGGAGCCTGGCCCTGCCTGTGAGGCCTCTGTGTGACATTACTGCTACTAGAACTCTCCTTCCTTACTTCCTGAAGGGACAGCGGGAGAGCATCTATTTCCCTGACTTCCTGGAAAACCGGCTCCCTGTGGCTGGGGCAGCAAAATGCAGGAGAAAAACATACTGAGGGTGGGCCCGACACAATGAAAGCTGGAGGATGACCTGAGCAAGGGTCCTGAGCCCTGCGGCCCCCAAACACGAGCTGAGGCTCAGGGTGCGGGGATGCAGGGGGCGAGGGCCAGCCGCTGGAAGGGGGCGTAGTTTGGAGTCACAGACCGTCAGAAGTAGTGGGGCCTTAGGAAGGTCTGATCCAACCCTCGCATCTGAGACAGGCGACTGAGGCGATCGCATATGGCCTGGCGCTTGGCTCAGGGAGCACCTAGACGAGCAAGAAGTCACACTCTGATCCATACATAGCCCATCGTGGGTGGGGGGTCAGGTGGAACCCTGTAAACTCCCCTCGGGCCCCCTGTGGCTTCAGAGCAGTGTGTGGGACAGTGGGGGGGAGGAATCTTTTGGGAGGATTCCCACCGCTCCTACTCCCTGGGAGGGGAGGTCTGGGACAGCCAAGGAGAGAGTGAGGCCTCAGACGAGGCTGGAACCTCCACTGTGTGATGGCCAAGGCTGGGCCACCAGGGCAGGACAGGGGCCTCTGGGTAAAACATCAGGGTTAGCGAGTCATCCCTGTCCTGTTTAAGAGACTTAGATGCAGCAGGAAAGGGAGCTGGGAGCACCACAGCAGCCACAGGGGAGGAAAGCTGCAAAAGAGCGTTTCTAACCAGAAAAGCCCAGAGGAAATGATGACTCAGGGCTGAGCGTCTGGCTACGGGAGGTTGGGCGGGGCCACTGGTGGGGGGGACAGAGGGGGCAGAGGGGCTGGGACTTAGGCGATTGCTTTTAAGTAAAAAGAATGTACAGTATTTACTTTATCAAACCAATTAACTGACTTTCTAGTCCTTTTAAAACAAAAGAAAAAAAAAGTATGTACCCCCCCTTTTTTTTTAAAGGCAGCTGCAGACTCTAGAAGAGGGGCAAAATTCTGCAAAATCCCCGACAGTTCTCCTCAAAACTGTCAAAATCATCAGAAACAAGGATAGCCTGAGAAGCTGTCGCAGCCAAGAGGAGCCTAAGAAGACATGCCCAGTAACTGGCCTGTGGTATCTTGGAACAGAAAAAGGACATTAGGTAAAAA
>NW_017731395.1:4891203-4895357 GCF_001890085.2 Hipposideros armiger | reverse complement strand
TGCAAGTTATTTCTCTTTAAGCCTAAGTTTCCTCGTCTGTGAAGTGGGGATGATGATGACAAGAGTACCTATCACGTAGGGTTGTTATGAGGGTTGAATGAGATAACTAAGTAAATGTGCTTTGGTAAACACTCTACACATTACTTATTAGTTTTATTATCATTACTATTATTACTATTTTATAAGAAGTTGACGATGATCGTCACTGAACTTAGAGGCAGAAGATGCAGGGCTGAGGCTGAGTTCAGCCGGCTGAGGATACGCAAGTCAGAAAGCTCTCCGAGGCTCGGTTATCTCAGGACTAACAGCACTTGTCTTTGCTTGCACTTGACTGGGCCGTCCTTGGATTGTGCTGGCTTTCTCCTCACTGTGCCCCCTGCACCAGTGACTTTAGCCACTTCCCCGTCAGCCCCCTTCCCACCCCGGGATCTCTGTTACCAGTGTCGGGAAACCCCGTCTCTGAGGAGCAGCCTGGCCCTACTGTTCCATCATCTCCTGTCCGCCTCTGTTGTTAGACGCTTCCTTTCCAGTGACTCAACACCCAACACACTGTCATCTGAAACAACAGCCTCTCAAAACCCAGGTCCCTGTCTACCTCCCATGCTTCCTGTCTTTCCACAAAGCACCTTTCTGAAAGGACTTGACCAGATCCTTCATTTCTGGTTCCTTACTCTGGAGTCTACAGACATCTGGCTTCTACCCCACTGAAATCCTAGCCCACTGCAGTCGCTCTGTTAATGTCGCCATTGACTTGCTCATGTTTGACGCCAGTGGACACATTTTTGTTCCCCTGGCCTGACCCCAACCACAGCGGTGTGTGAGTGTTTGAGAAGGCAGGCCAGAGGCAGAGAGGGCTGTTGTGGGCTGCGGGCTCTAAACGCGCACAGGCTCGGCACAGTCCTGGTTCCACACGGGACACCTTTTTGAGCAAATATTTAACCTTTCCAAGCCTCAATTTCTTCACCTGCCGGATGGGACTATAATAGCCACCCCTGCTTAGTTGCGCAGTGCACAGCCTTCCCCGCGCTGAAATGGCTTTAGGTCTGGCTCCCCATCTATTAGTCCTACAGGTACTTCCAACTATTGGGTGACCTGTCTGTCTCCCTTCACTAGCTCCTCGTGAAACGACATGCATTGTGAGAAGGCAGTGCATGTGGTTTACATACAGCTACAGTTTTTAATAGTTTAGAAGGAGAAACTTTATGCACTGTGACTGGCAAATAGTAGGTGTTTGGTAAATGCTTATTGAATGAATGAATGAATAAGTCAATGAGTGCGTAAATTCACTTTGTAAACCGTAAAGTGCTATACAAGTAGAAGGTGAATACATTCTCTTGTTTAATCACTTTCACAACCATTTGAGGCTCATTACAACCCTGCATTCATTCATTCATTCACTCATTCCACAAATCACTGTTTTTTTGTACACGCTTGTATCCCCAGCATTTAAGACAGTGCCTGGCATATAATAGGCACTCAGTAAATATTGTCGAATAAATGAAAGAATGAATGAATGAATGAATGCATTCTGTGGAAGGCACTAACACTGCCAGACTGAGGATATATGGGTGATTAATAAACACATGCTCCCCGCAGTTCAGAAAGACAAACAAATTTACGTAGCGGTGAAAAGTTACACATTGTGAAAATGCTATCAAGGCAATTAGCAGGGTTCAGTGATAAAGGATAACAAGATGCAGAGGGGGCTGCTGAGAATGGTCAGGGCAGGTGGCTTTAGGAAGGGGACGTGTGACTAAATCCCAAAGAATGAGAGTGAACCAGATGCCAGAAAACCAGGAAACAGCGTCCCTGGCAGGTGAGAAGGCAGGAAAGAACAGTGCCTTCAAGGAACTGAAGGTGGCTGGGCCTCAAGAGCCAGTGAAAAGTGGAAGAAAGTACTTAGGCATCACCTCTTCTTTTAGATGAAGAAATGGAGGCAAAGAGGTTGAATGGCTCAGGTAGGGTCACCCAGGAGGTCAGCAAGAAATGAGCTCCAGTGCTCAAGTCCTGGCCTGTGGCACTTGCTACCGCACTTGCTGCTTAGGGGCTAGGTTTGGGGCGATAGAGAAGGTGGCTTGGGAGGCTCGGAGGAGTGGAGCAGGTCAGCAATGCTCATCCTCACAACAGGAATCTAGAGGTTGGATTTCCCAGGAAGCCGTGTTTAGGTTTGGGGAGGGAAGGTCCGTAAGGTATCCCATAGGAGGTGGAGCCGGCAGGGTTTCCATGGGAAAGGGATGGACAACCAGATTAGGGACCAGGCGGTGTCAAGGCCTTCCAGGGCAAGGGGGACAGAGTGAGGGGTCGGGCAAGGCAGCCTGGAGGGAGCAGAGGTTCCCGGGGAGGATTTGGAACCAGTGGAGTGATAAGGGACTAGTTTTTCGCTGCATCTCCCCTGACCTTTATCACCAGTGGGAATGGTATGGGGAGGTCTTCTCAGCTCTGGTTTGTTAAAATAAACAAGAAACTCTGCCTAAATCTAACCAGGGCCGCCTAAGACAACCCTTGGTCACCAAACGACCCGGCTGTGGGCTTCNCCTGAGAAGCTGTCGCAGCCAAGAGGAGCCTAAGAAGACATGCCCAGTAACTGGCCTGTGGTATCTTGGAACAGAAAAAGGACATTAGGTAAAAATGAAGGAAATCTAAAGCATGTGCTTTGGTTAATGAGAATGTATCCATATTGTTCATTCATGGTAAAAATTTAAAAGACATCTACTATAAAATGATTTTTAAAAATTATAATTTAAAAATCATTTTAAAAATTACTTAAAACACCTAGAAATTTCATTTTTAAAATTGAAGAGTGTGCATCTGCCCCCTTGATGTTTAACTCAGATATTTCTCCTTCCTCCGGGTGTTACAATCTGTGGTCACCCAAATACAGGCACCAAGTTTGCCCTTTCCCCTGCTTGGTTCTTCCATCCTTAGATTATGAGTTTTTAGAGACAAGGACCTGCTTTCCAGCCCAGTTCACTTCCTTTTCCCTATCTCTCCCATCCTTTCTCTCTTCTATGGTTTGGCAAAGGGGCTTCCCACATAGCTGAACTCAGTAGTAATCACGGTCCCTTGAATTTGTCCAAGAGTCTACAGTTTGTCGAACATGTTCCTGTATATTAATCTCACTTTTCACCACAGCCCTGGGAATGGACTGTTATCATCACGCCTGTTTTACAGATGAGGGAACTGAGGCTCAGAGAGTTTGGGTAACCTGTCCAGAGTCACCCAGGATAGTAAGCAGTGGAGGGAGCAGGAACTAGGAACTTCTGTGATGCTTTTGGTAGGGTTTTGACCCTCCCCACTCTCTTCTAAACTGGGCTGTGGGGAGGGGCACCCTGGAGCCAAAGTCTGGGGGCCCATGTGACTTTTGGGGGTAGAGTCAGGGTGACCCACCTGAGGGGCCTCGAGAACATTTGCCAGGTTACAATGTAATGGGGCTCTGCTGTTATCACAGCTTTGACAGTTCTTGGCCAGGAGCCCTCGGCTAAGAAGCCAGGGGCCTGCAGAGGGGGCAGGGCTATGGGGCAGAGGAGAAAGTTCAACAGGGGCCCAGTGAAAACTCAAGGTGAGAGGAGGTCAGCTTTTGAATTTCCTGGACCCCCCGGGGGCCACTCCAAGTGGCAATCACCTGTAAGAATAGGTTGTCACCAGCAATTACAGAGCCATGTTTAGTGGCAGGGTCAGCCTGTCTCCAGCCCTTCCTCCAGTTGGGCAGACGTTTCTCTGCTGACTCCAAAGCCTGCAGTGGAGGTGGCTCATGGTCAGAGCAGTTCTGCGAACATGGTTTGAATTATTTGGTGAGGCTTCAAGCCTTCTGGGAAAGAGGGTGGGATCTGGTGGATTAACCATCGCTGGGCATGGCAGGACGATGGGAATGTGCAAATCCAAGGTCACCACCGCCCTGGTGGTGACCTGAGTGAGTCTCAGGCTTGAAAATGTAGGTAAGGGAATTAATTTCACCTCCACATTCCCTCATCACAGCATCATGGCAACTCAGAGGGAGTCTGGGGCTATGCAAATCTTAGAAAGATTTAAAATCAGGTCACAGTTCTTGCCTTTGGCAATTTTTAGTTATGTGGCCGTAAATGTTCCCCACCCCCATCCCCTGCCCAGTTTTCTTATCTGCATAGCAGGGGTGAAAATATTTACTCAGACTCGGG
>NW_017731395.1:4885900-4889768 GCF_001890085.2 Hipposideros armiger | reverse complement strand
ATATATATGTATTATATACTGTATTCTTACAATAAGCTAAAGAAAATGCTATTAAGAAAGATCATAAGGAAGAAAAAATACATTTATTGTATTTATTGAAAAAAAAAATCTGTGTATAAGTGGCCCGAGCAGTTGAAACCTGTGTTGTTGAAGGTCAGCTGTAATCACAGCACCTTAGAGATTTTGCTATCATAGCTTAGCATCTAGCACATTGGATACATGCAACAAATATTAGCTGTTATTATTCTGAGCATCACAACCTCTGCTCGGTGGACCATGAAAGGAGGTACAATTCAAGGTGATCAATTTTGTTACTGATGGATGAGTTTGGGGAGTGAGTTGAAGCTGATAGCAGGAAGCACAGTTTTGGTTTATGGAACAAACAGTCTACTACAGCAATCATAGGCCGTATTTATTATGAGTAAAATAATCGAGAGTGGGTTCTAGGACAATCGTAAATAGCGGACCCATGCCCCACTGGTGAGACTTCTTCATAGAAGCCCGGGAGCTTTTACACCAAAGCTGTAGGCTCTGCAGGCTCCCATCTCAGCAGGCACTATATCCAGCAAGAAATCAGAGCTTGGCTTCACAGAGCCAAGTTTCAGACCCTTACAATTCAGCCACTCCAGTGGATCTTTACCTAAATGAACATCACAGCTGCCTTTGCAACAATGAGCACTGCATCCCACTGTTGTGATACCATGGTGACCCGTCTTGTAAATACTGAGAACACCCTGGTACTGTAACTTCCTCTCTACAGCCAGCGTGAATTAGGGTTTCCTTTTTCTTCACACTGAGTCACCACCCGGGTTCCAGAACCCCAGAGAAACTGATGTTGCAGTGCTGTCACTGGCCTGGGGTGTCCTCCCACCTGGCCCTCAGCCCACAGCCTGACTATTTCATGGGCCACTGGTCATAATGGCCCAGGAGGTGCAGAGACCATGGGATGGCCTGGACGCCCCTCCAGTGGGAACATCTTTGTAACCTCAAGTAGCCCAATGCAGGGGACACAGGAAGCCTCAGTGAACATTTGTGCATTCGTGTACCTCAGCACAAGGCCCTCAGGGGACAAGAAATGCCAGGAAGCACCTGGAAATGGAAATCACCAAGCTGCTTGGGAAGGGAGAGAAGCCACAGATCCTCCCTCACCCCCTGCAGGCAACACCCTGCAACCTGCTTTGGACGCCATCACTTACCCAGGGCTCCTTGGCAGATGTCTGTGCGGGTGGCTCCTCCAACAATAAACTGGGGATCATCGCAGATCTCCTGGGGACGAGACCCACAAAGTGCTGTCAACCTACCAGGCATGTGCTTTTGCCGTTAGGACATCTCGGTTCCCAATGGGTACATCGGACCCCTTCTCCCTCTCTCTCCCCACCCCCAGGGAAAGCTTTGCGATTAGTTAGACTGACATGGGGGTCCCGATGGGTGTGGGGGACACTCCTGGCTGAGAAGGGGAGTCACTGCCCAATGCTCCCGCCTGCCTAGAGCCTACGTCATCATGCTACTTCCTAGGGCCACAGCGGCACGGAGTCCAGCCTCCTCTGGCGGGCATCGAGCCCCTCCCCACCTGGAGCTGTCCCGCCCGCCGCTGGTCCTTCTCCTCTGCTCCTGCATGGCAGCTTTTGCCTGCGTGGAACCCCTTCCTTTCCCACGCTGTTCTCTCCTTTTCTACACTTTATGTTTCAAGACCCACTGCCGCCTCCTCCACAAAGCCCTCCTTCATAGGCCAGATTCATCCCTGCGATTCTCACTCATCCCTGCGATTCTCAGTCCCAGCGTGTTTGTCCTCTGCCGCTTAGTATTTAGTTGTGTAGTCGGATGGTGCTGATGGGCATCGCTCTGTCCTCAGACACAAACGGCCCTATTTCTGAGGCCGGGGAATGCATCTAGCCTCCTGGGTTTGTCCATGGGCCGTGATCCGTGGGACATCCATATATTGTGGGCCTGCTGTCAGTAGTGTGCGTGGTGCCTTAGCTCGTGGGGCCCTCTCAGAACACGAGGTGGGTATCGTTTCCATGTTACAGGTGAGGACACAGGCTAAGGAGGTAAAGCAACGTGTCCAAAGTGACACTGCCCCTTCATTAGAAGCAGCACTGGGGCGTGGACTTCCTGGTGCAAAAGCATGTACTATTTCTGCCCCCGTGCCGCCTCTATTGATTATTAACAAGCCTCTATGGGTGTTCAAACCTCAGGGTTGTCCCACAAGTAGCAGCCTGACGGAAGCGAACCTTAAACAAATCTGGCCCGCTCCGCAGTGTTTCCTGATTCTGCAGAGCCCCACCCAAAGCCACAGAGGAAGTCGGGGCACCAGCCTGGGCTTCGCTCGGCCTGGGCACCCTCGTAGGAGCTCCACCCCATACCCTCCCTCCTCATGCCCCTCTTCACCAAGCAGAAGTGGTTCCTGGACGAGACCTGGATCTAGCCCGTCCGTCCTGGCTTAGATCACAGCTCTTCTGAAACCACAGTCTGCCCCAGAGCACATCCCTCTCAGGCCTCTGCATTGTCTCACCCCTGCTTAGGCGTCTGTTTGGGGGATGACAGGGACAAAGAGACAGCAAGGCAGCTTTTGTTTTGAGGCCTGCCAGCCAAGCACTTACGCAGCAGATAGAATGGACAGGGCTCGGTGCTGGGAGCCCAACACTGATATTGACAATCCTCAGTGCAGGGAATACTTTCCCCAGAAGGATTTTTCCATTATGTTTCAGAAACTTTGCCGCATCTTTGGCAGCCTCTCTGACGAAGGCAAAGTTCATCAGAGTGGAGCTTAGAGATGCTTCAGAAAACTGCACTGTGCTCACAGCATCTCGGGTATGGAATTAAATATGGATGTTACAAACTGAGGAAAGACGTTGAGGGCTCGGGCTTAGGACTCAGACAGCCTTGAGCTCGGCCGTTTACTATATGGGTTCGATGACCCTGCAAGTTATTTCTCTTTAAGCCTAAGTTTCCTCGTCTGTGAAGTGGGGATGATGATGACAAGAGTACCTATCACGTAGGGTTGTTATGAGGGTTGAATGAGATAACTAAGTAAATGTGCTTTGGTAAACACTCTACACATTACTTATTAGTTTTATTATCATTACTATTATTACTATTTTATAAGAAGTTGACGATGATCGTCACTGAACTTAGAGGCAGAAGATGCAGGGTTGAGGCTGAGTTCAGCCGGCTGAGGATACGCAAGTCAGAAAGCTCTCCGAGGCTCGGTTATCTCAGGACTAACAGCACTTGTCTTTGCTTGCACTTGACTGGGCCGTCCTTGGATTGTGCTGGCTTTCTCCTCACTGTGCCCCCTGCACCAGTGACTTTAGCCACTTCCCCGTCAGCCCCCTTCCCACCCCGGGATCTCTGTTACCAGTGTCGGGAAACCCCGTCTCTGAGGAGCAGCCTGGCCCTACTGTTCCATCATCTCCTGTCCGCCTCTGTTGTTAGACGCTTCCTTTCCAGTGACTCAACACCCAACACACTGTCATCTGAAACAACAGCCTCTCAAAACCCAGGTCCCTGTCTACCTCCCATGCTTCCTGTCTTTCCACAAAGCACCTTTCTGAAAGGACTTGACCAGATCCTTCATTTCTGGTTCCTTACTCTGGAGTCTACAGACATCTGGCTTCTACCCCACTGAAATCCTAGCCCACTGCAGTCGCTCTGTTAATGTCGCCATTGACTTGCTCATGTTTGACGCCAGTGGACACATTTTTGTTCCCCTGGCCTGACCCCAACCACAGCGGTGTGTGAGTGTTTGAGAAGGCAGGCCAGAGGCAGAGAGGGCTGTTGTGGGCTGCGGGCTCTAAACGCGCACAGGCTCGGCACAGTCCTGGTTCCACACGGGACACCTTTTTGAGCAAATATTTAACCTTTCCAA
>NW_017731395.1:4875817-4879035 GCF_001890085.2 Hipposideros armiger | reverse complement strand
GAGAGTCATGGTTTTATCTTTTCTCAGAATTATCTTTTAGCCTAAGGGGGGAAGACCAAATAATACTCTGTGAAGAAAGTGGCATTTAACTTGGTCTTGAAGGATAGTTTGAGACTTCAATATTCAGGATTTTTCTGTGAAACAATGACCCATCAGGAAAAAAGTCTTTGGAATTAAAAAAAAAAAAATTCCTGAGTGTCCCATGGAATGCTGGGTGACACCTTTCCGGGGATCAGGTCTGTAGTGGCCTACACTTTTCATAGTCTTTAAACTACTTTACAACTCTAAGTTGTAGAAAATTGAGAGTAATGTAAATCATTCTTGTCCATATGGATGCAAATGAACTTCCTCCGGTGGAAGTACAATCAGTTTTGCATCCATTAACAAATGTATAGTCTTTGAACTATTTTTTAAAACACCTACTGGTTCCCTAAACCATTCATAAGTTAAATCTTTGACATATGTTCATTTTATATTTGTATGAGAGTCATTATTTTACCCTTTTAAGACAGTATTTTTAAATTAAATGTATTAGGGTAACACTGGTTAATAACATTATATAAATTTCAGGTGTATGACTTAATAACATGACACCTGTATACTCCACTGGGTGCAGACACTTTGTGAACAGGCCCTGTGCCTTAGGCTTTGTTATGTCGTGCACTTACAGGCTTTTAATGGATGATGGAGAAATAAATAAAAAGGGTGAGAAGTATCTGAAGAAAATAGAGGCCCTTTTCTTGCATAAGTGGAGACTATTGGGCACTTGATGCTAACCCCATAAAAACAAAAAAGCAAACACACCTTTTTCTGTTTGATTTTGAGACACTCCTGGGTTTCTGAGACTTGGAGAGAAGAGAGGGGTGCTATAATAAATCGTAAATTCCTAACTGGGCAGGTCTCAGTAGGTAGCCATGCCCCAGGCGTATAGCTTCATTAGTGAGAAGTTTTAAAGAAGCCCTGTTCGTTCTAGCATATCTAGGTTAATACCTAATTCTGAATTGCCAGAAATAACACCCCTCAAAGTCATAACTGCCCTGAAGAGAGCACATAACCTTGTGATCCAATCCCTGCAATGCCCTCACTTTCTCCCGCCTTCACATCATCTTCCTCACATTCCCTTTTTAATTTCAAATGCGTAAATAAAGCCGCAAACTGTTATTCTTCAGAGCATTTGAGATCTTGCCCCCTGGCATATGTCGTCAGTTTTGGCTCAGATAAACTCTTATAAGAATTCTCTACAGGCTTCGATGCTTCTTGCGTCAACAGACTAGAGAGTTCTCCCTGTTGAGAATTAGAGTTCTCCCTACTACAGTATGTCTTCCCTACCTAAGTGTGGCTGTGTTTTTATTTGGCATCCTCCGTTTCCAGTTTGCAAGTCTGGGCACACTGCCCCGATGGGCAGGTAGGTATCCCTGCCCACCACCAGGCTCTGCTTTCTGTACCCTTGGATGACATAGAGTCACAGGCATTCATTTCTAGGACGAAGGTTTCTGGTGCAAGGGTTTTATGAAACCATCGCAATCAAAAACAGAGGAAAAAGACAGCCCTTCCTGGAAGCTGTTGATTTGTTTCATTGTTTGATTTCTCTTGAGCCCACTTGGATTTCTTCTGCGGGTGTTGCGCACGGAAGGGGCGAGGCTGGGCCGGGCACTCGGCAACGGGACTGCGGGCCCCGCTGCCGGCGATGATTCACCCGCCGGGAAGCGCCCTCCGCCCGCCGGGGTGTGGCCTGGCCGCTCCCGGCCTGCTCCGCACTGGGCCCGGGACTCAGGCCTGCAGCGCGCCGGCGGGAGGGACTGCAAGGCCGGTGCTGCCACCTGCGGACGGCTCTGGGATGGCCCCGGACACAGTGGCTCCTGGGTGCAAAAGTTGGGACGCACACCAAAACTGATAGCCAACTTCCCACCTCATGGAGAGCGAGGATGGGCTACACCGAAGGCTGGGGCAGTTGTGACTCGCCGGGAAACACCCTGTGAGTCAGTAGATCAGGGAGTGAGGTCAAGGAGAGGAAGTTAGCTGCCATCCATGGGGCTCATAACTTCGTGTCCTAACAGCTCTGCCTACGTGATCTCATTTAATCCTGACAGCAACTCTGTAGGAAGGTTGCCCTTCTGCTGTTGCCCCATTTTACAGATGGGAAAACCGAGCATCAGAGAGATTCAGTGACATTACCCAATGTCACACAACTAGTCATATGCAGAACAAGAACTCAAAGTCACCAAGGCCTGTTATAATCAGGATGCTACACTGCTGGGGGTCAGCTAGGGGTCAGCTAGGGGTGACAGATGTGGCAAATAAAAATATATCCTCCCAGTTAAATTGGAATTTCAAACCAATACCAGTAACTTTTTAGTGTAAGTGTGGCGAGAAGAAACGTTCCTCTTTCTTCCTCTGATCTAATAATTAAATCAACATGAGACAGATTAACAAGAGAAAATAGTCAAATTTAATTACATGCATACTCGTACATATGGAAACCCCACATACATGAGGGAGTCAGAGACCCCGCATACATGAGCAGTCCCGAGTGAGAAAGGTAAAATAGGATTATGTGGCATTCAGAGCTAAGGATGAGGTCAGGAGCCTGGGGCTTCAGAGGGGAGTCCTTCTCAGGGCCATGTTCAGTAATTAGATGTTCGCCCTGCCCTGCAGATAAGTCAAAAAAGTTGACTGATAATCTCTTATGATGAACAAAGTCTCTAATTTAAATTCTTTAAGGGGGAGGTAAAAGTTTCTTGTGAGCCCCGCCCCAGGTCTCTGTTACCTTCAGCTCAAAAATAATCCACATGCCAAAGTGGCAGGTCTTGGGGAGCCCTGGTCTGAACCCCTTCAGTAAGTATGTTCCAAATATTGCAGGGGAGCATACTTATACTTGAAAATTAGTTGTTTATCTGGAACTCACCTTCAACTGGGAGAACTGAGTCAATATTGGCAGAGTATGTAGACCAGTGTCTGTGTTCCGGCCACTGTGACCTCTGCTGGGCGATAGCAAGAGTCTCAGCTCACACAGAGCAGTGGGTGTGTTGCCTAGGAGTGCTTGACTTCCTCCTCTCCTTTCCTGCACGGATACAGAAGAATTTGTGTTTGTGTGGAAAACTACGCATTGTTCTTAACCAGAAGCAAATTTGTCCTCTCTACCCCACTCGGGACATTTGGCAAGGTCTGCAGACATTATTTTGTTGTCATGACTGGGGGATGCTGTGCTACTGGCCTCT
>NW_017731395.1:4857721-4873367 GCF_001890085.2 Hipposideros armiger | reverse complement strand
TGTGTGTGTGTGTGTGTGTGTGGGTGAGTGTGTGTGAGAGAGAGCGAGAGAGCGAGAGAGCGAGAGAGCGAGAGAGAGAGAGAGAGAGAGCGAGAGAGAGAGAGAGAGAGAGAAAATGTGTGAGTCTCAGAGGACCACTGCCGTGTGCCAGCAGGTGTGTGTGTGTGTGTGTGTGTGTGTGTGTGTGAGAGAGAGAGAGAGAGGACCACTGCAAGGCAATCTCTTTTTGTAGTATTTTCCTTGATTGTTTTTTTCCAAGTGAAAAGAAGAGAAAATACAACACCTAGGCCACACCACCTCCATGGCCTTGGATTTGTGAGGTGTCAGAGGCACAGTTTTCAGCTTCCAGAGGTGCTGTTCGAAGCCACCTTTGGAACAGAGCACCCGCACGTCTGGGCACTGAGCTCCTCGCTTTATGCACAGTGGCACATTTCATCTTCACCATTGGTCCTGGGAGATCTTAATTCCCCATTTTGTAGATGAAAAAACAGGCCCAGCAAAGTGGCAGTGAAGGGCCACAGCTTGCCTGGTCCTAGCGCCCTAGACCACAAGCCTGTGGGTCTCTTTTCCCAGCTCAGGGGGTGAAGGGGGTGGCAGGGGGTCTGCATTGTCACTGGGGCTGAACCAGGTTGTTCTTCTCCCTCATTCAGCTCTGTGATCTGAATTCAGAGGGATCCCAGAGAATATGAATTCCACCGTGTTACAACACATGGCTTTGTTGTAGAGATGTCTTCCTTTTGGAGCGGTTTCAGGGCTATGCGCTGCTTATGACTGTAGCGTGGAGGTGGGACAGGGGAAGGGTGGGTGGGAGGGGCTTCCTGGGGGACCCACGTGCTGAAGAGGAGGTGGGATGGGCTTGTCCGCGATGTTGCAAAAGATGGGAGGCCCTGAGAGGAGGAGGATGGGAGGGAAGCTCCAGAAAGAAAGCTTCGAGAAGCCCAGACGGTCTCCTGGGCCCTCTGACGATTTCCCCAGTCGGGCAGAGCTCAGGGTCTTCTGTCCTGTCATTTCCAAGAGGCCGGAGGGGCAGAGCTACTACCCATCGCCCACCAAATACCATCTCCGGGAGGGATTTTCATAGCCGGTTTCCCCTTGTATATCCTGTATTGGTGGGGTGCTTTGCAATTTTTAAATTGCTCACCATCAGTTGTCATATCTCTTGGACTAGGGAGATACGATCTCTTTGGCAGAGCTCACGGAGTTGTTTGCAGCATGAATCACAATGTATGTGACAGTGCTTGAGGGAACTAACGCACAGCCTTAGGTGCTGTCCTTGTCCTCGGCGGCAGCAGCCATCTTTCTTCTGAAGGCGCTTTGGGACCCCTGCCTTCGCACCGAGCCTGCGGTAGGAGCAAGCACAGGCAAGCATGCTGTTCTCTCCTCTGTGGGAAGTGAGAATTCGAGTGTCTGCACCACAGGCTGCTGGGAGGCACTTTGGCCCCATCCATAATTTCCATCCACAGTACCCCTCAAGCCCCCCAAACAAATATGTTTCTAAGCCAGACAGGGGGCTTACGGAGCAAAAATCGCCTCAAGCCAAGTCCCAGTGCACCCCCTCCGTCTACCATCCACAGCGGCACCTCTGAGTCTTCCCCATGGGGACAGCCTGGATCGGCCCCACATGTGCTCAGGCTTACTCTGCCTGCTCCGCCCTCCTGCGCCTGCCGTCACGGTGGTCACTGTAATGTACCCCAACATGCCAGCTGTGCTTCTCACATGGTAGGAACCCCAGTGCTGGTGTACACGACCATTTAGGTCACCACATTTTGAGAAGCAAGGCTGTATCTGGCCTCTTTGTGTCATTACTCCCCCCAACTCCATTCCTTTTCTCAGCCAATCAGTTAACAGGCTTGTTGCCAGGGAATGAAATGAAAAATATTTAATAACCACAGTGGCCCCAGGCACCCACCCATTGGAAGCTGGCGTTGGCACTGGGGCAGGAGCCCCTGCAGTATGAGGCCATAATCCTTTATGCGTGGATGGGGCAGGGGTGCAGCTGGGGAATGCAGAGAACGTGGGGAGCCAGGGTGGTGGGACAGTGAGGGGACACTGAGGGGGCTGGGGACAGCCAGCTGCCAATCCTGCTGTTATATATGACAGCCACCCGACTCTATCACCTAGTCACTTTGGGTGTCTACATTTCTCTGACTCCATTACATTTGTTTTATGGCAGTTTAGACAGCTTTCAGTATTTTTTTTCTCCTGTACACACTGTTACGTTCTACCTGGGGTCAGGCACTATTTTATTTTTTTTCTTTTCACCCCCTGCCTCCTTCCAGGCACAGGGCCCACCCAGTGACATCTCCTTATTGCCGTGACCCAGCTTATCCCGGGGACCTTATCCCAGGCCCCCTTCCTGTTTCCTTCCCCTCAGCTGGTGTTCCCCATTTTGGTCTTCCATCAGCAAAACAGGTGAAAATGACCATGACTCGGGGACAGCACCAAGAACTTGAGAGTGATCTGGGGCAAGTGTCTTAACCTTCCTGGGTCTCAGTTTTTCCATCTATAAAACCGGGACGATGACATCAATGATAAGGTTAACAAGGGCTTTGGAATTCCCAGATGGGAGGGGACTTAGAAATGTAGCTTGGGTTGTTGATAAAAATCAAGTGAGGTTTTGGTGCTTTCCTTCTGTACTGTGAGGCCCGAATGCACTATAATTACTGTAGCGTCTCACATTCTGTGACCCATATGACAGAATCCAGGCTTGGATGGAATTTTAGAGGTCTTCTAATGCAGTGCTCACCAAACTTTCTTCAACAGACCACAAGTTCCATGAGGTATGAATGGATGATCTGTGGTGTGTGTGGGTGTGAGTATGTGGATGTGAGCAATCAGTGGTCAAATAAAGTTAGGCAATGCTTCACAGTAGGTTCCCGTTCTTAATGAGTCCTCATGTAGGTTATCACATTAAAGGCTCTGACAAGTCCTGTATCAAAGAATTCTGTTTAACCTAGTCTGCCAAAGGTCAACACAAAGTTAGAAGTGCAAGAGATTTATTGGGGGGTAATGCCTGTGAAAGATAAGGGGGAGAGGGAACCCTAGACAGGGTAGGGGGGCTTTCAGACCACTGTACAGGCCTGACAGCAGTGAGAAGAGAGAGAGGAGGAACGGTGATGGGGCAGGAAGGTGCTTGGCCTTCACGGCTGTCAGGAGAAAGTCTCCGCCAAGCCAATGGCGACTCCAGGACAAAGCGGGCCCATTCGAGGTGGCAGCAGCCTGCCCAGGACCTCTGCCGCATTGCCACTGGCTGGAACGGGGGGCGTCTTCCTCTCGAACGCTCTGCATGTATTTATTCATTTATTCCTCACACTAACTCTATGAGACAGGTCTTGCTATTTTCCCCCTACATTTACAGATGAGGAAACTGAGGCACCAAGAACTTCAACAACTTGCCCAGGGTCACCCAGCCAGTGATGAATTTGGACACCAGGCTGCATTTCGGAATGTCTGTCTTAGACATGGGGCAATGTGATTCGCAGAGTGAATGGAGCAAAAATGCACCTTCTGACCCTCATTCACTATCACACTGCAAACATCAATGGCCGCATCGCCGATGGCTTCCCCCATCCTAAATGCAGTGAAGGCTGCCCAGTTCTCACCTGTGTCTCCTGGGGCTGGCCTGGCATGTTCCTCCCATTCCCCCACACCCCTTCTTCCCTTGGCTTCAGTTTTTCTTCCACCTCCTGGCTGTTCTTTCTCAGCATCCGTCACCAGCTCCCCTTCTCTGCCTGTACCTCTGTGTAGGTTGTTTGGGCCATTTCTGCCTCCAACCGGCCTGGTTCAACATCTCTGCATCCAACTTGCAGTCACCTGCCAAGGCAGCTAGCGCTGGGGGTAGAGTGCCAGGAAATTTCCACTGGCTGACACTTCTTCCTCCTCTGGGAGCAGTTGTTTTGTTCTTTGATTTGTTTTCTTTCTATCATCTCAATATGTATATACACAGAGGAGATGCTTTTATGGACTTCAATATATTTATTTTTTAGCATATTAACTTGGGCTTCCAGATGCAGCTAGTGGAAGCTTAATGGTACCCAAGTCATTCTCCAGGTGATTTATAACTTAAATATCTAAAGAATTGAAAGATTGGAAAGACATTCTTTTGCATCAGTCTCTTCCGAGGAGGAGCCTGTCACGGGGACCCTGTGTGAGGCCAAATAAGGGAATATTACAAAAAGGGCCTCAGAGAGGACTCCTGGGTCTGAGTCACGTCCGAACTATGCGACCTCACAGCTCCTGACTCAGAGCCAGGGAGGTTCCTTAGCTCTTCGTGACAAGGATGAGAATCACAAAAGCAACAGGCTGAGAGGTGGAGAAGGAGAGCGGGACCACCTCCTCTCATCCGACTGCTGCGGATAACAAGGCCAGGCCAGAGAAGGGCCGTGACGGCTGAAGGGCCGCGGCCATCGCGGAGGCAGGGCTGGAGCCAGCAATCGGGCCTTGGACTCACAGAGTGGGGGAACCAACAACCCTGCTGCCTACTCCTCAGGCTGCCCCAGCCTCTGCTTGGAGGCTGAACATGTGGGGCCCTGTCACTCTGCCTCTGACCCGGTTTTGCTGGGAGGCCTGGGCTTCCTGACTTATACCCGGAAGGGTGTGCCTGGGAGGAATTTCCCCGGAGGAAAAATCAGCTGTCTAGGGACTGATCAGAAACGCAAGTCACATCAAGACATATGTGCTCTCTAATGTGCATTCTGTGATGTGCCTTGGAATAGAAATCGAAGATCACAGGAATGAATAATTAGAGCTATTACCTGAGCACTTTTTCTGTAACTTCTGTTATGGCGCTTATCACTAGGTGCTGCATGTATTTCTGTCTATGAGTCCCTGCTGGCCTGTAAGTTCTGAAATGGACTGTGTCTTCCTCCTTCAGCTTGTGATCCTGGCATAGTACCTGACTGACACCTGGTGGTCCTTGGTGAGGTTTGATGAATGAAGGATTGTAGACACAAAGCTTACCCATGGCAAAGCTTGTCAGTGTCTTCTATGTTTGTGCCACTGACCTGGGGTGGTGGGAATGCTTCTTGGGGCTCTATGTCCTGCTAACGGGTACCTGGATGGAGAGTTTTGAGGAGTCCAGGTTTAACATCTACCAGGATTGTTTCAGATGTCTGGGTTTAGAGTGAGGTGGGGTGCGGCATCCCTTCTTACAAGAGAACCAGAAGGTCTCTCCCCAGGGTGGGGCCCTGGTGACCTAGACTCTAGGGAAAAGGTGAGAATGTTCTTGGCCAAAAGGCCCTGCAAGCATTTCCTGCTGCTTCCTCCTCCCCTCACTCTAGGTGGCTGGACTGGTCCATCCGTCAGCTGTGGGTGCTGGTGCTGGTATAGAGGGTGGGGTGGGGTCTTCTCAGGGTGTCTGCTTAGGATCAGACTGGCCACCTACACACAGCCCAGCCTCTACCCCATTTTTTACCCCTGGGGGCATTTCGAGGCCGGCGACAAAGTACTGGAAACCAAAGGAACTCAGGGAGCTCCCCTGGCCTCTTGAGAATTCATGCTTAGGGATGGGGAGGGTGGGTAAGGTGGAGGTGACGGTGGTAATGTGGTGAGGGGGCACCACAGAGGCCAGAGGTGGGAGGGGCCTTGCAGGGGCAGCGAGGGGGTCACTGAAGGGTTAAGGAGGTGAGTGTCATGATCAGGCGGAACAGGGAAGGGGGACAGGGCCTCTGGGCCCCATCACAGGTATGCCAGGGGCACTGGAACCTCCTTCCTGGAGGTACAGCTGACCAGGACTGCAGACACTCTACCCACGCCCCCCTTTTTCCTCAGAGGAGGTCCTGATGGGACAGGACTTGGCCTTTTAGAAGACAATGGCTCTCCGTGTTTTCTCCCCATATGTCCTGGCTCACAGGGACACAGCCTGCTCACTTACTCCTGCACCAACAGGCTGGGGTGATTTCTCTGAGTCTTGGAGAATTTTAAATGTCGCTAAGGTTTCCAGAACAACTATAAGCCTGTATGGTAAAGTCTTTACCCCAAAATAACCATGTGTGAACAACGGTGGGTGATGTCACAGACAGGTGGGTGAGGTGGTGCTTCCCAAGGCCTTTTTGGTGGTGCGTTGGCTCCACCACATGGCGAGACGCAATATTGTTATTCCAAAGCATGAAACGCCCCTTTTAGCTGTGGGCCAGGAAATCTTGACCTCAAAAGGCCTTTGATACTTTTCAACATAAACAACTAACAAAGTGTATTGCTATGGACATCAGGCAGCCGTGACTCCGGATTCCAGAGCCCTCTGGAGTTTGATACAAAGTTGTTCATTTATCTATCTTCTCTACTGTTATATCTACCTGTCTGTCTATCTATCTATCTATCTATCTATCTATCTATCTATCTATCTATCTATCTATCCATTATCTATATATCAATCGAAGAGCTATGCCAATTTCAACTGAAGGGAGAGGCATTTTCAAGGAGAAAAAGTCAATAGCAGCTGAGAGGTCAAGTAAGAGAGCTGGAGAGTGGCCACTGGACTTAGTTACTGCAGTGATGGGACCGGAGGCCAGAAGGTTCAGGCTCTTCCTGTCCTCCCAGCAAACCTCATTGCCCTGTGTCCTGAGTAGTGCTTTCTAAACCTCATCATCCTGCATGCACCACACTCCTTTATTTCTCTTATATGCACATGACACACACACACACACACACACACACACACACACACACACACACACACCCCATTTCATATGCTGTGTGTGTGTATAATATATTTTTTGAACTATTTCAGAATGAATTGCAGCCACTGTGCCTACTTACCCCTAAATCAAAGTCAGAATATTTAACATTGATATATTGCCATTACTAATCCTCAGTTTGTATTTAAATTGCATCAGTCGTCCCAATGCCTTTTATAACCTTTATGACATTTTTCCAGGCAAACGATCCAATCCTGCAGCATGAAGTGCATTTCATTGTTATGTCGTTTTATTCTGTTTTAGTCTAGAGCAGTTCCTCAGTCTTATTTTGTCTTTTAAGACCTTGACATTTTTGAAGAATTATAGGCTAGTTTGTACATGCCCTTTAATTTGGGTATGTCTGATGCTTCTTCATGATTAGCTTAGGGGATGCATTTTGGGCAGTAATATAGAAGGGACGTGGTGTCTTTCTCAGGACATTGCATTGGGAGGCCCGTGATATTGATTTGCCCCATTACTGGTGATGTTAATTTCGGTCACTTCGTGAAGGTGGTGTCTGCCAGTTTCTCCCTTGGAAAGTTACTATTTTCCCCTTTGTAAGGAATAAGTCATTTGTTGGGAAATGCTTTGAAACTGTAAAGCTATCTTGTTCCTCATCAGACTTTCATTCGCTAGTTGTAGCATTCATGGATAATTCTTGCCTGCCTCAATCATTACGATGAGTATTCAAAATAGCATTTTTCTCATTTTATTGTTTTTTTCTACCTTTATTGCCTGGCATTCTACTGATAAGAAGAGCTTTCCCTTTTTCTCCAGCTACTTATATAAATAAGGACATAGGGATTCTTATTTTACTCAGTGGATTATAATCCATTACTATCATTATGTATTTAGTTAGTTTTATTAAAGATTTCTATTAAAGTATAGCTAACATACAATATTATATTAGTTTCAGGGGTACGCCATAGTTATTCAACATTTATATACCTAAAGAAGTGATCACCATGATAAGTCCAGCAACCATCTGACGCTGTACCACACTATCACAATATTATTGACTATATTCCCCATGCTGTACATTACATCAGATGTACAGCATAGTGGTTAGACATTTCTATAATTTAAGAAGTGATCCCCCTGACTAGTCTAGTACCCACCAGCATTATACATAGTTATTACCATATTATTGACAATACTCCCTGTGCTTTACTTTACATCCCCATGACTGTTTTGTAACTTCCAATTTGTGTTTCTTAATTCCTTCATCTTTTTCACCCTGTCCCCAACCCCCTCCCATCTATCACCCTGATAAGTCTAGTATCCATCTGACACCATACTTAGTTATTACAATATTATTGACTATATTCTTTATGCTATACCCTACATCCCCATCACTACTTTGTAACAACCAATTTGTACTTCTTAATCCCTTCCCATTTTTCACCCATCCCCTCAAACCCCACCCATCTGGCAACTATCAATATGTTATCGTATCAATGAGTTTGTTTCTGCTTCATTTGTTTCTTTATTTTGTTCTTTAGATTCCACTTATAAGAGAAATCATATGATGGTTGACTGTCGCTGTCTGACATACTATACTCAGCATAATACCCTCTACGTCCATTCATGTTGTTGCAGATGGTAAGATTTCATTCTTTTTTATGGCAGAGTAATAGTCTATTGTATAATGTACCACCTCTTCTTTATCCATTCACCCATTCAGGGACACCCAGATTGCTTTCGTATCTTGGCCATTGTAAACAATGCTTCAATGAATGTATGGATGAACACGTCCCCTCGAATTAGTGTTTTGGATTTCTTTGGATAAATATCCAGGAGTGGGATTACTGGGTCCTTCTTTGTCTCCTTTTATAGCCTTTTTTAAAGTTTTTTTGGTCTGATATAAGTATTGCTACTCCAGCTTTTTTGTTTGTTTGTTTCCATTTTCATGAAATAACTTTTTCCATCCCTTTATTTTTAGTCTGTGTGTGTCTTTTGATCTGAAGTGAGTTTCTTGTAGGCCGAATATGTATAGGTCTTGCTTTCTTATCCATTCAGCCACCCTATGTCTTTTGATTGAAGCATTTAATTCATTTACATTTAAAGTAACTGTTCATAGATATGTAGTTAATTGCCATTTTATTATTCACATTTTTAATCTTTTTTTTTTTTTCATCTTGAAGTTTTTCTAACATTCCTTGTAATACTGGTTTGGTGGTGATGAATTCCTTTAGCTTTTTCTTGTCTGGGAAGCTCTTTACCTGTCTTTCAATCTTAATGATAGCCTTGCTGGGTAGAGTAATCTTGGTTGTAGTTCCTTGCTGGTCATCATTTTGAATATTTCCTGCCAGTCCCTTCTGGCTTGCAAAGTTTCTGTTGAGAAATCAGCTGACAGTCTTAGGGGAGCTTGCTTGTAGGTAATTAACTGCTTTCCTCTTGCTGCTTTTAGGAGTCTCTCTTTGTCTTTAATCTTTGGCATTTTAATTATGATGTGTCTTGGTGTGGGTCTCTTTCGAGTTCATCTTGTTTGGGATGCTCTGTGCTTCCTGGGCTTGTATATCTATTTCCTTTGCCAGGTTAGGGACATTTTCAGTCATTATTTCTTCAAATAGGTTTTCAGTTACTTGCTCTCTCTCCTCTCCTTCTGGTACCCCTATGATGCAAATGTTGGTACGCTTGATATTACCCTAGAAGCTCCTTAAAATGTCCTCATTTTTTTGCATTCTCTTTTCTTTTCTGCTGTTCTGTTTGGGTGTTTTCTGCTACCTTATCTTCTGAATTGCTGATTTGATCCTCTGCTTCATCTAATCTACTGTTGGTTCCCTGTAATGTAGTCTTCATTTCAGTTGTTGTATTCTTTATTTCTGACTGGTTCTTTTTTTATGTTTATTATCTCCATTTTTATGTTTCCGATCTTTTTGTTGAAGTTCTCCCTGAGATCACTGAGTATCCCTATAACCAGTGTTTGGAATTCTGCATCTGGTAGGTTGCTTATCTCTGTTTTGTTTAGTTATTTTTCTGGGTCTTTGTTCTGTTCTTTTATTTAGGACATGTTTCTTTGTCTCCCCATTTTGGCTGCCTCCCTGTGCTTGTTTCTATATATTAGGTAGGGCTGCAATGTCTCCCAGTCTTAGCAGAGTGGCCTTATGTAGTAGATGTTCTGTGGGGCCCAGTGGCACAGTCTCCCTGGTCACTAGATCCAGGTGCTTCAGATGTGTCCCTTGTGTGGGTTGTGTGTGTCCTCCAATTATAGTTGAGCCTTAGTTGCTGTTTGCACATCAGTGGGAGATATTGACATTTGGGCTCATTGGTTGTGAGGAATGGCTTTATTACAGTGAAGGAGCAATTGTGGAGGGGCTGACCGTATGAAGCAGGATTTGTTTTAGCAGGGCTCTGGTGCCTGCCCAGTCTACTCTTTGGGTGTGTTGTCCTTGGAGGTGTCTGGATTATACTCTAGCTCAGTTTGAAGCTGGCCATTGGCCATGCCAGTCCCAGTGCCACCTGGGAGGGGACCTCCTGCAGGCCAAGTTCAGCTGCAGCATGTGCCTGTGCCCTGCCTGGGGCCACTTGGTATGAGCCACAAAGCAATCTGCATATGGCCACTCCCTGTACTGTGTGCTTGGAGGTGCCTTGAGAGGCCAGGCCATGAATCTAGACTGGCTGTTCCTATGTCAGGCTTAGGGCTGCTCAGCAGAGGTATGGGACATGCTGATGCCAGACTGCTTATTTGGGTTTTGTGAATCTTTGAGAGACTTTAGGAAAGTCTGTAGCATGAGTCAAGGCAGGTGGTTTGTACAGAAAAGTCACTGGACGCAACTTGGGTGTGCCTGAAAGTTGGGTGGGGTTTGGTCTCAGAATCAGCAGGGTGGGGCGAGTGAACGGCATTAGCCACATTGACGGAGACTCATATACGGCGGCCACCTGTGTCTGCACACACGCAGTGGGAGGGCTTAACAACAACAACAACAAATGGCTTCCACCAGCTCCTCCGTCTGGGAGAAAGCTGCGCTCGGCCCTCATCTTGAAACTAGACAACTCAGTTCCTCCCCATATGTCCCTGGCATCTTTTGAGCTGCTGCCCCAGCACTGGAGCTCAGAGTAAGTGAGTTAATCAGCAAGTAAGTTCATGTGTGGGCCTTTAAAGAGGAGCGTCTGGGAGTGCAGCTGCCCTCCATCTCACTCAGCCACAACCTCTGCAGGTTTTCACAATCAGAAATGATGGGGCTTCGCTCCCTGGCACTGGAACCTTGGGCTGGGGAGCCTAGTGCAGCTCGTGGACCCCTAGCTCCTCTTGACGGGGATCTCCTTTTGGTGGAGGATCTCCACAGCCAAGATATCCCTAATGTTTTTCAAGGGCCACATGCAGGTGTGGGGCCAACCCATTCCACATCTCTGCCCCTCCTACCAGTCTCGAGGTGGCTGCTTCTGTATGTCCTTAGTTATAGGGCTTCGGTTCAGCAAGATTTCAGGTGGTTCTCCACGATGGCTGTTTTGTAGTTTAGTTTTAATTTTGATGTGGTCGTGAGAGGAGGCAAACACAGCGTCTACCTACTCCACCATCTTGACTGACACAAAACCTTTCATTATTTATTTTGATGCTCAAATTGCCCCAGATTTGGCCAGTGGAAATCCCCTCAAGCCAGCTCCTGTGTCCTTTTGACATGTCCTCATCATTCTTTGAGCACTCCCTTACTTCCTGGCACATAAATATATTCCAGATTCCTCTTATACTTTTCCTGCCCCAGCTCTGAATTAACCTTTCTTTAAGGAGCCTTGGTTCCTTTTAGTGGAGAATGGTATTTAGAAACCAAGGTCTAGGTGCTTATTGTTACTGAAGTAGTGGTGCTTCCAGACCTTCATGGCAGACAAATCTATGTCCTCTCTATACAGAGAATGCTGTCTTCTCTCCAGTTTATAGGCCCACCCAAAGATTTTCTTATTCTTTAGCAGAATGTACCTTTTTCGATTTGTTATTTACTATTGAATAGGGCTCAGATTCTATAAAGTTACATGTTAACGTGAGTTTTGTCTAGTCCAGATATAAGTAATTTCTTTCAGGTAAAAAATAAAACAACCAACACCAAAACCTGAACAAATAAAAAACAATACCTCCAAATCCTAAAGTTACAGATTTCTTGCCCTGTATGGCATTAACCAGTGTTTTATATAACCCAGAAATCCTATTTTAATGTTCTTTATTTAGTACCTATAATATTTAATCTCTCAAATTCTCTTTGAATCAGCTTTACCATCCCCCTGGTTCTCTCTTAATTTGGTAAATAAATCATAAAAAATAGGTATAAACTCACTCATTTTATGAAAGTGAATAAATAAAATAAAATTCTAACTTATAAAAAAATTATACAATACTTTGCCATATGAGTTCATAAAGACCTGCAATTACAAAGGAGCACTGTAGGGTTTGTTTTAAACTTCCCTCTTTCCGTATCTGCAATTCCCTTCTCCAACAATGAGAAACATGGCTTCTGTCATTCTTAATATATTTCTCCATTTGCTTAATCCAAGAATGCACGAAAAGTAGTTTTGAATTACTAACCCATACTACTGTGAAAATCAAAACTATTCACCAGTGTTTGGTATTTAAAAAAAAAATTTTTTTTTTTCTGTCTTTACTGAGGATATATGGTCAAAACACTATGGGCAGTCTTTTGGGTTAGTCCTTTTTTCTTCTTTTCCAATAAATTCTGAGTGTGAAATATGTTTAAAATAGAACTGGTCTGGTTTATTCCACTACTTTTGCTAGAGTGTTGTTCATTGAAACAAACCCTCACTTTGTGCACAAAGTAGCTACGTAAATAGAAATATCGCATATACATATAACAGAATGTAAAAAAAAAAGCTGAGGTTTGATCATCTCCCAGGTGGTGTGCATTCAATTTACCAGCCACATATTTTTTACTAGCCTTTTGCTGATGTCCTAACTACACATTAGTTCTTTCCACCCCAGATGGAAAATGACAGTGTTGGCACATTTTAATTAACTCCAGTTATTTTTCTCTACTCAGAACTTGGAGAAATTGATATCCCTGTAGAGGATCCCAGATAATAAAAGGCCTCTATGGACCGTTCAAAGCCAGTCTTAAACAAGAGGTTGAACACCATTCCTGATTACTCAGTTTTATGGGTGGTGCGAAGGGAATTTTTTTATGACTCATATAAATGACATCTAATTTTTAGTTCTGAATAGCTTGGCTGTGTGTTTTGTCAACAGTAGTATCAGGAACAAGACTCTAACAAAACCTAACTCTGGGCAAAATTTGGAGTTTATCTTTAGGTTTCTGGTCCCCATTTCATCACCCTTGCCCATCTTTTTTTTTTTTTTAACTTTTAACAAGTTTCCATTTATTTAAAAAAAAACTTAAGGTATCCAAAATGAATACACACCTGAAAGTATTTTCTGAGGGAACTACTCAGCTAACCTACGATATCAATAAGCACAAGGTGGTTTTAAAGAACACTTGCTTGTAGATACCTTTGAAATGAACATTTTACATAAAATTCAGGTTATTATACACACAAATAGGGCTTCTCAAAGGGCAGCACCATTTCTTGACTGAGGGAGTGAAAATATACCATATCTTAGGGGCTTTTCAAAATACAACACTATCCACCCCTGGAAAAACATTTTATTCTAATACATGTCTATTTTTTTTTAAGCATCCTACAGACTATAAATATCAGTCTTTAATATCCCACATAAACAAAAAGCTCTTTGGGGGTACTGTTCAGAGTAAAAGGGTGTTCAAACCAGAGAACTGGGGAGAAAACCACTGTGGTTTATCCTTAGCTATGATTGGTCAGTTTCTGCTCTGAGCTCATAAAGCACGACTGTGATATAATTACCAAGAACTGCTATAGAAAGCTCTGGCTGGGCTGAGCTTTTAGTCCGTTAATAGCCCAGGAAACTGATTTGTGGTGACCTATTGGCCTTGGACTTCCTAGCTTTTCTCCTCCCCCCTCCCGTTTTATTTTTTCCCTTCACTCTTGCTTTCCTGGTCTCATTTTTTTTCTTTTTTATTATTTTTGCTTATTTTTCTTTGCTCACTTTTCCCATTTTTCTTTTGTTCTTTTTTCCTCATTCTTTTATTTTAATTTTCTCAAATTTTATTTTCTCAAATTCTCTTCTTCATTATTTTTTCCTTTAAAATTTTAAGTTAGTATTTTTAGTTTTTATTGTTAGTACACTTAGTATACATAGCGTAGTTAGCATAGTTACTGTTTGTTAGCACATTTAGTAATTTGATAGTTATTAATAGTATATTTACTTAGTGTAGTTAGCATAATTATTGTTTGTTAGCACGGTTAGTAATATTGATAGTTATTAATAGTCTATTTAGTCGTATAGTTAGCATACTTATTATTTGTTAGTACTGTTAGTAATATTGATAATTATTAATATTATATTTAGTCAGTGTAGTTACCATACTTACTGTTACCACGGTTAGTAATATTGATAGTTATTAATAGTCTATTTAGTCATACTAGTTAGCATACTAATTATTTGTTAGCACGGTTAGTAATATTGATAGAGTTATTAATAGTATATTTAGTCGGTGTAATTAGAATAGTTATTGTTTGGTAGTACGGTTAGTAATATTAATAGAGTTATTAATAGTATATTTAGCATAGTTACATAGTTATTGTTTGTGAGTACAGTTAGTAATATTGTTGATAGATTTGTATATTTAGTCAGAGTAGTTAGTATAGTTATTTTTTGTTAAAACAATAATATTGATAGAGTTATTAATAGTATTTTAGTCAGTATAGTTAGCATACTTATTGTTTGTTATCACAGTTCGTGAGTTAGTACCATTAGTGAGTGCAGTATGGACTTAAAACGCAAATTTAAAATTATAAAGTCGAGGGGGAAGGTAACACCTTTAAATCCTCTGGGGCCCCAGAGCTGTAGTCCATCCCCAGCTGCTGAGGACAGGACCAACACCCCAGCACCCATCCAGGGCTCCAAAATCGCCTCTCCCGAGCCCCGGAGCCATAGTCCATCCCCAGCTGCTGAGGCCAGGACCACCAGTCCGGCACCGATCCAGGGCTCCAAAATCGCCTCTCCCGAGCCCAGCGCAACCTCTAGGACCATAGCTCTCGGGTCTAGCGCGAGCTCCAAGGCCATGACTCCTGAGCCGAGACCACGCTGCAGGACCGCCACGCCTGAGCCGAGACCAGACTCCAGGACCACCAACCAAAGAGCTGAAGTCCAGGTTCGCACAGTGCAGGTNCCAGACTCCAGGACCACCAACCAAAGAGCTGAAGTCCAGGTTCGCACAGTGCAGGTGAAGCCTTTCCAACCTCCGGGGCCCCAGAGCCGTAGTCCTTCCCCAGCCGCTGAGGCCAGGACCACCAGTCCAGCACCCATCCAGGGCTCCAAAATCGCCTCTCCCGAGCCCAGCACGAGCACGAGGACCATAGCTCCCCAGTCTAGTGTGAGCTCCAGGACCAGTCTAAGCTCTGGGACCACTACTAGTGAGCCCAGCCCAATCTTTTGGAACACTACATCTGAGTCCAGCTCAAGCTCCAGGACCACTACTCCCGAGGCCAGACCAGACTCCAGAACCACCACTTCTGAGCCCAGCCAGGGGTTCAAGACCGCCCCTCCTGAGCGCAGACCAGGGTCCAGGATCGCCACCCCTGAGACCAGCAGGGTCTCCAGGACTGTCACCCCCGAGCCCAGCCATGGCTCCTGGACCACCAATCCTATGCCCACCGTGCACTTCAACTTCATTCCTGGGCCCATCCCAGAATCCAGGACCCACACTTTTGAATTAAGCCCAAAGACCAGCACCACTATCCTTAGCCTAGCCCCCCTGTGTCACCCTGGAGACTATCCCTCCAGCAGCAACAGTGGGAACCGAGGGAAAAGCCAGGGCCGCCGGGGGCTGTTTAGGAGATGTATAAGTGGTCTAGGTAGCTTCTGCTGTCTGCCATCCAAGAAGAGGCGCCAAAGGTTAAAGTTTTAGATAAAGCCTTTTTACAGTTTG
>NW_017731395.1:4853792-4856746 GCF_001890085.2 Hipposideros armiger | reverse complement strand
CCCAAACCCAGCAAATGCTCTACGAACACCATGCCAAACCCAGCCCATAATCAATGACTCCCACTCCTGAGCCCATCCTGTGCTCAAGGACCACACTCCAGAGCTCAGCCATGCTCCAGGACAGCCATTCCCCAGCCCAGCCCCAAATCCAAGACCTCCGCTTGTGAGCACAGCCCAGAATCCAGGACCACCACACCCGAGCCCAGCCCTGGCTCCAGGACGGCCTCTCTGGTGCCCAGTTCGTGCTCCAGGACTGCCAATTCCAAGTCCAGTCTGTGCTTCAGAACTACCACTCCAGAGCCCAGCCATGCTCTAGGACCACCATTCCGCAGCCCAGCCCAGCATCCAGGACTGCCACTCCCAAGCACAGCCCGTGCTCCAGGGCCACCACTCTTAAGCGTAGACCATGCTCTAGGACGCCACTCCAGAGCACAGTGAGAGTTCCAGGACCGCTACTCCCAAGCCCAGCCTGTGCTCGAGGACAGCCACAACCGAGCCCACCCTGTGCTCCAAGACAGCCACTCCTAAGTCTATCCTGTGCTGCAGGAACACCACTCCTGGGCCCAGCCGGTGTCTCCAGGACCACCATACCTGAGCCCAGCCCATGTTCCTGCACCACCATTTTGGAGCTTAGCCCCAAATCCAAGCTACCACTCCTGAGCCCAGCCGCCGAGAATCCAAGACCACGACTCCCTAGCCCAGCCAATAATCCAGGACCGCCAACCACAGACCAGTACAGAATCCACAACCACCACATTTGAGCCCAGCATGGGCTCCGGGTCTGTCTGCCACTCCTACCCAGCCCATGCTCCAGGACCGCCATGCCAAACTCAGCCCAGAATTCAGGACTGACACTCCCACCCAGCCCGTGCTCCAGGACCACCACCCCATAGCCCAGCCATGCTCTAGGACCGCCACTGCCAAGCCCAGCCCAGAATCCAGGACCGCCAGTCCTGAGCTCAGCATGGGTTCCAGGCCCCCGACTCCCAAGCCCAGCCGGGGCTCCAGGACGGCCTCTCCAGTGCCCAGTTCGTGCTCCAGGACTGTCCATTCCAAGTCCAGCCTGTGCTCCAGGACAACCACTCCAGAGCCCAGCCATGCTCTAGGACCACCATTCCGCAGCCCCGCCCAGAATCCAGGACTGCCAAACCCGACCCCAGCCCTGGCTCCAGGACAACTCCCAAGTCAATCCGCAGCTGTAGACCGCCACTCCCAAGCCCAGCTTATATTCCAGGACTGCCACTCCAAGCACAGTCCGTGCTCCAGGGCCACCATTCTTGAGCGTAGACCATGCTCTAGGACGCCACTCCAGAGCCCAGTGAGAGTTCCAGGACTGCCACTCCCGAGCCCAACCTGTGCTCGAGGACTGCCACAACCGAGCCACCCTGTGCTCCAGGACAGCCACTCCTAAGTCTATCCTGTGCTGCAGGAACACCACTTTCAAGTCCAGCCTGGGCTCCAGGACTGTCATTTCTGAAGCTAGCCCGGGCTCCAGGATGGCCACTCTCAAACCCAGCCCAGAATCCAGGACTGCCAGTCCCAAGCCCATCACAGGCTGTAGGACCTCAGTCTTGAGCCTAGCCGGTGCTCTAGGACCACCATTCCGCAGCCCAGCCCAGAATCCAGGACTGCCTCTCCTGAGCTCGGCAGCCCAGCTCCAGGTGTAGCTGTTGTTCAGCATCTTAGCTGTAGAGGGCAGTGTTACTGGCCCTCATATGTGGGATCCTAACTGGGGCCCTCTGGCGTCCCAAGCCAGCTCTTAACCAATGCTCCACTCAGCCGGCCCCATCCTTGCCCATCTTAGTGCTATTCTCTTTACATTCCATGTATGCAGTGCCATTAGCATCCCTTCTTACACATTTTAAAATCTTTCATAACAGAATCTGAAATTCATCCACATTAAGGTATAAATAACTGATGCTAGCTTAAAATATTGCTCCTCTCTTCTAAACTCTTATGAGACAACCAAGTTAGTGGCCCATGATCCTACCCTCAGGGTTGGCGACATAATTTCAGGGCTCAGTGCAAAACAAAAAAGTGGCTACATTCATCAAGACCCAGAAAAAAAGTACCACTAAAATAGAAACCTTTCTTCTTTAAAGATTTTTTTTTTGCTTGTAAAATGTAATAAGGGTAATACTGATACATGAGAAAGAAAGTTGTAAATTGTAAAAGTATACTGTCTTTGGTGTCATAATTTCATATAATACAATGAATGAGAATACTTTATTAATTTGATATTGTGATTGATCTTAAGAGTTTTCTGGCTCACTTTTCTGCAAGTTCATTTATTAGGGCATCAAAATTTATACTTTCATGATGGTGACAGCAGAGTATTAAACTAAATGTCAGGCCCTTCTGAGAGCAGGGTCCTGTGTGACTGCAGTTCGCATGCTCATGTAGCTGGCTCTGCCTACTCTGTTGGTAGCTGGGTTCCCTGGAAGTAGAAGCTGAGATGGAGTTTGACGTGCAGAGTATTTATTAGGGACCAAAGTCTGAATGAAAGTGAGAAGAAGTGGTCTTAGTCAGAGGGAGAAGTCAAAACGCAATGCAGTTGTGATGAAATTTTGGCCAGTCCCATGGTGTGCTCTGGACCATCCGTGCCCATAGGAGATGCCAGGTTGGGCCACGGTGTCTTTATCCTTTTGCTCCTATCAGTCACTAGATGCAGGCGGCCCCAATGGCAGGAAGTGTGATTACCAGAAAGTATCTCACACTCAGCAGCTTTAGGGTTTGCCTCAGTCACAGAGAGCCACCTCACGCAAGGACACGCCCTTTCCATGTTGACTCACATCTTCCTTTGTCTTTTGAGGAGAATATATTGACAAACCGAATCCAGCTATATGCATATGATGATAATCACAACCAACTGCGTGGGTCTGTTCCAAGAACAGAGTGTTGGTTTAACGTTAGGGGATCAGGGGATCGATCATTGAGACTGATCTACAGAATGA
>NW_017731395.1:4838426-4853492 GCF_001890085.2 Hipposideros armiger | reverse complement strand
AAATGAAGGGAGGGAGGAAAGGAGGAAGGATGGAAGGAAGAAGTTATCAAGCTACAAAAAGAACACAGAAGAACTATAAATGCATTTTGCGAAGCGAAAGAAGCCAACCTGAAAAAGCTACAATACTGTATGATTCCAACTATATGACACTCTGGAAGAGGCAAAACTACGGAGACAGTAAAAAGATGGTTACCTGCTTGGGGGAAGGGAGGAAGGGATATATAGGCAGGGCACGGAAGATTTTTAGGGGAGTGAAACTACTCTGTTATGATAGTATAATGGTAGATGTAAGTCATTATACATTTGTCCAAACTCACAGAATGTGCAACACAGAGTGAACCCTAATGTAATTCATGGACTATAGTTATAGTACAGTATCCATATTGGCTCAGCAACTACCATAAATGGGCCGCACTAATGCAAGATGTTAATAATAGGAGAAATGGTGTAAGTGTGTGTAGGAGGGTGAGGGGTGTAAAGGAACTCTGTCCTTTCTGCTCAACTTTTCTGTAAACCTAAAACTTCTCTAAAAAATAGTCTTCTGATTAAAAACAAATATTACCAGGAGGCTGAGTACAGAGATGGTTTTGGTGCAAGTAACAGAATCCAACTCAAACTAAACCAAAACAAAAGTTGTGGGCTTTTGTGATAGGGCTGGATCCTGAGGGCACGGGGGCCTGCAGAGTGAAGATGTACATCCAAGGTCATGACAGAGCATCTGAAGTTGTTAGCAGGGCTATGATGGTGCAGGAAAAGGAACATGGAAGGTGCATCTGGGATCCGAAGCAGAATCCTCACCATGGATGGGCTCACTGAGGGCCTGTAGTGTTGGCGGTGCTCTGAGGAGTCTTGCTGCTGGTGAGTTTGGGAAAACCATGAAATCTGCTGGCCGACTTACAACATGGTGACGACCCACAACATAGGGACAGGAGGCTCAGGAGTAAAACCTCATCTAGGTTGTGTCTCCACACATTTCATTTTACCAACCCAGTTTTCTCTTACCTTTCTCTACAATACACTCAATTCCACATATGCAAGAAGGCCTGCACATACAGAAGCAACCCCACCATATAGTATCCATCTTATATGTCCAGTTTTCCCCAATTGTCTCCAAAATATTTTTTTGTAGTTTGTTCAAATTGGGATCTACAGAAGACTCATGCTGCATTTGATTGATAATTTTCTTAACTACCTTCAAGGTCTATAACATAACTCACCACCCCTTCCCATGACATTTATTTGTCAAAGAAAGTGTATCATTTGTCCTGTGGAATTTCCCACATTTGGTAGCTCGCTGATTGTATCCTCATGGCATCGTTTAACATGGGTCTCTAACCCAATGGTGCTTAAGTGGGGGTGATTTTTGTCACCCAGGGAACACTTGGCAGTGTCCGGACATTTTTGGTTGTCGTGACTGCAGGTTGCTACTGACATGTAGTAAGTCGAGGCCAGGGATGCTGTGAAACATCCTATAAGGCACAGAACAGCTCCCCCAACAAAGAATTATCTGGTCCAAAATGTCACTAGCACAGACATTGAAAGACCCTGTTTAAACTTTTATTCTGTCTACAATGTCAGATCTAGAGGTTTGATTAGGTTCAAGATTCAAGTTCACTTTTGGAGAGACGATAGACTTCTTCCCAGGTGGACCTGTGTTGTACATCCTATTACATCATATAAGAAGGCAGTAATGCCCCATTTTTATGATACACAGATTGATAAGTGGGTTTAGGTGTTGTCAGCCTGATCAATCCATTATAAAGTTCCTCTGTAACTTTTTATCTAATAGTTTTATCATTAAGGGTTGAAAAATGGTGACTTCTAATTCTACCGCTCATTCTCCTATTAGCTATAATTCTTCTAGAAAGAAAAGCATTGCCTTATCAGCGATTTACCCTGAAATACAGTCCATACAGGAAAGGCAGGATAAATACACAATTCTTTTCCTTTATCAATTTTCAAAATGCCCTAGTTGTGAGTAAAATATGTTTAGAATATTCTTTATGGGTGTTTTCAGAAAAACTAGCTAGTAGCCACCCTCTGGGGAAAGAAACAGGAAGAGTGTCACTAAAGGGACGTGATACTTAGCACTTGGTTTTAAACGAGTCTGCAAGGCCTGTTGGGATGAAACAGTGTTCTAGGGGGCAGCAGAGACCACTAGCTGCTGTAGCCAGAACACTTTGGCTTTGATACCTTTAAAAACTCTTTAACTCTGACTGTTGCCATTTGCAGCTCTAATGTCAGCTAGCTAGGATCTCAGCTGATCTGAGAGGCCACATCCGGGTCATGGCCGCTGGGAGGAGTACGGGTTGGTGCTCCTGGCCCTTGCTACCTGCCGTTTTAAGATTGTCTTACCTGGGAGTAGCAGCAGGAACCTCGCCAGCCCTGTGGGGTCTGTCTGTGACAAGAAAGCAGCTTCCACCAAGTTCAGCTCCCAGGTACATCCTGTATGTTTTCAAGAGGTCATTTGTCTCTTTAAACAGTGTCAATATGGTATCTCGGGTAAGAACGTAGGCTTTTAGGTAAGAGAAACCTGGGTTCAAATCCTGGTTCTGCTACTTACGAAATGTGTGGTGAAACTCAGCTTTCTTGCCCATGAGACGTGGTTGATGATAGTTGCTATTACACAGGGTTGCTGTTGCTGAAACAGAAGATGATATAGGTAAAGGGCTCAGCTGGTTGCTTAATGTGAGGTGGTGCGCGTGCATGCGCAGTAACCGTGAAGGAGCGCTCACCTTCTGGGGTGGCGCTTGGCCCAGCTCTGGGGCTGATGGCTGCCTTTAGCTTGTCCAGGTACCCGTCGCCTCCCGACAAGTGTGGTTTGGCTGAGCGCATAGCGAAGCTGTGTTCCAAGCCTCCCATATCCTCTGCGTCAGATGAGTGAAGGAAGACCTGGGAGAAAAGTGACTTCTCCAGGTGACAGTGAGGATGGGACGGAGAGGAGGCTGGGATACAGGTCTACGGGCTCGTATGGCTACATCTAAACTACTACTTTCTTTTAGACAGTCTTAGCCCTTCTCTAAGCCTTTCTCAGCTTGCCTTGGTTGAAGTCATATTTGCAAACCTTTTCAGAGAATTGTGCATGAAGTGAGCCCTCAGGATGTACGTGTACTTAAATTCCTATAATTATACCCACACTGGGCTCCATGATACGCTGTCTCTTTCCAATTCAAGGATGCAAGATACAAAGCTTGACTCTAACTTGTATGTTTAGCTCATTATTCATTCACCAAACAGGTACTGAACATCTATTATGTGTCAGGTAGTGGGCCACAGGCAAGGGGTTTGAGATAATGGGGGTGGGGTGGAGAGACAGGGATAAAAAATGCAGTCTTTGCACGCGAGAAATTTCAACTCTAATGGGAGGAGTGGAGGACATACAGAACCGGGAAGCAAACCAATGATTACAATTTGATGTGATACTCAGGATGGCTTTTACTTGGGGAACCTTTCTGGAGGAGTGATACTTGAAATTAATCAAGGAAGATGCGCCATGGCTAAGCAGAAAGAGACAGAGTGACTGTCATTTCAGTTAAAGGGCATGTGGGGGTGTAAAAAGGCATGGTGGGTTTAGGGGAGTTTCTTATAGTTTTGTATGAAGGAAGCATAGGCTCATAGGATCATGATGGGGCTGGGGCTGGGGCAGGTGAGGGGGTGGGGGTCATGGTACCATGACAAGGAGTTGGAACATCATCTTTAAGGCACAGTGAGGGACACTGAAAGACTTTAAGTAACAGAATCACATTAAAGATTGCAAGGAGTTGAGAAATTTGGAAGGCTAAGGTCATGATCCAAGCTAGGAGGGGTAAAGAATTGTACTGAAACCATGGCTGTGGGGATAGAGAGAAATAACTCAAGGGACATTTAGGAGAAAGACTGGACAGGACATGTGTTCCAACAGTAATCATGGGAAGGCTTTACATCAACGTTTTGTAATCAACCTTGAGAAATTGCTATGCTATACCCTAGTAATCACCTGGCTATTACAGGTTCAGCTTGGGGCACTCCTCAAGTTTGCAGGAAATTGGAAATCTAATAAGATCCTATGAACATTTTTTTTCTTCCTTTGCCTTTCCTTTGAAAAACCCAGTGGAAAATTCAGTATTCGCTTTTTTAAAGGGTGCAGCTGGGATGAGAAACTTGGCTTTTTCCCAAAGCAGTCTGTAGCCTGCAAGGAGAGACGATTGAGTGGCTGTGGACACCTTCCTCCCAGCCAATTTCACTCCCAGCTCTGTAGTGGCACCAGGGTAGTCAGATTTGAGGGTCCTTGGACAGGGTTCCCAGCCCATAAATATCTCCCCCTCTGCCTGCTGTGGGAATTTTTTTTTCACTGTTAAAGTTCAAAAATGGATTAATTGTAATCCTCGATTTATAACACATTGTCATCATTAATCCATGCTTAGCCTCCCTTAATTTATTCTTGATAGCGTAATGAACTCCTGTGTATCCACCACCCCACTCAGGAACGAAAACATTACCTAAAACTTATATGTCTCCCACCCCATCTGCCCCTCTTCAAGGGGGAAAGGACCACTATTCTGATCTTGGTGTTTATCTTTCTCTTTTGGTGTGTTTATTTCATATATTTGTGTGTATGTGTGTACTGTTTTTTACATTCAAAACTGCCCCCACTAATATGGGAAGAGCTTCCCTAAGCTTGGAGAAGAGCAAATAAGCATTCCTTGGGAGTAGAGCCTGGCAGCTTCCTAAATATGTTTCTTATTAAAAACTTAAAACATACCTCTTACAAAAAAATCATTCAGTAAAATTGATAGTCCAAGAAAACATGTTTCTTCTCCAGCATGTCACCAGGTACCCTGGAGGGCACATGTCCCCAGTTAGAGAGACACTTCTGGCTTCCATGACTGCTGGAAAAATGGGCTCTGACTGCCTCAGAGCAGGGCAGCCCTCCAAGAGAGACACAGGGAAGGGCCCTGTCTCCCCGCCTGCCCAGCCCCACCGTCACTACCCTGTTTAGACTGTCATCAATTCTTGCCTGGTTTATAGCAACTGTCTCTTAACTCGAGAGAAAACTTCGACACGCAAAGCCCCTCCGTGTCTTGCCTATTGCCTCATCCTTCACCCTGGCTGCTCTGGGTCATTAGTATTCCTTCCTGCCATTACTCATGCTGCTCCTCTAGTCTCAAATGCCCCTTTCTCACTGCCCTCAGCATCCTTCAGGTCCTATATTCTTCAGGTCCATGATCCATTTGGAATGCCACCTCCTCCACGAAGCCTTCCGTATCACCCCTTCCCTCAGAACGGACTGCTCCTTTCTTTTGAGTGTTGCTCTGTCCTTCCCATGGCATTGACGTTTCCTATGGGCAGGGACGGGGCTTGTTTGTCCTTTTATCCTTCTACCCAGCATAGTGTTGGCCTTGAGAGGGCTTGTGGGTTGGAGAGCTGAATGAGTAAATGGACTTCTCCCTTTCAGACATCATGCCTCATGACCTATTGCCCAGGTCAGGGCTTCCCCCTGGTAGGCATTGCACGTCCTGTGTCATGGAAAGAACATGACATTTAAAATCAGAAGATGTGGGCTCACGTTTGCCATTTGAGTGACGTTGGGCTAGTCTGACAGTACAACATACCTATAGACTTGCTGTGAGTCTCTAATCAGCCATGGACTTGAAAGTGCTTCAAAGACCTAGCATTCTCTTCAGATAGAAGTTTCTACTGCATTATTTAGTTATACTGGATCAGCAGGATCTGGGCTGGCCACTGGGGGGCACAGTCTCACCTGGCCTTCCAACTGGGCTTGACTGGGCCCCTTCCTGCCAGGGAGGAGGGCCTGCCTGGTGTGTGATCCCAAAACATGATGAGAGACCCCACACACCTGGAGAGCGATGAACCCACACACCTGACCTACAGCCCTTCTGTTTTCTTAGAGGGGGTTCAGTCTTACAGCTCTGGCACCTTTTGGCATGATGGGACACTTCCTGTCCTGGATAGATGGGGAACCAATCTATTCCTTAGAGACCACTCGTGAATGCTTGGATCATAGCAGGCCTTCTCTGTAATACTATTTTCTTTTCTTCTTTTTTTTTTTTTAGCTGAGTCATCCTGCCACTTGTTGGCAGCTCAGCAGCAGCTCAGCTCAGGCTGGGACTCGAACCGCCCTTGCTCAGAGGTTGCACTCTTGAGCGAGCTCTTAACCAACTGAGCCACTCGCCAGCCCGGTTTTCTCTTCATTTACATTTTTTCTTGAGAAATAATTCACACGTTATTGGGTTGTCGGAAAAGTCATGACGCATTTTTGTAACGAAAAATGTAGAAAACGTACGTCATGACTTTTCCGACAAACCAATATAAAGCCCACCATTTTAAAGTATACACATCTGTGGTTTTTAGTACATTTACTAAGTTGTGCAGCCATCACCACTATCTAATTCCAAAAAATTTACATCACCCCAAAAGGAAATCTCATACCTATTTGTACTCAGTCCCAATTCTCGTCTCTGCCCAATCTCTGGCAACCAATAATCAGCTTTTTGTTTCTGTGGATTTGCCAATCCTGGACATTTCCTATAACTGGAACCATAAAGTATACTTTCGTGACTGGCTTCTTCCCCGTAGCATAATGTTTTCGGGGTTCATCCATGTTGTAGCACATGTCAGTGCCTCATTCCTTTTATGGCTGAATAATATTCCATGGTATGTCCACACCACATTTTATTTATCTCTTCATCCATTGATAGACATTTGGGTTGTTTCCACTTTGGGGCTATTATGAATAATGCTGTTACGAGCCTTGGTGTATAAGGTTTTGTGCGGACTTGTGTTTTCAGTTCTCTTTTAGAGAGTGGAGTGTTACCTGCAGTTACTAGGGAACTCGGTGTTTGGCATTTAGAGGGGCTGCCAGACTGTTTTCCAAAGCAGTGGCAGCATTTTACCTCCTCGCCGGGAGCAATGTGTGAGAACTCTGCAATACTCCTGACATTGGATGCACCCCATGCTTGCTGCAGTCCACTTTCACATCTCTTTCCCAACATTATTGTGAAGCCCAGCAACAAGCCTTGCAAACTTCAATTGTCTGAGGAGCACCCTTGGGCCTTTGGAAGGTTTATCTTCCATGCTGAGGGGATACCGCAGCCTTGGTGCTTCTAGTCAAGGAGGAGGCACCTGTGGACAGAGCTCAGCTGGTGGGCGTGCTGAAGGGAACTGCATTCACCTGCCCTGTTTACCAGAGAGTTCTGCCTGTGTAGTTAATTGTCACTAGGCCTGTTTCTGCTTGGCCTCGGCAGCCTCTCTCATGGATCCTGGGCTTCCTGGAAGGGAGCAGGCATTGGCTTTTGGGAGGCGGGGGTGACATCTGTCCAGGTTGGCAGAGCCAGCGGGCATAGGCTGCTTCTTTCTGGGCACCTGGCTGGATGACAGGAAGACGTTGGCCTCTGCCCAGGGAGACAGAGTCGGGGGCCTGGGGCGCAGAGACGGCTCCTGACTCTACTCGCTTTGCTTCTGGCGACTTGGTAAGTGAGGGCTCTATTTGCAGCAGCTCAGACAGGTCTGGCTAGATGAGGAAGGGTTTGTTTGTGCGGCATCTGGATGTGACAAGTGAGGTAATTGAGGCAGGTGGGGTGGGAAGGAGATCTAATCTCAGAGGAGTCCCTTATGGAGAAGGAAGATTGCCAGCTGCGCTTACTCTGAGATTGGATGGCTCATTTTAGTCTAAGGGGAATGTTTCGGGGAGGCAGAGGGGAGAAATGGAGGCAGGGAAAATATCCCATGAGGTCCTTGTCAATTAACTAATGACCCTACCTGGCGATGTCAGGTCCATTTACCTGGTGTGCACATATCCAACCAGTGGGCATCCCATACCCGTGGGCGTTGATTTATTCAACAAACATTTATTCACTCCCTATTATGCACTGGGAGCTTTCTAGGCTCTAGCAATGCAGAGATGAACAAAACCAACACAGACCACTATCCCTGGGGAGCTCGGAGACTGGTGGGGTGGAGGGTCACTCCTTAAATGGTTGCTGGGCAGGGTGCTGCAGGTTGCTCTGAGAGCAGGTAAGAAGGCGGTGGCTTTGTATAGGGGGGGGGTGTCCAGAAAGCCTTCCCAGGGGGCAGTTGGTCTGAGTGGCTGAGCAAGGGGTGGGGGTGGAGAGCTGGGCATTTCCAGCAGAGGGCACAGCAAGTACAAGACCCGGAAATGGGACAGAACCCCACATTCCAGGACCCCAAAGAAAGCCAGACGGCTGAGAGCAGAGAGAGGAGAGCATGGGACAGGAGGTGGAGAGGGCAGGTAGGGCCAGGGTGCTTAGGGTCATAAAGCCTGTGCAAACCCGCTCCCTCCTCTTCTCCTAGGAGCCATGAGCCGCCATTGGGAGTGGTAAGCTTAGAAGTGACTTGGTCAGGTTTGTGTTTGAAGTGACCACTCTGGATAGAGTGAGATTGCTCATGGCTGTCAATCACAAGCGTCAGATAACTAGGCAGCAGATTCAAAGGTAAAAATAAATATTCCTTTTCCTTTCCCACAGACGTGTTGATTTCTCCCGGAATCCAATGTGCTTTAGAGGATTCTGTGTTGATTGAATGGAGCTGTGGTTCTGGTTTTAAAGGAGGATGGGCCACCTAAGTGAGGCCAGGGTCAACTTTGGGGGCTGGTAAAAATGAAAAACCGTGAACCTTGGGTGAACTTAATAGTGGTGGGGATCGGGGGACAGACATTGAATCAAGGCAAAGTGATGCTTATGGAAAGAAGGTGAGGCGCCCAGAGGGGCCAGGACCATAGCTAGGCCCTTCTGATATGTGCTTGAGCCTCTGAAGGTCACTTTGGCCTTGAATTTCTGGTGAAACCTCAGGCTCATGTTTTCCCCTGGACACCTGGGGATCAGACTCTTCTTTCTGCTTGCCCAGACCTACCCATCTAGCTAAGTGCTTTCTGCATAGACTGGCACTGGCTTAGAAGGTCAGAGCGGGGGCTTCAGAGGCCAGCTGGTCCAGGGCTTCTCAGCGCGTGGTCCGTGGACCCCTGCATCGGCTCCATCTCTGGGACAGTAGTTTAAAAACGGCATACTCCTGGGTCTTGCCTCAGACCCACTGAGTCAGAGTTCTTAGGAGCAGGGACAAGTGCTAGCGCCTTAGGAAATCAGCATTTTAAGCACACTGGCTTTGTTTCCGGTGGCAGTTGTAATACATTGTCACATACCTGGTGGCTTAAAGCAACAGAAATATATTCTCACAGTTTTAGGGGACAGAAACGCAAAATCAGTTTCACTGAGCTGAAATCAAGGTGTCGGCAAGGCCACACTCCCTCCAGAGGCCCTCGCGGGGAATTCTTTCCTTGCCTTTTCCAGCTTCCAGTGGCTTCTAGCTTCCTTGGCCGGTGGCAGCATCGCTCCGGTCTCTGCCTCTGTGGACACATCGCCATGTCCTTTTTTTTGTCTGTTGTCAAATTTCCCTCGGCCTTTGTCTTATGACGACACCCGGGATTGCATTTAGGGCCTTCATCCTGTCCCTATTTTAAGACATTAATCATGTCTGCAAAGACCCTTTTTCCAGAGACTAGGACTTGAGATCTTTGGGGGACCATTTTCCCAGCCTGCAACCCACACACAAAAGTTCAAAAGTCACCAATAGGGTTTACATCCTTAGGGTACAACAGGCCTGGGAGGTTGGAGCCCCAAGTAAAGGATCGGTACAAGGTCACAGAGCCCATAATCCGCTTTTGAGATTGGAACCCCAGGCCTTCTCTTTCTGGTCCTGGCTCCCAGGAATAATAACAGTTGACAACTACCGAGTGCTTCTTATGTCTTGATCTAAGCAAAAGTACTAGCTCACCACCCTTCTAAACAACCTTGTGAGGTAGGTCCTACTATTATCTTCGATTTTACAGATAAGAAAATTAAGGGGAAGAGGGGTTAAAGAACTTGCCCGAGGTTATTATTTAACAGAGCGAATTACTGATGGAGCTGGGATAGAAACCCAGGCAATCAGAGGTCAAAACCTTCATTCATAGTTGGAACAGTGTCCAGTTGGGCTCACTGTGATCCGCTCTGTGAATCACCCCATTTCTAATATTTTTGTCCTCCTGGCAAATATGGAACTACGCTTTTCTGGAAGGAAAGGAGGCCCCTCTGACCCCTTGCCCTCCTCCTGCTCAGAACTTCTCCAGTTCCTTGGTGCATCCTTAAACTTACCTCAAGCTGCACCACAGGCCTGCCCACCTCAGCCAATGGGCCCCCTGGGAGGCAAGAGGGTGTTGCAGGGAGGTGGGGACAGCTGAGATCCTAATGAATTTCTTAGGTTAATGGCCTGGGAGGGGCCCTAGAAGGTTCCCAGCCTCAAAATGGCCTGCTGAAAGGCAGACAGGGAAGGTGGGGCATATTTGGGTACATATTTGCTTCTGGCTGTGACTCACCTCCCTGTGGAGCAGGGCCTCAGGTGAAACATTTACCTGCTCCACCTCCCCTCCAAGCTGCCTTATAGCTCCCCTCCCAGCGGGGCAGGCCTCAGAGACCACAGAGCAGCCCTGCCTTCCTGTCTACCCCACGGAGCCCACCCACAGCCATGGCAGCCCTGGCGGCTGGCATCTCCAAGCAGCGGGCAGCAGCTGAAGGGCTCGGCACCAACCAGAAAGCCGTGAAATACTTGGGTCAGGACTTCGAGGCTCTGAGACAGCAATGCTTGGACTCAGGGGTCTTATTTAAGGACCCCGAGTTCCCAGCATGCCCATCAGCCTTGGGCTACAAGGATCTTGGACCAGGCTCCCCGCAAACGCAAGGCATTGTCTGGAAGCGGCCCACGGTAAGGAGATGGGCTGGCTGTTCGAGGGTCATGCAGGATGGAGGGCCCTCAGTTCTGGTCAGAAGTAGCCGAGGGAGGTGTCATGGCTCTGTCTCTTAAATTCCTGTACCCCATGTTTCAGAACACATCTCTCCTTTTAAAAATCTTTTTCAGAGGTGGTAAGGTATTAGAGGGAAGAGCATGCATGGGCTTTGGGACCGAACAAGTTAGATTTGAATCCTAACTCTGCCTCGGTGGCCTTGGACAGATAACTTCTGTGAGCCTCAGTTTTCTCATCTGTAAAATGGTGCTACTGGCACCTTATTTTTCAGGGTTGGTGTGAGGATTAGAGATAAAGCTCAGAGGATAGGGTCCAGCGCCTAACAGACACAGAATACGTGGAACCAATCAGTGCTAGATGTAATCGTTGGTAAGGGGTCAGGTGTGATGTTACTCCTGGAAGCTAAAGGGGTGCTTAAGGTCATGAATTGTTCTATCGGGTGGTGAGTGGAGAGGTGAGGGCTGTGGGTTAGTGAATGCAGATGGAACTCAGGGGCTCCCGGGTGCTGTCACTGGTACCAGCCAAAGCTCAGGGGCAGTGAACAGAGAACTGCCCTCCTGACACCTAAGCCCGTGACCTACATATGTCTCCTGTCAGTGGTTTAACCTCTGGGATAGGAGCCCCTTCCACACAGAGTGCTTGTGAGAATTGAGATACTCATATGAAGTATTCTGTACAGTGTCTGGCACATAAAAAGTCTCAGTGGCCCTTGGCTAGGGCACCTTTTGTCTTCTAGATCATGAATGGGAAAATTAAGTCTCCAGACCTATCTTCTTGGCCAAGGTTGAAAATGGAGGATGAGAAGCGAATTCTTTGGAAATGGTCAAATCATCCTTTAACTCCAGCTACCTCTACCCCTTCCTTTTCACTCTATCAGTTTTGCACAATGGTTCCTACTCTTGAGATAACTCCTTTGCCTTCCTGCCTACCCTGGCCCATCTTCCCATCCCCCCCGGACCTATGGGGTTCCTTTGGGATGTTGGCAAAATCAAGGTTGAGAATCATGGCTTTGTATCCTAATCTCAAGGGTTGACAGCCGTATTTCATTTCAACAGATAGTTTTTTTTTTTAAAGCCTCTGTCTTGCGCTAGGCATTGTGAGGGACGATTTAGGAAGGCGGTTGGGGAGAAACTGAAAGAATGAGGTGTGGACTCAGCTCTGAGGGAGGTTATGGGGAGACAGACACATGAATAAAGGACCGAGACATCCTGGGCAGAATGAAGGAGGTACTCACAGAGGCACGAGTGTGGCGTGGGTGCCTGGGGTGTTAGGGCTGAGTGATGGGACCACCTCAGGAAGGAGGCCATATTCCGGTGGGATTGAAGGACCCCAAGGGGCCTGGGGATGGGGAGGAGGATGGAAATGGGGGGAAGAGAAGATTCCACTTTGTGACCAAAGTCAGGCATCAGTGCACCTTTGCCTAGTTCTTCTCTTTTCTTTGATATTCTTTTATATATATATATAGATTTCATTGGGGAACAGTGTGTTTTTCCTGGACCCGTCAGCTCCAAGTCAAGTCATTGTCTTCAATCGAGTTGTAGAGGGTGCAGTTCACAGTGGCCCATGTAGGGATCGAACCAGCAACCTTGGCGTTATCAGCACCACGCTCTAACCAACTGAGCTAACCGGTCACCCCAGCCTTTGAAATTCTTAAAGCCCTTACCTTCCCAACCACATTGCCTGTTCTCTCCCAGCGTCTACATCTGATCTCACTGTTCATGTAAATATGGTCATTTTTAGACTGGATGTGCTGATTTGTGCCTGTCAACAAAATGCAATAAAATCCAGAGGATGAGGTAGCAGACCCTGATTAATGTGGAGTTGAAGTATTCCCGTTGTTCGGGGTTTTCAGATGAATAAATAAATGCTTCTCCATTCTCCCTCATCAACGAAGAATGGTCACACAGCTGCTTTTGGCAAGGCTGTGCTCGCACACCACACAGCACATTCCAGGACACAGGTTTAGGCTCTGAGTTTACAAACAATTAAATAGACCCATGAGATGGTGACGACCCTGATTCTGTCTCTATCTGGGACGTGCCGTGGATCCTGGGAAAAAAACAGCATGTTCCTAAATGCATTATCGCTTTCTCCTCAGGGGCCTCTCGGGGGCCTGGAAGAAGGTTGGGATGCTCAGAAATGAGGTGCATAATGAGTTCACTTGCTGCTTCCTTTCCCCTCCTTCCCTCACTTTCCCCTCCTTCCCTACCTCCCTCCCTCCTTTCTTCCTTAAATTGTGATAAGATACACATAACAAAATTTACCCTGGGTACGTTATATATGTGAAATCGTACAGAGGTTCTTTTGTGTCTGGTTAATTTCACTTAGCATAACGTCCTCCATGTGTCACATGTGTCAGGACTTTATTCCTTTTCAAGGCTGGATAATATTCCACTGTGTGCAAGTACACTACATATGTTTTCATCCATCCATCCATCAGTAGACACTTAGGTTACTTCCACCTTTGGGCTATTGTGGAGCATGCTTCTATGAATATGGGGGTACAAATATCTCTTTGAGACCCTGCTTTCAATTCTTTTGGTTATATACCCAGAAGTTGAGTTGCTAGATCATACAGCAATTATAGTTTCAATTTTTTTGAGGCACTTCCATCTTGCTTTCTGTAGCCACTGTACCATTTTACATCCCCACCGGCAGTTTCTCCACATCCTTGCCAATGTTTGTTCTTTTCTGGTTTTTGATAGTGGCCATCCTAATGGGTGTGAGGTGATATCTCATTGTGGTTTTGGTTTGCATAGTCCATAGTTAGGAGCTGAAGCCACAGGTTTGGGTGATGTCACCAAGAGAGAATGCTTAGAGCAGGTTATTGCTTCATGAAATGGGATCTCTAGAGAAGGTTGGGGACCCGGCCCCAGGGTTCCCTGATTCTTAGGGGTGAGCAGAGCAGAGGAGCCCTTGAAGGAGATTGAGAAGAGGTATTTAGACAAGTAAAGAGAAAGTCAAGGGCGAGTAAGGGTACAGGAGCTAAGAGAACAGAGTTTTCAGCAATAAAATGAGGTATGGGCAATACATGATCTCCTAGGTCACTTCCAGGTCTGAACTCGATGATTCTAAAGTCTACTTTACCCGGGCTGCCATCATCACTGGGCATCTTATGGCTTGTGTTTTGTCTCAAATTGCTTTCAGGAATTGTGTCCCAGCCCTCAGTTTATCGTTGGTGGAGCCACGCGCACAGACATTTGTCAGGGGGGTCTAGGTGAGTAACTGGGGAGAGCCCTATTTGCTTTGGGGGAGGGCGGGCGTGTATGGGTAATGAGTAACATCCGATTAAGCTGTTAGACTTGACCGACTGTAGTTACCTTTAAGTGGACATCATTTGCCCTATAAAACGGCCATGTCTGTACAATTATGAGCTGTCATAATAGATGCTTTTATAATTAGTAAGAAAACAAGGATCCTATCTTTCTAGCCAAGCTTTCTTTCATAGGTCCAGAATCCTGGGATTATGAGCCTTTCTTTCATATTCCCTCCACATGAGGTGCCGTGAAGCTTAGGAAGCACTTTTTTATATTTTGTTTTCTAAGTTCTAGCCTCAAGTGTCAGAAATTGAGGTTTTCCTCCAAAGCACGTTAGTGTGGTTGAGCTCCCAGGCCCTCCTGATCCCAGGGCCTCAGTGTCTGTGTTGGACGACACTGATATTTTAGGGGACAGCATGGCCCTGAATTGAATTTGCTGGGCTTCCAAACTGCCATCCGGTCACAGCTGCAAAATGTAGAACTGGAAATGAAAGCTGTGAGGAGACAAATCCTACTTGGTGAAAATCAGCAAAACAAACAAAATCTCAGCATCTGCACCGCCCCGATAACCTTTATCTTTCAGGAGGTTCCCCTCCTTTTTTTTTTCTCCTTGTTCTAGCCGGAAAACTCAGTCTCCTCAGCCTGCTGGAAACCTGTATGATTTTGAAAATCACAAGGGCATGTTATTTGAAATGCCTCCAGTGTTCTCTCCTTTAATGAGTGTAGCAAACCATCCCCTTAGCCAGAGCTCATGTAATGATAAAGCAGTGAGAATGATTCGGGGTGCCACACACAAACGTGTGCCCCATTTCCTGAAAACCTCTGTGGCCTCAGCCTTTGTGTCTGGGTCCCAGAGGTGTAGCATTCTGACCTTTCCTGTGCTGGGTACGTGCGGCGTGCCTTTTACTCCCCGCTAAATGTTGCTCCTAATTTAGCGTGTGTCTCAGGGAAATGCAACTTCCTGTCTTACGCTTTTAGCGGCTTCTTTTTTTTTTTTTTTTTTTTTTTTTTTTTTTT
>NW_017731395.1:4822996-4838386 GCF_001890085.2 Hipposideros armiger | reverse complement strand
TGAGCCATCCTGCTACCTGTTGGCAGCTCAGCGGCTGCTCAGCTTGGGCTGGACTCGAACCGCTGTTGCTCAGAGCTCAAACTCTTGAGCGAGCTAGCGGCTTCTTGTTAGAGATGTTTTCACTTTGGAAAAGGTGTTTAGTAAGTGCCTTTTAATTGATTGACTTAGATAGATAGATCTTCCTTTGACTAGTTTTAAACAAGGGGAATACAGCGTTTGCAGAAAGAGGCCTGAACATGACCATGGTGAGTGTGTGCTGCTGTTGGATGGAGGCGGTAGCTGGAAGTGCAGAAAATGAACCCAAACTAATGCTCAGAATCCAGCTCATGTCAAGGTCAGTGGGGCCTCTCTGTAGATGCCGCTTTGGGTTAGGTCGGCTGCTGAGGAGGTGGTTTTTAATGAACAGAGAGGAAGTCTTAACTTCTTGAAGGGGCAGGCGCTTGGTAGGGGGCTCAGGGCCTGTTGATCTGATGGAGTCTGAACAAGTAGAAAAGTGGTGCCTCTCAGCACCAGGGTGGAAGCTGTGTGCCTGTGAGATTGGAGCCAGGGCTGGCCCTGGACAATGGTAGATAGTGGGGAGATTACGAGGAGAGATTCCTCACCCAAGAACAAGGCGGTGCCATGGGGCACCTGTTAAATGACGTGGATTAATGTTTGTTCATTGCTTCATTGGCTTTTCAGAGTCCGACACAGCTCAGTGGGGCCCAATCTAGGTTTAAAAAATTTTATTGTTATTATTTTTTAACAGTTGATCTATATAATGAAAATGATGCCTTCCCCCTCCCATAGTTTTGTGTTACTATTTTATTATTATTCTGAATATACACCATCTAAATATTACATGAACTGAAAGTTTACAGTGAAAATCTACTCCATTCCTCACTGCCCTGCAAACCACTTTTAAAAAAATCCTTTCAGTGTTCTTTTAACGCAAATTCAAGCCAGTCTAAATGCATAGTCTAATGTTTGTCCCTCTCTTGCATTGAAGGTAGCATACTGTAAACACTGTTTGGCACCTTGCCATTATTTGCTATTATTTTATTTAGTAAAAGAGCCTGACGATCTTTCCATATCAGTGTATAAAAAGTTTCGTTTGTTTTTAACCACCCCGAGCCCTGTACTCTATTGTGTGAGGTACCACAGTTGATTTATCTTGTCTCCCACTGATGGGCATGAGCTATCTTCTCACTATTATAAGAAATGTTGCTCAGCATGTTCTTCTCCATACATTCTTGGACATTGAGGGTATTTGTCAGCAGGTCTGATGTATGGCTGCTTCAGTCATGGCAGGCGCCCACTGCCCCTTCCTCCTTACTGTTTGCTCAACCATGGCCTCCATCCTGAACATGTCGGTCTCTTGGCTCCCGTCAGAGTTTGTGCTGACATAGAGTCCAGGAGCTGACTTTCTTCGGGGAGCTCATTATAGGAAAATAAAGGTGGGAAACTCTGTCATGCTAAAGATTCGATTGCCCCAGTAATTCTTAGTGTGGAATATGACTTGGTGTTGGGCGGTTCGGTCTCTGCAGCAGGGCAGTGTGGTTTTGGCCTCTACACAAGTAATGACATGGGTGTCTTTTGATGAAACAGCCCCCAAACCAAAGCGGTCCCTGGGTCCCCAAGCCTGGGTCTCTTCATTCTGGGCACACCAAGGACGGGTGTCTCCTGCAACCCCAGCCTCTCCACGCTCTCCTGTCTTGGCAGAGCCCATACTCACCATGTCTAGCTAGGGCCACACACACGGCATCCCACTAGAGTGGGAGGAAAACTCAGGGAACACCGTATTGTGATGGAGTCACTGTAAGTGTGTGACTCCCTGTAGGACACTCCCTGAGGGACACACCTGTGGGTGTCCATTTCCAGTGTGTGCTCAGGGTTGGCACATCCTTCGGGGAACCGCAGAAACCCTGCTTGTCCCTCTGCTGCGGTTCCAGCACAGTCTGCCTCTTCCTTGAATATCGGCTCATGCATGTCCCCAAACTTCTTGAAGCCTCTGTGGCCGGTGAAATAGACTCTCTCTAATTCACGAAGTGCACATTTCTGGCTGTGTGCATGCCACACAGTAAGTCATGCCTGTTGCTGAGACAAGGCATTAGTTATGCCTATGGTTGTGAAAATGCAACAGGACTGGAAATGGCTCTAGGCATAAATGGGCCCCAAAGCCACAGGAGGGATGTGCCTCTACAACCACAGAAGACATTGGTCTCTGGAAAATTTTGACACTTGCTCTTTTGAGGCGTAGGGAACAGCAGAGTTTCTTCTTTTTAACAAATGAGCAGAGACGTCTAGAATTTAGACAAAATGAGAGCGCTTTCTGAATAAGTGCTATAGTGTTTATCCAAACTTTTGATCTAGGGGTGGTTTATTTTCCATGCTGAGCAGGATTAGTCGTGAGGTAAGCTCTCCTTTGAAGGTTTGCTGGGCATTGGGGTTTCTCTCCCTGTATCTGGGCGTCCCCACCTATTTTTCCCTCTTGGTCTTATATCTGTGTTTTCTTGTGCTGCTGTGTGCTTATCTCGTCTACCCTCCTTTCCCTCTTGACCTGAATTTTTCTCTTCACCTCTATAGACTTGACGCCTTTCTCATCTTTGTTGTATTTACTGAATAGAGTTTTCTATTCTGTATTCTTGTTTTGAAAAGAAAGTGTCTGGCCCATTTCACGTGTCTCAAAAGACAAAAAAAACTAACAATGACGACCTAAATTCAGGTGCCTTTTCTCTGACGCATCCCTCACGTAAGTTTTCCTCTGTGAGTCAGCACGCCCGCACCAAGAGGGGCCTGCCCCCCTGGAATTGGTGGAGGGGTGGGGGGCGGCATGCATACCGCGCTCAGCACTGGTGTCAGCATCTTTAAAAGTGCTCTTCTAGAACCTTTTGATCTATAGCATCCTTCAAGGACTGGGACAAAGTAAATCAATTCCCTGGGACCGAATGGTTACTTTTATTGAGCAATCAGGGCAAGCTTCAGTGAACTGAAAGGGCCAAACCCACTCTTTAATTCTGGAAAGCACAGGGTCAGACCTCCAGGAAGCAGAAAAACTGCAGGTGGCAGTTCTCTGCCATCCAGTCATCTGTCACATGGAGCAAATTTGCTTTTGCTAATGGGATCTGATCCTACTTGGGGTGGTTCCCCTTCTTTGAGGCATATATTTCCCCCCTATCTTGATTCCTGGTACTCAGTGCCTTCATGTTCATCCCACTATCACCATTGTCTGGTCTATTATGAGGAAAAGACACAGGACAACCATTTACACTTTAGTATGAATTTGAGCCAGTGGGTTACAAGCATTGTTTCAAGAGCATGAAAGAATTCTACTTTTATATCTTTAGTGACACTAACCCTCGCTGATTTATTTCCTTTTAGCATGAATGCAGGCAACCAAGCACAGTAACAGAAATCACAGGTCGTTTTCCTATCCTTTTACAATTGTTGCAAATATCTCAAAATACCACTTCTACTCATTACTACCTCCTAATTATGCTGTTTATTAGGCTACACTCCAAATCTTTTATATGGAACATTCATAAAGAAGCACAGGCTTTATTACAATTTTTTAAAATATATTTTGGAAACTGTTCCAATATAATTTTTTATAGCCCTATTTTTAAATTTTATGTATTTCAAAACATTATTCTAAGATCAGATCTTGACTTCCCTGCACTGCCAAAGGGAAGTTATTAACTTGCCTTTGAAGCTATTAACCTTATAAGGAGGCGGTGAGTGATGCCAGGCCAGGGGGGGCACTCCCTGAGTGCCATCTTGGCTGAGCAGCCCAAGGTTTGGATCTGAAAACCAAGTCTCAAAGAATGGCTGATTCTTACACAGAGCGGTACTTACTGAAGTGCTTCTGTCCTCCACTTTTAGAGGAGAGTCATTTTAACATATTCCGCAGACCCAACAGAACTCCCACCATTAGGACCTGACTCTGTGCCTAACAGCTCAGGGCACCGCCCACTGTATAGGTCACCACTTTGCAGACATCACCCCAGGGCCTACGCGTGATTTCTCCATCAAGGACAGGCTATGAATCTGGGGTTCCTCCAGCCCTGTCTGACTTGTTAGGAACACACTGCTGCCCTCACCTCAGCCATCAGGACCAGCACACGTGGCTGGTTCAAGAGCATAGCTAAGCGAGGCTGGGGTCCACCTGCAGACACTGGTGATGCAACATCCGGGTCCCCAAGGCTGCAGGGAGCCTCACTTGGAGGAAAGCTGAGGGGGAGACAGGCCCTTGCAGGAGCAAGGAAGCATGAGGTGACAGGCTGTGCTCGGGCCTCTGTGAGATTTGGCTCAGCCCTGGGCATGTATTAGAAGCCCCATGTGGCACTGGGGGCTGTGTTCACAGGCAGGCACTTTCGGTTCCCACCACCCAGGGAATACATGGGCCTCCCCTTCCCCCCTGTGCTCTCTCCTCCTCCCATCCGAGCCTGGTCCTCATGGAACCACACCGGCTGCCACCTGCTTACCGGACAAAAGACCGACGCCGCCTCTGTTTTCAGAGGCTACACTGACATGAAGAATCGAAACAAGCAGGGTCTTGGTTGCAGCAGTGTGGGCCACTTTATAAGCCCTTCCCAGATGCCATTTTCTTGTAGACGTGTTCTCTTGGCCCTGTCATCTCCGTCTGGCCTTCTCAGCTGTTCTTGCTGATGTTGGGCTGTGCAATCCCTGGCCAGCCAACAGAAATTGATGGGGCCCGCCCTGTACAGAGGCACAGCCTGCTCCCCAGGGCCCCTCTCCTTTCATAGTCACCTTGTAAAAGGACAGTTGGGGTTTCTCATCGGCTTAGGGAATTGCACGAGGCCACCCACTCCCCTCCTCCCCCCTGCTCCCTGGGGAGGGACCCTCTTTACTTTGCACTCGGTTTACCTTCTCACCGCCTGCTCTGAGTCCCCTGTGCCTCACCTGGGGGTCCCCCAGGATGGCATGCAGCCCAGAGGTTTGTTCCTGGCTCTCATGATCCAGCCCCTGGTCAGCCTGCATTCTTGCCTCGAGTTTGGGCCCTGACCTGCCCCCTGGTCTCCCCAGCTTTATGCTCTGTAGAGGGAAGGAAATCTGGGGATCCCCCAGGGACACCTTGAGCCCCTTCTGCACACCTGTTCAGGTCTCAAGGGCTATGTTTTACCATCGCTTTCCAGGCCAGTGACTGAGGAGTTGCCCTCCATCACTTTGGCTTGGGGTGTTGGCCCCTCTTATAGGGTACCCCCTTGCCTTATCTCTTCAAATTCCATTTGCTGTTATTTGTCCACCCCTTTGGGCTTCCCAAATGTCTGTTCTCTCCTAGCTCCTGGGCAGCCAGAGTTGAAGGGCTCTATGGAAGGATTTACTCCAGGGGCCCTGACACAAATGAGTCAAGTCAGCCAGGAATGGGTCACAATGGAGAGTAGCGGGGACTGTGGCCAACTAGAGACCATGCCTGGTATGATGGGAGACCCATCCCACACTTGAACTCGAGGTTACCGTAAAGGAGCCAGGAGGCCTACCCCGACTGCCCTACATCAAATAGCACCCGCTAGTTATTCTCATTCCTCTCACTTGGCTTTTCTTTTCTTTATGGCTTTCACCACCACCTGGCACATGTATTTATTTATTGGTTGGTTCCCCACTAGAATGGAAACTCCATGACATCAAGGATTTTGTTCCTCACTGTTGTATCCTGAGGGCCTAGAATTGTGCTTGGCACAGAGTACATGCTCAATAAATATTTGTATGATAACCATATAGAGAGGAATGGGGGCCAGATTCTGCAATTCTTAAGAGAAGCCAGAAATCTGGGGTTTTTTATTTTATTTTTTTATGTGAAACCTCCTAGTTCAAACATATCAATCACTATGTAGGCCGGCACTGCACGAGCCAAACAGAATAGATCGGCAAGCCAGTTTTGACCGGTTTATCCCCTTCAGTCTACACCAGGGCCCTGCTGGGCTTGAATTATGGCACCGACCCTTTGGACTTGATGCATTCTAATCAGCTTTCGCCCTTCTGATCTGCACTGAACTGCTGCGAGGCGTTCCTACTTTGGTCTTTGGAGAAATGATGTTTTTTTGTGGATGAGCCCCAGGCAGACCTGCACTGGCTGCTGATTGAAATTGCTTTCTTTGTGGTTGCCTGCCCACCAACCTGGCCAGGGTCCCGCCTGCCACTCCCCCTAAGAGCTTTGCTTCTGTCCTGTCTCCTTGTGCATTTTTTTCCCCTCTTAGGCACTGCACTCAGGATATTTTCCCAGACTAAAAACGCCTTGTTTTCTGTCCATCACACCCCACTCGGCTCCCAGGCGTGTTTACGTCTGGGTTCACGTGGCCTCGTCTTTTAATGTGTTAGAGGTGGGAGGCCGTCTTCATCTTGCCACGAGACCCTCCATTATCCTGTGTTTAATACTTGATGCATTTTAAGGATCCGCGTGCACATTGGGAAGCCTCAGGATCCCCAGGACTGATTCGGGGGTGCCAGACCATTTTTGGTCACTTTTGGAGGGGGGAATTTGACAACTTGTGTAACCTGTCCCAGCACAAACAGAGAAGAGCCACTTCGTACCTTGCCATGTGGATTTCAGCCTCGGCCAGAGCTAATGACGAATCAAGGGCTTATCTTCTTGTTTCTTTCTCCATTAGACCTGGCTTCCAGCGTTTTGTCTTATTTTTGCATCTTATGGGCATTATAATTAAATTCGGTCAGCACACCCCTTCCTTGTAACTGGCTCTGAGATGTTTTAACATGAGCCCCAAATGTATTTACTTACTGATGTTTTTTTCGCTCCAGTGAATCAGTTCCCTTTTTATAATCTACTAAGAAAATTTTTTCTCTCCATAGCATTAAAGGTCTGGTTTAGAACTAAGAGGGCAAGTAGGAAGTCCGCAAGCAGTTTCTCGCCATTGAGCCTTATTCCTTCAACAATAGCAGAAATGAGATAAGAATTGGCCTGATGGGCTTCATGAACTAGAAGAAACACTGAAATAATTTGAATCAGTTCCTTCAGCTGTGAAGAGTTTTCTTTCTTCCCCCCCCCGCACCCCTTTTTTCCTCACTGATAACTTAGAAGGTAAAGCAAGATGGCCTCCGATTCAAAAGATGACCTGCCAAGAACTGTTCTTGGCCAAAAGTCGCCCTCTGCACCCGGCTGCCCAGGTCTGCTGTCAGGTCTGAGGGGTGTCTTCTGGGTAACCATGGGAACCAGAAAGTGGAGATGCGAGCCAACCTATGGGGGCCACCAAAGTGGATTACTTAGTGTGCTTTATTATATATAGTACAGCTCAAAAGGAGTAATTTTGAGGATATGAAAATTATAGTTGCCGTAAGGACTTACTTTGCCACTGCTCAGAAAAATACCAGTAAGATTTGGGGCTAATCTTTGAAACTATACTGGTGACACTCCTCCTAGGGTGATCCGAACACCCCATCTTTTTTTGAGAGTCTCTGGGGGGACTGATGTGCTGCTCTAGCAAACTTTTGAGACAGGAGAGCCGCCAGGGGTCAGCAAACTGCGGCTCGCGTGCATGTGGCTCTGAAGTAAAATTGAAAATGAAAATAAAACGATCATAGTTTCATTTATAAAATATTTAAAGGATATTAGTCACATAATGGTGATTATGTAAAATGTATTTATGGCTCTCGAATAATTTTTAAATTGTTGTGAGGGACAGGATTGGCTCTTCCAGGGGTTGGCAAACTTTCGAGTCAGACCGTACCCAAAGAGCTGCATGTGGCTTGCGAGCCGCAGTTTGCTGACTGCTGTTCTAGAACAATGGCACCTTGCTCGAAGGCAACCACAAAAATGAGGGAGATATTCCAGTAACGTGTGCTAGATTTTTAATTTACAAATACAGCAGGAGGTGGGGACCACGTGGCAGGCTCAGGGATGGTTAGTTTTGCTTATAAGAGCAAAGGGACATGTGGCTCATCAGACATATTGATTTGTCAGAATCAGGAAGAACTTTCATGGCTCACTCATTCATTTTAACACAAATACTTATTAAGCACCTTCTTCGAATAAACAGGCACTGTCTCTCCTCTCCTGGTAAAGAGCGATGGGAAGAGGGCCCCCGACAGCAGAAAGAATATGAACAAAGGTCCTGCGGCTAGAAAGAGCAGGGCCCTGGGGAGGACTCGTAAGGACGTGGCAGGGCTGGAGCACAGAGGGAGCCGGGAGGGCAGAAGCTGAGTGCAGAGGGGGCAGTGCCAGACCACGAGGGCCTTGGTGCTGGCTGAGGAACTGTGGAATGTATTCCTAAGGGCAGTGGGAAGCGCAGAAGGTCTGTTAGCAGGATCATGTTCAGCCAGACTTGCAGTGGGGAGAATGGAAACACTGGGCAGCAGGCACTTGCAACATAAGAAACCCTCGTTATCTGGGGCCAACTGGTGTTGGAAGAGGGGAACTAGAAGTACAACGGAGGCCCACGGTTCTTAGTGATTCGTTTCTAAACAGTTTTGGTTAGTGTATGACTTTGAAAACCGATGCAAAAAGTTTCTCTTAGATTTCACAATACTTATCATTGTCATAATGGCAGCTGTGTGCTAAGTCTTAGAACAAAGAATGAATCGATGGTTGACTTTCTGAGGGGTGTGCCCTCCTTTCCAAGATGGCGCTGGAGGACTGATCCTCCCTGGGTCCTCATATGTGGGCTGGTTGTGTCTGCCCAGGTGTGGTTGGCCTGGCTCCTGCTTGGGCCATGTGCTGGTGTCCACTGCTGGCACCATTCTGGTGGCCTCTTGTACTTTATTTGTAGAGGCCGCGGGGGACCTGGGGGGTTTTCCGGAGAGCTGGTTGGGTATCTCTTTCCTCCATGACTCAGCACTTTCTTAATTCTGTGGAGGCTGCCCAGGTGAGTGCAGAGCTTCTCTTCAAGGTATGCATTTTGCAAATCTTCTGACAATTTTGTACCTATGTGATTTCTTAAGTAAGCATTTTATGCTGGGGGGCCTACGAAAAGTATTGGGCCCGCTGCCGGCCTCCAGTGAGCTTCCAGTCTAGCCAGAGAGACGGGAATTGTCAGTGAAGCAAATGTGTGTGTGCGTGTGTGTGTGTGTGTGTGTGTGTGTGGTGGGGGGAGGGCGCGGTGGGAGGAGTTTAATGTATCAAAAAAGGAGGAATTAAATGCTGAGGGCTGGAAAGGCATGTTCACCGGCGGGAAGGAGAGGGGGAGGGCGGCTGCCGCCGTTGCTTAGCACGATGTGCAGCGCTGAAATGGAGCCTGTGTATAAAACCCTGACAGCAGCCTTGTACCGAAGAGCAGGTGAAGGAGGCCTCAGCTGTGATCCAATATTGAAGGTGGAGTTTTACACGACAAGCACATGTTAGCAAAAATCTTTGCATGACATGCAGATGTGCCAGCACCATAGTGTTCTTTATTCTCTTGGGCTGTTCTCAGTTTGCTGGGGGTCCCTGATTTCCACTGACCACGAGTGGGAGGGAAACATAAAGTAGCCAATTAAAGGGATTTCCGCTTCTGCCTGTTTTAGGTTCTCCTCTCTTTTGGATAGATGTTCATCATTCAGTCGCTCTGTTTGGTGGTTTCTTGCTTCTTAAAGGCCCCTCTCTGGCCTCCCCCAAATGGCACCTAGATACATAGAAGGCCACGTATCCTCCGGCCTGTGAGACAAGGGCTGGCGGGTCCTTGTATGACCAGTGCTGACCGCTGGGTCCTGGCTGGTTTCCTGGAGATGTGACTGGCGTATTGTGTAGTCTGTTCTCCTGGTACCATCAGGGTCCAGTGGACCTTCCCTGGCTGACTCAGGCCCATCTCAGTGTGCGCTGACATGTCACACACTTCATCCAGTCCCCGACCCACACAGTCACCACAGCTTCTGCAGTCAGTCACCCTGTGAAGCGCTAGGGGGCGCTCTTTGCCATTGTCTTTCATCTTCTCTCAGGCTCAGTACTCTATGCTGCCATTTTTATTCTGCTCCCAAAGTTCCCAGTGGGAAACAGACTGTAGTCCTCTCTGCTTTGGCTTCCTCTTGGGGTTTGAAACTATTGTTCCCACTCCTGCCATCGTTTGACCTCAAGGTGAGGAAGGGGTTCAAATGTCTGCCATTTCTCTTTCTTTCCCTCCTCTCCTTCTCTCTGTAGCCCAGAAGCATCTTCCTTAGTATTTGAGAGATTCCCTTAAGTTATCGCCTGACTTCTTGCTACCCATGACCTATAATAACACTAAATGCTCAGCCCTCCAAGCTTTGATTGTAATAGGTAAAGGGAATTTGTGAATTCAGAGATTTCTTTTTTAACAAAGCCTGACTCAAGATTGTTTCTTGATTGACTTAAAACTTTCCCTGACAGAGCAGACCAATGACTTCATTGTTGTGATTGGGGTCTGTCTGTTTTCTAGAAGCCCTGAAGCCCCTTGATGCAATGGGTGGGTGGTGGTGGTGGTGGGGGGTGGGTTTCTAGGTATCATGACTTGAGTGGAATAAAAAAAACTCAGTTTAAGGGCCGGCCGAGTGGCTCAGTTGGTTAAGAGCTCGCTCAAGAGTGTGAGCTCTGAGCAACAGCGGCTCGAGTCCAGCCCGAGCTGAGCAGCCGCTGAGCTGCCAACAGGTAGCAGAATGGCTCAGCTAAAAAAAACAAAACAAAAACAAACAAACAAACAAAAAACTCAGTTTATTATTTTAATAAATATGAAACCCATTACATATATAACCTGAACAAGGGCCAGGAAGAACAAAGCTCAGCTGGTTCCCCGACTTACCATGGCGTCAGTGACCCTGAAGACCCCCCTCTACCTCCCTGATTAGCCAAAAGTGTAGTCCATGACCAGTCCTCATTGGCGGTGGCTGGGGAGGAGGAACTTGCCCATCAAGATTATCTCCCAGCTTTGTTTTGTCTACCTTATTTACTGCTCAACTTGGGCCCAAAGCCTCTGGGCTGCTTTTGAAAATTAAAATTGTGCTCAAAGATCAAAGCCGTGTCCCCACTGAGAAGAACCCCAGTAACGTGCCACAAGGCTTGAAGGCAGGTCCTCAAAACAAGCTCCTGAAATATTTTAAGCCACAGAGTAAATGTTTATTCTCCCAAGAGGGCTTTTTTTTTGAAGGGGAACACACTCATTTGGATATGTTTCTTATAAAAAGCGTCTTTGCCATGACAATCCATTTGCACCTTCTATCATCGCTGGCAGGCATCCAAGAGCCCGCGTACCCACTGCATCTCCTCAGAGCTCTGTGCTTGCCGTGAGAGCCAGGTGGGCCCTGTGAAATGTCAGGAGTGAGGCAGATGAAGAGAAAATTAAAGTGTCCTCCAGCTGGGCAGCCCTATTTGATGTCAGCAGCTGAGGGACATTTTATGCCCGTGCCTGGAATTGTAATATCTAAGGAGCGTTCTAGGTGGGCTGCTGGAAGCAGCTTTGGCTGAGAGCAAGAATGTCCCTATCAGAAGAGAGGCAGGCTATGCCCAGTCGTAAGGGCCGTGTGGCTGCTCTGATCTCTGTGAGGGGCCACCTGGCTCAGAGAGGGCTGCAGAACACTCACCCCGTCCACGCCCCAGAGGCCTGTGCCTCTGATTGTCTTCCTTTGTTATCTCCCTCTGTTCAGAGCTTTAGCGGCGAAGGCCCCTGATCTTGGTGGCGGTCGGATCTGTCAGGTTCATGCATCTCCTGCTTGGGCTCCATTGCCCCACGCACCAGGTGGATTCGGGTGCAAACACATCAGGTGCTGTTGGGGATTTGCACACGAACAAAATACGGTTCGTTCATTCATTCGGACACTTGCTTATTTTCATTCATCAAACATGGAGCCCTACTATGTGCCAGCCACCTGCTGTGGATGCCAAGATGAAAGGATCCATATCTTTGCTCTGCAGGAAGAGAGTGGAGAGGCGTGGCCGTGAGAGACAGTTCATGCTTGAGTGACTGAAGGAGGCGCAGGGGGGGGGGTCTGAGGAAAGAGCACATGGGGCACGAAAGCAGCTCAGAGGTTGGGTCAAGAAAGTCCCGCCTAGTAGCTGATGCACAAGTGGGGTTTTGAGTCCGATCTGGTTCATAATCATGATCTGAAGCAGCTTGAGATCAGTGCACACAGAGGTGTAACTAAGGTCTTTAGGAAACTCAGAGAAAAAGAGGCAACTTGAAGCTAGGGTGGGAGGCAGCAGAGAAGGCTTCGTGGATGAGGGGAGAGAGTCACCAGGTGGTGCTGTGGCGAGCCCTCTGCAAGTAGAGGGAGCAAATGACCAAAAGCATGGCAGGGGAAAGGACCAGGGCCTACTCTGTGCACATCCAAGTTTGACCGGAGATTAGATTCATGGTTAGATTCTCCCATTTACCATGGGAGAAAGCCTGGAGCAGTGGGGTGGAGGCACATTGTGAAGAGTCTTGAGGCCATTTTAGTTTTTATTTTGTTCGTAAGCATGGAGCATGTTGAAGGTTTTTGAGCAGGGGAATGTCATGATCATAGGTGTTCATGGGAAGAATACTGGCGGGAAGGAGGACACTGTGCTGTTTTGTCCTCTCTTTGGACATTGCCTTTTAATGACATGCTGCCCCCTCGGGTCATTTTAAGTGAGAAGTATAACCAAAGCCCATGACTGAACCCTATCTCCCTTGGCTGCCAGGTTTCTTCTCACCTGTGACTCCTGATTGTCAGTGAAATGGAGCTTGGTGAGAGATGGGAGTCGGAAAGATTGGTGTGTGTGTGTGTGTGTGTGTGTGTGAGAGAGAGAGAGAGAGAGAGAGAGAGAGAGAGAGAGAGAGCACGCGAGAAAGAATATGAAGTTGGTTTGGTAAAGGAGAGGGGAAAGGAATTAATTTGGCACCAAATCATGAAACTCTGTTGGGAGAGAAGGCAGATGGAGCAAAGGACTTTCTAGGATGACCTGGTGATGGAGCCGTTCTGAGCAGATGACAGATCCACCGAGGTGGGTTCCTGGGCCACAGTTTACTTCCTGCTCAGGCAACCAGAGTGTTCCCAACCCTGGACTATGCATGCAGCTTTGGCCTTAGTGTTAAAGGAAAATGTGGAGCTAGACAAGGTCCTCAGGAGGTCTCTAAAAGGCAGAAGGGGCTCCCATCTGAAGATGCACTGAGATATTCAGATTTTTTTATATGGAAAAGGTGAAAGATGAGACACACAGGCAGGATTTTGGAGCCATTTGGATTGAATGAGTGGGAGAAACTTGTTCAGCAAACCCTAGACTCCTAGAAGTAGGGCTCTGCCATGAAACTGGAAAGAGGCAGCTACTGGGCCAGTAAAATGAAATAGCCTTTCATACAATGAGAAGCCCACGTAAGGACATTGAGATCTCAGAGACTGGTGTAGAATAAGTATATAAACAGATGTGACAAAAGTTGGTATCACTGTCAGGATGATCGGTCCACCTCAGGATGTGAAGGTGAGCAAGGGGGATCTGGGGCCTGTGCCTAATCTTTTGAGGTTGACATCAGAAGAGACAATGATGCCTTCCAAAGAAGTGCCACTCAGTGGCATAAGTCTGGGAGGTCCCATCCCTCAGGGAAAGGGGTTTCCTGTCTTTTGCATTTTGTGGATCTCAGGAGTGACCATTACCAAGCTCTAGAATTTTAAACCACTTTTGACTTTTATTTCTTCTGCCTCAAATCATGATGCTGTAATGCTAATCAATATCTCAAGAGTGTTATAAGCAATGAGGCATCAAGGCTGTCATGGTGAGCCCTGAAACACAAAAGGGCAGACCTCTAAACAAACATGGAGAGCCAACTTTCTCTCATCCAAGGTCATGCAGGGCAAGGGATACATACATGCACACACAAGCACACACTCACACACATGCACACACAAGCATGCGTGCACACACAAGCATGCGTGCACACACACACACACACGAACTCACAAGCACACACACACACACACACACACACACACATCCTGGGCTGGCCACAGATCCAATGTTTCCCCCAACCAAATGTTTTATCAGAGGTGCTAATAAGGAACCAAAGAGACCTATTTTTGTGTGTTTTGTTTGTTTCTTTCATTTTTTACTTCACTGGTTGAGTGCTTAGGGATGTGAAATGGTCAGCATTCGGGGGGCCATAGGGAGGAGCAGAGAACTTTCAATCCAAGTACACGACTTCCACTGAGACAGCAGGAGTTGATGGCTGCCCATGCTCAGACATGGGAGGAAGAAAGTCTACTTGACTTAGAAGGGAAAGGGGTGACATGGGCTCTGGATCGAGTGGGACAATGAGGGTCAGAGAAAGCAGGGACCCTGCAGGCCCAGCCTGACCAGTGTGTGTCCTCCATGGCCTGGTGTAGGTGACTGCTGGCTCCTGGCGGCCATTGCCTCCCTCACCTTGAATGAAGAGCTACTTTACCGGGTGGTCCCCAGGGACCAGAATTTCCAGAAGAGCTATGCGGGAATCTTTCATTTTCAGGTATCATGCCCTGCTCACGGCCCTTGACACTACTTTCCTTGCTGTCAGGTTTCACCCCAGATCTACTGACTCGGGAGCTCTGGGGCTGGGGCGCAGCACCCTGTGTTTTAACAGTCCCTCCAGGAGGTTCTGAGGCACACTTGAGTTTGAGAACAGCTGCTTTCACACAGCCATTCAGTCACCCACACGTCCACCCGTCTCCTACCTCCCCCAGGGCTCACGGTCTTGAAGCAAGGCTAGGGAGTGCGTGTCATGAGATGTGGATCCGAGCCACCCACTGTCACCACTGTGTGATGCTGGGCGGGTTTTCTTATCCACAAACTCAGACACAGGACTGGATGTTGCCTGCTTTTTCCAGCCCCTACTATGTACATGGATAAGTAAGACAGATCCTGCTCTTAAGGAGCTTCGAATTCACGAAAGGCCCGAGACTGAACACTGATCTTCACAGAGGCGCCTCTTGAGGTTCCCTGAAGAGACTCACTGCACCCATCAGCTTCTTGCCTTGAGCAGCCGCTGTGTTTTCCCGCCCCCAGTTCTGGCAGTACGGAGAGTGGGTGGAGGTGGTCGTGGACGACAGGCTGCCCACCAAGAATGGGGAGCTGCTTTTCCTGCACTCCGAAGAGGGCAGTGAATTCTGGAGCGCCCTGTTGGAGAAGGCCTACGCCAAGTAAGTGGGGGCAGTTAGGAGCTAGGAGACCCCACAGTCTTCCTGGGCAATCTCACCTGCCCCTTCCCCAAGCTCAGCGTATCATGCCCAAGTCCTTCCCATCACCTTCCATACGCTGTATCCCTCAGTAACCATGAGAAACAGAAATTTGGGCTAAAGGTTTAAAAGCTCAGCTCTGTTCGACATGAATGTGTGAATTGGGGACAAGCCACTTAGCCCCTTGGTGCCTTAGCTTTCTCCTCTTTCAACCCCTTAGGGCAGTTCTTAGGTCCATGTGAATTTTTTTTTTTAAAGATTTTTTTAAATTGGGGAATTGGGGGATGGGAACAGTGCTGGGGAACTGGGGGAAGGGGAACAGACAAGTTGCTGTCGTTTTGTTCTTCAGTCTAG
>NW_017731395.1:4777393-4822711 GCF_001890085.2 Hipposideros armiger | reverse complement strand
GCTGTGGAGGGCAGTGTCACTGGCCCTCATATGTGGGATCCGAACCGGGGCCCTCTGGCGTCCCAAGCCAGTTCTTAACCACCGCGCCACTCGGCCAGCCCTCCATGTGAATTTTTAGAAGAATTATGAAAAAGAAGAGGAAAACCAATGTACTTAGATACCAAACTCAACAAAGTCTATTGACCCTTTCTTTCTTCAAAGTCATTCTCCTTCTCATTGACATTTGATGTTTAAAGACTTCTTTTGGGTTCTTTTAATTAGTTTCATTTACTGGTACCCTTTTCAGCAACCCTGATTCCTTTCCTGCCCTGTTCCTACAGCAGGCCCCAGGAGATGCCTGTCAGCCTTGAGAGAGGGTCCCCGTCATCCCTATCCTTGCTGCCAACCCCCAGAATCCCAAGAAGTCAGGGTCAGCTCAGGATAGCTTGCACGTTGCTTTTCCTAGGACAGGGTTCCCTGATATGAGGTGGTCTGAGATTCATTCCCGACAAAGTGCTGAGCTGGTCACGTGAAACTGTGGCCTAATCACCTCCCTGGCCCATGGCAAAATTGCTTTCCAGACCACACCATGTCCTAGCATTGCCCCTGCTCATAAGCCACATGGTCCCCTCGCTGGGGTTGCTAACGGCTGTGGTTGATGCATGTTTTCTTTCTTTTCCAATAGGCTCAACGGTTCTTATGAGGCCCTCACTGGAGGGTCCACAGTGGAGGGGTTTGAGGATTTCACGGGCGGCATCTCTGAGTTCTATGACCTGAAGAAACCTCCAGCCCATCTGTATCAGATCATCAGGAAGGCCCTCCGTGCGGGGTCGCTGCTGGCCTGCTCCATTGATGTGAGCCAGGATGGCTTCTCTTACACCCCCCCCCCCCCCCCCCAGTGTGTGATAGGAAAGGAGCTGGAGACAGGGCCAGAGGCCTGGGGAGGCTTTGGGCCGGAGCACAGTCTGGGACTTAATGGGCAAGTCTGGTGACATATTGGTTCCTGGCATGTGGGAACTGGCTAAGACCTAATTAATGGGTAGGAACTGGGGTTGGTCTCATTGTGGGAGCCTGATGTCCCCTAACTGTTAAGAGCCCCTTTGGTACTATGGGAATTGCCCTAAGAATATAGCCTTGATCCTTGGATCCTAGCCCTACCTTTGCTCTGCCTTTGTGCTAAGTAATCTTGGGATTTTGGAAGACAAATATGATGCTTGACAATACCTGATGGACTTTGAGGTCCCTGAAGAAAAGGGAAGAAGTGCTGAAACCAGGGGTCATGCTCTGTCTGGGGGTTGACTATGTAGATTGCCAAGGCGGCATGGAGACGAGAGCCCGGAGGCCACCAGCTCTGTGGCCAGTTGTCACCTGCCCCTCCCCCTGCTCTTTCTTCGTCTCCTGCCCTTACCTGGTGACCTCAGACATGTGAATGACAGGTCTCTTTGAAAACCCTAGCAGGATATGTGGAGAAATGTTAGGGGGCATTGTGGGGGACGGGAGGGGGGGTGGATGTGAAAGGACAGTTGGGAATCCGGCTCTGTGACAACAGTGGAGAAGCTGTGCTTGTCCAGAGCGGTCGCCATGGATAATTAGTCTTCCTCAGGCAGCAACTCTTGGAGAATAAATGACTTCCCGGTTTCCTGTGACATTTTCGAGGCTGGTAATCACATTCCAGGCTTGGCAGCCGCATAGCACCCTGCCTGGAACCGCAGGCCTAATTAAAGAGGGGTCGCATGGAGAGGCTCTGTTTACCTGAGGTTCACTGGTGCACCTGCACCCCCCGGCCCTACACTGGGGCCTCCGTGGCTGAGCATCATGTCCTTGGAAAGCACTATAGGACCAGCCCCAACAAGGTCAGGGTCAGCCACCCTCAGTGAACTTTATTTTCAACCCAGGTCTCCAGTGCAGCCGAAACAGAAGCCATCACCAGACAGAAGCTGGTTAAGAGTCACGCATACTCTGTCACTGGAATCGAGGAGGTAAAATCGACTGGGGGTGAGAGGAGGGCAAAGGTAACAAGCCGTGATAATACCGTAAGTCCAGGGCATCCCTGAGAGAAAGAGACAAGGGATCACCACCAAGAGTTTCCTTGCCCGGCTGAGCTGCAGTTGCTCTTCGGCTGCACGGAGCCCCGATACCACATGTGTGGTCAGCTTTTGCTCATCACCAGCGCCCTTCTGACGCTTACCCACTCAGAGGTGGGGAAGGTCACCTCTCAGAGCTATAGCTCAATGGGTTCTAACTAAATGCAGGCTCTCCTTACAGAGGAAAAACTGAGGGTTGCTAGTTGGGAGGGGGTGGGGATGAAGGAGAAGGGGAAGGGACGAGACAATTCAAAGTGGTAATTACAATATGGACTCAGGGATAGAAAAGACAGTCTGGGGAATATAATCAATAATGTTGTAAATACTTTTTAGGGGGCCAGATGGACTCATGTCTTGTTAGGGAGACCACTTCATAGTTGGTGTGGAGGCCACCAACTGTATATCTGACCACCGCACTGTATATCTGAAGCTGATGTTGAATAATATTGAATGTCAACTATAATTATATATACATATAGTCATGGGATGTGGAGTAGAGTGTAGGAATGGAGTCAATGGAAATATAATAGATTAAGTATGATATCGGGGATGGGAGGGCAGTAGATGGGGGAGGGAGGTTGTTTCTGTGTGAGGGGTGAAAAAAGTAACTATTGCATTGTTCTGTACACCTGAAACTAACAATAAAATAAATAAATAAATAAACGCAGGCTCTCTCCTCTGAGATGTAGCCAGGAAGAGGAAGGTCCTTGAGGGAAGCTGTAGAAATTGCCAGTTAGATTCTGCACTCATCCCAAGAAGTGTGTTTGTGCAGCTCAAGCAGGGGAAACCCCTGGCCTCCCCAGAGGGAAAAAAAGACAGTGATACCTGTCCTGACATTCTGGGTGAGGTATCATCATGGGAAGGAACACAGGTAGTTTTCATTCGTCAACCCAAGGAGAAAGTGAGGGCTAAAATTTTCATTGTTTTTATTTACTATATTCTGCCTATGCCCAAAAAGGATTTGAGGTGGTTTACAATGAAAAGCATAGACACAATAAGACCACACAACTAAGGTAAAATGCACCAGACAATCTACGCTAACAACAGTGTAACAACTGAGAAATGATTTTGTGTTGGGTTTCCCGACGGCCAAGGCAACAAGTGAAGTGCGGTGGGTGTCTCAGCTCTTGTTATTCATTAAAATGGCATGGATGTTCATCACATGTGTTCGTGTGGCATCAATATGCTCTTTAGTTACGTTAACCCCCAAGTATGACTACGTATAAACATCGGGCTAGGGCATGATGGAAGATATAAAGGGAAGTAAAACACTGAAGTCTCCACGATTCATTCATTGCTTTTGTGTGGGTGTATGCAGGCTCATAGTGACTTTGTAATAAATAGTAGGGGAAGGCAGTACGTATGGATTTATGAGTATGGGCTTTGGAGAGAGAGACTGGGTGCCCATCTCCATCTACCATGTACTAACCAGGCAACCTTGCATAAGTGAACACCTCTGAGCCTCAGATTTTTTGAGCTATAAAATGAAGATAATAACAGTACCCAGCTCACAGGGTTGTCTTGAGATTTAAATGAGACAGTAGCTCATTTGACAAGCTTAGCACCGTGCCCAGTTCATATAGTACATGCACAATAAATGTAACTGTTGTGCTATTAGTATTTGTTGGGAGGGCATTTATTATCATTAGATCTTGTGTATTAAGAACAGCGTCAACTATAAAACTCCAAATCCAAGTTAAAGCAGACATAAACTTGTTTCTGTGCTAGACTCACTATTTATTCAACCAAGATGTGACAAATAGAGCAGTTGGCCAGGGCCTGGAAACACACAGTAAAAGCAAATAAAGTGTGGTTGTTTAGGAATGTTCGAAAAACGCAATGCAAACCCTCTGAGGTAGACTTCAATGAGGGGCAGCAGGAGGGCACAACTGCAGTGGCTTTTGTGTGTGTGGGCCTTTTGCAGGTGGAGCTCCGTGGCTGTCCAGAGAAGCTGATCAGACTCAGGAATCCATGGGGCAAAGTGGAGTGGACGGGAGCCTGGAGTGACGAGTAGGTGCTGTCCTGTGTCCCCTAGACCCTGCCCCCCTTGGCGGAAAGACATCATACAAAACACACCATGATGACACTGATGGTCCAGTGAGCTCAGCAGCACCTTCTGTGCAGGAATGACACAGCCTTTTCAGAAACGTGTAGTAAACCCGTTCCAGGCTGGGAAAAGCCAAGCAACACCCGCATAGCTGGTCTTTGATTCTGGATCACCTCTTGGCAATTGCAAATTTGGCAGCTCCGTTGAATTTTGCTCAGTGCTGAAGGGTTTGTCTGTTTTCTGCCCGCCAGGGGTGGTGATCCAAAGGTGAGATCGATCACTCACAATCGGATTCTTTCCACTCCACAAACCCCGGTCACTCTGACAAAGGCCAAACCCCTCAGCGCTGAGAGGAAATGACACTCGGAAAGTGAAACTCTACCCTGGGAAGCAGCTGGCCGCAGCAGGCAGAGATGAATGGAGTGGCGGGCACTCTGTCCCGAAGCTCATGATGGGCGGGTATTGATCTCTGCCTGCAAAGTCCTTAATGACCAGACAGGCTCTTCTTGGGCAGGCTTCTCCTCAGGGGACAGGAAGTCTGTCTGAGATGGTGACTGGGCACCGAGGCCTCCCGTGGTGTCCCACAACCCCGCTGTGCCTGGAATCGATGTTGCCGTGGTGAAGGAGGGTGTTGAAAGCATGGAGCTGCTGGCACGGGGGCGGCAGGTTGACACTGGGAAGGAAACAGACTTCGCCAGTGTCGTTGATGCAGAGCCACCAGAAATGGGAATGCTCACAATAATAATCCCCCTCCCAATATGTCCTTAAACCTCGTGTGTACCCCACGGTCTGTCCTTACATGATGCCACTAGGGCTTTGGAAGGGAACTTTATTACATTTAAACTGCTCAAAACCGCAGTACTTCCCGTCAGGTTTGTGTCAGGAAGGGACACCTGTCTGTAGGGCCCAGGAGCAGCCTCCTCAAAGTTTTTGCATTCGACTGCCTAAGAGTAAGCAAAACCCCAAACCCCAATTCTGCCAACTGCCCCCAAAGAATGCCATGGCCAAATGAAATTAAAACCCTGAGTTTTGGCCATTTTAACCAACAGCTGTTTACCAAGCTGCCAAAAGGGCTTGTTTGACTTTCTCTCTTTTCTCTAATGCCACCCAGTCCCTAAGAAGCTGGGACAGGTCCAAGGGTGGAGGTGGTGACAGGCCTGGTGTGTGTGTGGACACGATGTTGGGGGCAGAGGGTGTTGCGTCACTGAGGTAGCAGCTCTAGGCCCAATGTCTAGTTCAATTAAATATATATATATATATATATGTATATATATATATATATATATATTTTATTTATTTTTATTTTTTTTTCACAAAAACCAACTGGAAGGTTACGGTCAGGTCTAGAATTTGTCCCCTAATCTTTGTTTATAACAAACACCTTCTGAGATGTGGTTCTGATCTAGTCAGTGTTTCGATGATTTAAAGAGCCCTGGGAGCTCCCCTGCCTGGTCCCTTGGGGCTCTTAGAGGCTGGGCTTGGGTGTGTGCCCCAGCTTTTATGCAGGGAAGGGGACGTGTTCATGTCTTGCTGAAAGCATTCAGGAAAGAGAGTTTTTAAAAAAATGGATTTTGATATTGCTCAGTTATTTAGCTGTTGCATGCATATTTCAGGAAAACCTAACTTTGTAAAGGTCAGGTAGCTGGAGATGGCATTTGAACAGTTTCTGGGTATGGCCACAGGAAGGCCACCAGCAGGAGGCCTCACAGGGCGACATTACCTTAGGGAAACTGGCTGGATTGTCATCCTTGCAGTCTCAGGAAGTGAGCCATGGCTGTGTGCCCAGAGATGGTCATACCGTCTCATAATATCTTCACCCCAGACTGACAGATAAGCCAGAATGACAACTTACTAATTGATAGTGGTGCGCATGCCTTTCTGTGACAGGCCTTCTCCCATGGCCTCTCAGACTCCCCCATTCCTGTGGTCAGGGGCTTGGGAGCCTTAATTAGAAATGTAAAAGCTACCTGAAGAGTAAATTTAGGGCAAGACCAGAGCACAATGTTCCTGTTGCATGTCCCCGGCTTGCGTCCCCTCCCCACACTGTGCACTCCCCGCCCCCGACCCCCCATACTCTCTGTTACTCATTTCCTCCCAGCTTTTTTTCTTTTTTCTTTTTGTATCTCCTTTCTGGCCTTTGGGGGGGAGTGTAGCTGCAGCGAACAACTTGCATCACAGCTAATTTTTCAGGAACGATCACCTCTGCTTCATTTTAAAAAATGTTTAAATTTTATGATTTTTACCCCAGCGCCCTGGAGTGGAATTACATAGATCCCAGGCAGAGAGAAGAGCTGGACAAGAAAGCCGAGGATGGCGAGTTTTGGTAAGAGGGCTGTCTACGGGAAAGCCAGCCCTAGTTGTGGCTTCACTCCCAGTTCGAATGTGGGCAGCATATTTCTAGGTGTTCCAGCAACCTGACATGGTTCCCGGCCGGGGGGCTTTCATTCCCCCCACCGTTTACGCTAGTGTAATTCTACCTCTATGCCAGCACGTCGAAAGCATTGAAACCATGATACCTGGGTCTCATCATGCAGGAGCTCGCAGCCTGTCTTTTTCACTCTCTGTTTCTTTTTAATGAAATAAGAGCACTCCTATTCCTTTAATCTGAGGTCTAGTGTACCATCAAACTAGGATAACTTCTTTCGCGGGTGGGCTAAGGAAGATGATGAGCACAGCCCTTGACTATGGCATGACTTAGGGGTCATCTTTCCACTGGACATTGGTCAGAACGAAACAGGAGGAAACCTCTTGTAGACTTAGATGTAATCCAACCTGGAGGCAGTGGCTTTGGCTGGGGTTACCTCCTGGGGTCTCTTCCAGTTTATGATTCATTCTCTTTGCTTGGCTGGTTAGATATGTGAGGGGGACTCTCTAGTGAGAACGGCGACGCTAACAATCGTGGGCAAATCGGACAATGGCCCCTGAGTATTCGCATCAGTGGGCTGTAGAAAACATTAGCCCGTGGTCTCTGTAGTTCCCTGTGCCCAGGAGGCATGCCTTCCATCACCTTCCCAGTCCAGCTCCCTGACAGAGAGCCCTCCTGTCCCTCTGCCCCCAGGATGTCTTTTTCGGATTTCTTGAGGCAGTTCTCTCGGCTGGAGATCTGCAACCTGTCCCCGGACTCCCTGAGCAGCGAGGAGGTGCACAAATGGAACCTGGTCCTGTTCAATGGCCGCTGGACGCGGGGCTCCACTGCTGGCGGCTGCCAGAACTACCCAGGTGAGGTGAAGGGCTGCTTAGGCCTCCCCCTCCTGGCTTGTCTTCCCCGAGCTGGGTGTTCATAGGTTAATCTTTGGGCAATACCTTTGCACTCTGTTCTCCGGCTCTTGGGCACCCCTCAGAGGCCCTGCTCCCCCCTGGGGCTTGGAAGCCCAGGGCAGCAAGGGTGGACAGGCTCTGCAGCCCCTCACCTAGGCCTGATCGCAGGTAACACCATTCTTAGCTTCTGTGCGCTCAAACTGTCCCTGCTTCACCTACTTGCCCCCTTGCCCCCAAAAGACGCGCTCCTTAGTAACTGTGCTCTTGGCACCCTGCACACTAAGGCCTCCCGTTCCTTTCCACCTGACCTAGCTGGCTGGCGCCCATCCTGCTGAGCTCTGGGACAGAGAGGCTAATGGTGTGCTAGAGGAACACGGGTGCCACATCTGCTGTTTCAGCTGACTGCGTCCATTAGAGCAGCCCTTTTGCTTTGTGTTTGCACCTGAGTCAGAGGTGGAGGGGCCTGGCTGTGTGGGTCAGGGATGGCCACACACGGCTTGTGAGTAGCCAGTCCCCACTCTCATGTGAATCATGGAACGCCATCCCTGGTGGGAACAGCCTGGTGCAAACCATTGCTTCTGCACTAACCGTCCTCTTACTAAAGGTGGGAAGCCCCCCATTCACAGCAGATCACTAATACATACATATGTAGGCTCCTCCTAGGTCGAGTCATCTGAGGCAGCACCTAAGGAAGAAACTCTGAAAAAATCGACCCCACATCTCTAAGGAGAAGGAAGCAAAGCAAAATCCACTCTCCCCACTGTCCACCTCCCCAGGCTTGTGTTCCCTCCCAGTCTATGGTGACATGTTGGTTGACAGAGACTGTAAGCACGGGACAGGGCCACCTGCTTTCTTCTCACACACAGCTCACTGCAGGGCTGTGCACGGTGTGAGGAAGCCCATCACAATAAAATCCCACGTGAGCACAGGCCTGGGTCTGGACCAGCTCTCTCCTCCATCCCACATCCAACCCAGGGCACCCATCTCTGGTGGCAGAGATCACTGCTGAGCAGAGAGGAAGCAGGCGTCCTCTCCGCCTGCCACTCAGCCTACCAGCTGTAGGACCCTGGGACGGTCCCTTTTATGAGCTTCAGCTTCCTAGTCCTCAAAAAAAGAAAAAAAACAAACAAAAAAAACGCTTTGTAAACGGCGAGTGTTAAACAAATGGGATGTATTATTTTTATGGCCCATTCTCATCTTCCCGTTCTGTTGAGGAGTAAACAAAAACTGTGGAGATGGCAGTCATGTTGCATGTGGGAGAAATTAAAATAGGCTGGCCATTAGCAAGCTCTTTAGAAAATGCAGAGTGAATTTGCATGGATCATTTTGGGAAACTTGGAACAGCAGGGGGGGTGCCGGAGGTATCTGTAAGCGGTAAGTCACATCTGTACCACCGGCTAGCTGTTGGGGAGAGATGGATGGCTCCTGCCCTTCGGTAATGATGTAAGTATACAAGCTTACAGAATTGTCTCTGTCTCCTCTGGGATCTGCACATATTTGGCTATAAAATCCCACACCCTTATGCCCCGAAATAAAAGAATCAGAAAGCAGGGATTCTAGGAAGGTGGCATGGAATAAATAACCTGGTTGTTAGGAGAAAAATAATAATCAGCGACTTTTGGTCACCTGTGAATGCATTGTTATTTCATTGAGTTAGACCCTTATTTAGAGGCAATAAGAACTCCCCTTCTCCCCACTCCTTTTCTTCCCCCAGGGCACGTCATTATTGAAATTGTTGAGGCCCTGGCATGGAGATGGCTGTCAGGCCCGTCTTCTTCAATTACGCTCTGCCACTTGACTGTCATAGAATTGCTGTGTGCCCTGGGATGACCCATTTGACCTCTCTGTGTCTTGGCTAGTATAATCGCTATGTTGAGAGGTTATTAAAAAAATCATATTTGAAAGGAAGCGGCATTTTTAAATATCCATAGGTGGTGTGGCAGGCATCCTTCTTAATTGCCAATTATTATTCCTCATGCATTATTAAGTGACTTACTCTTGAAGGGAGTGTGTCTCATCAGTGGGCTGCGACGCTAAAACCATCAAGTGAGGCCCCTGGGCTGATGGACAGACGATCAGCAATTAGGGTGGCTTCGGGCCGTCATCTGAAGCTGGAGCCTGTCTGAGGGGCAACACATGGCTGTCAGGCGGCAGTTTCCAAGGACCAAGAGTGGTTGTCTTCATAGCCTGTCCACAGAGGCCACCTAGGTAGCGAGTCTGCCCTGGACGGCGTTCTCGTCTGTCCCAGGAACATACATGCTTTTTACCCAGAGAGGTTCATTTCTCTAGGAGGTGGATCTGTCTTCATAGGCCAGGTGCTGAGACCATGTAGATGTCCACCATTTCTCCAGGAAGACCCAGGAGTGACCGCCTAGGGAGCCCCAGTGTAGCCTGGGGCCACAGGACCTTGAATCTCCTCTAGTCAAGCATGTCTGGGCTCCTGGTTGATCAAAGGGGCATGTGTAAAGCTTCCAAATGCGATGGGACGTGTCTGCAGGGGTGTGGGTGGGGTTGGGAACTAGAAGAAAATGCCCAACCTCCTTGTAAAGAAAATTTGCCCAGGCTGCTTACCAGGCAGAGTTTGGCCAGATGTATGCTGTCCTTGGGATGATGAACTTTCTTCCCTTTCATTTTATTCTTCCCCGTCTCCTCACCCCCCACCATGGCGGGGGAACCACCATCTCCTGGTGACTTCTAGCCACTTACTGGACCAATCCCCAGTTCAAAATCCATTTGACCGAAGTGGACGACCACCAGGAGGAAGGCGTCGGTGAACCCTGCTGTACGGTGCTGCTGGGTCTGATGCAGAAGAATCGCAGACGACAGAAAAGGATCGGACAGGTTTTGCTGAGCATTGGCTTTGCCATCTACAAGGTACTCCCGAACTGGGGTCAGCCTTCCTCGCACACTTGATGTCTTTGGTTGGAATATCTGGGCCAGTAATTGGAGCGTATCTTTCCTTTTTTTTTTAGCTGAGCCATCCTGCTACCTGTTGGCAGCTCAGCGGCTGCTCAGCTCAGGCTGGACTCGAACCACTGTTGCTCAGAGCTCAAACCCTTGAGTGAGCTCTTAACCAACTGAGCCACTCGGCCGGCCCTGCAGCGTATCTTTCCTATTGCTTGAATATTCCCAATCAAGCATTCTCCTTGCTCTCCTAAATGCCTCTTCCAGTGGCCTTACTGAGGCCCAAATTCCACAGTTAGAGATTCATTCCTATGGCTTAATCTCTGCGTTAACGTGAGATGTATAGTTCATTAAACTTTGCCTGTCACTGAGGGCTTAGTGTAAATATGCTTATTAGACTCTTTCCAGGTATAGGCTCCTGGTCCAGGTACAGGAGCTAAGAACGTGGGACACAGGCACTTGAGGGAACACAAAGAGTATGAGGGGCATCACAGAATGGGGGAAGGGAGGCTGGACATTGGATCCAATGACAAACACTCCTTTCTACCTGGGCAACTGTGAGACACTTGTGGGAACACACAGGGTGTGAGCTGAGATGAGGGAAGCCACCTACATGGCCATTTTCAGCTCTGGCATTTTGGGACTGGAGACCACAGCTGGCTCTGGTCTCAGGCGGCAGTGCCAGCCTCAATATGCCATTTTGCACTGGTCACCACCCCTTTGTGGATTTCACAACCTCATAGATATGTTAAAGCAAGACCCCTGGGTCTTGACAAGCCTAGTCAGGAACAAACTTTTTCAGACAGGCTGAGACTCCTTATAAACAATTCTGGAGGGATTCATGATGGTTGTCTTTAAGCAATTTTGGTAAAAATGAATTTCTTGGGAAGAGTACAATTCTACTCAGGGAGTCGGAGAGTTGGCTGGAGGCCCAACACTTCAGTATAAATTACTGCATGAACACAAAGTGTGATAATAGGAAACCAGTAAGGAAAAGGTCAATTGTCAAGCTCTTACCACCTCCAGCCCCTTTCTTTCTCTTATTTAGGAACTTAGGGCTTTAGGGTTTAGGGTACGTGGATGTGTGTGCAATTTTTGTTGGAACAAACTTGCTGCTTGATGGCAGGAGAAAAGAATTTCAAATACGTAAGCTCCAATTCTACTCCAGGTTAGCTCGTCCTTTCCCACCTAGAATGTACATAGCACCAAATTAGAGTCTTTGCTTATAGGGATAAAAACACGAGAAGGTGCTTACTGTATGCGTATCAATTTAACACGTTTTAATGAGCATTTACTATGTGCAAAGTGCAGTGCCGAAAGCTGAGACACAGAGGAATAGCACACGGTTACTACTCTCAAGGTGTTCACAGTTCCAGGGAGGAAATCAGACACAGTCAATTAACTGCAGGGCAGGTCCGATCTGCTTTGATGGGGTCCAACCTGGTGTGCGAAAGTCTCCGAGAGTGACAGTTTCACGGAGGAGGAGACTTTTGATCAGGGTTTCAATGATGAGCTGGAGTTTCAAGGTGGAGAAGGGAGAACATTCCAGCCAGAGGGGGTACCATGTGCTTCTTGATAGCAGGAAAGTCAGTAATGGTTTTGGAGAGCACATAGTAGGTGGGCTTGGCTAAAGGGTGGGCTCCTCAGGGATTGTGGCCATAGCTCCTCATCCACTGGCCCTTCCTTATGTAACCAGATCAGCAAAGCATTCTTCCAAACGGACGTGAAATACCCCACTGAGATAGGTTTTTGGCATGGCGTTTCCTCTCATACATAATATATATGTATATATAGCATGTCAATTTTTCAGACATCAAATTATAGCCGCCTATAAAATAACCCATGCATGTGATCTGTGGACTTTCTTGTGGCTGGAGGCATGAAATTTAGAGTATGACTTTTGTGAACACAAGCAGTTTTAATTAGGTGGAGTGGGGGTGTATAGGGTTATAGTGAGCACCTGGGGTTGTAGGGAGCGCCTGGGGTTATAGGGAGTACCTGGGATTGTAGGGAGTACCTGGGATTGTAGGGAGTACCTGGGATTGTAGGGGATAACTGGGGTTGTAGAGAGGGATTGTAGGGATTTTAGGGGGTACTGTTCTCTGACTCTTATAACTACCTCCTCTGGCTTTAACTGTCTGCAAAGTGGAGTCTGGTTTGAGGTTGAAAACCTGACACTGATGGAGAAGACGCCAGAAACCCCGAAGGCTAAAGAGCCCTGCTTGCCTGGCCTCCTCTCTCTCCCGTTATTTTCCTGCAGTGGCAACAGGCTTCCGCCAGGCAGGCCTGCCATGTGCATTCAGGATCCTGCATTTCAAAGGTGGCTGTCAGTTGCCATCCATCAGTGGGCCAGGGCTAAGGCCTGCTGGCTCGGCTCCTGCCCTGTGACTCCTGGCAGGGTGGATCCGGTGCCAGCGGCAGTGGCCGTGTGTTGACTGGAAAGGCAGCCAAGGTGATTGGGACAGTCCCTGCCAGCGGGGTGAGGGGAGAGGCAGATACCAGGAGGACCTCTCCCATAGACAGCTGGGGCCTCTGCATGGGTAATTTTGGTTTCAACTCAAAGTTAGAGGAGCCACAGTGACCCTGGACTTTCCTACCTCGGCTGACAATTACAAATGGGGGCTCCAGTGTGAGGAGGCCAGCTGATCCAAATTTTCTCTTTTTTTCTTTTTTCCCCAGCGTCGTAGGCAGTTACCCACGGACCCAAGCCATAAACAATTCCCTTCATGCTTTTCTGGTCAAAAGAGCCTGCAAAGCAGGGACAAAGGGAGAAAGTCACAAAGGGGGCTTGAACCCTCTTCTCCACCTTGGCATGGAGGGCTCACTGTGCCTCCGAGAGCTGGTCTCCTGTGGGAGTCAGCATTCTCAGTTGCAGATAATCGAGCCCGACTCCACCTAGATGAGTGAAAAAGGAATTCACTAGCTCATGTCAACAATTCCAGGGCAAGGCAGGGGCACTTGGGACAAGGGGCCCGCGTGCTATCAGGACCCCTGCTCTCCACACATCCTCACCGCTGTTAATACTATTCTCCTGGTCTAGCTTTCTTCACAGTACCCCTAATATCACAGCATAAACGAAGGGGTCCTTTTCCCTTAATTCCAATGCAAAATTCCCAGAGAAGTCTCCGGTGGACTCAGCTGGATCACGTGACTTTTCTCGAACCAGGCGCTGCAGCCAAGGGAAGGATACACTATGGCTCAAGTTGAGTGAGGCCCCCTTTCTGAACCCCCTTGATCTGGAGGCCAGGTCTATAGGTCTGTAAAATGTTAGTGTTCGTTGAAACCCCAAGGTTCAATGAGACCCCAGGAATTTGGGACCCTGAGTTATACAACTGTAGTTATACAACTACAAAATAAAGTAAAAAAGTAGAACCTTTTTTTCTTTTCTTTCCGATTTCTAGGGCTCAGTAGTCTACAGATGGCCTTGAAATTCATCAGCAACTTTCCAGTTGAGAAATGCTGACTCGTCTCTCACTTTAGCATGAACTTCCTCCCCAGTGGCCCAGGATGACTCAGTCTGAAGAGGGGTGGGTACAAAGGCACAAAGGGAGGACATGGGCACTCTCAGGTGACCTACTCTTTTCTTCTGTCCTATAGGTCCCCAAAGAGGTATGTGAGTGCTGACAGAGATGGCCTTCCTTTGGTAAGACATACTTTGGGTGTCTTCCTCTGATGACAGCCGGTTCTCCTACACACAGACTCCCCCATGATCCGGTGAGCTGGTAACCCTGAGAGCTGGTAAAGACAATCCTGAGTCCCACCTGCCAGGCCCCCCGTGGAAGGGGACAGTGGTGACCTTTGCCCCCTGTGTGCCTGGTGGTCCCATCTGAACAAGATGAGTAGAGCATAACTTAGGCTTCTCTTTACCTAGCCTACAGAAATAAATGCCCCGATCGCTGATAAGAAAAGGAAGCACCAACTTTATCTTTTCGGCTCTTGGCTTTTCCTGCGCCTCCTGAGTGATTTACAGCTGGGCTAAAGAGATATATCATCACTGTCATACTTACTTCTGGGGTTTCCTGCTGCTGTTCCCGGCTTCCCCCGGCTATGCCATTTGTCTTGGGCCAGTTGAAGGGAGGAGCCCCAGGCAGCACTCCTGGGAGGGGCTGGCATGGTTTGATGGCAGCCAGCGCGGACTCAGGCCCCAGTTCGTTCTGGCCCAGTGGGCCTCTCCTTGGCTATATGCTGGAGACACCTGAGGAGCTTTGAAAATTTGTCCCTGTTTGAGTGAGTATGGGTGTGGGTGTGAGTGGCCCTGTGATGGAAGGGCGCCCTGTTTAGAGGGGGTCCCCGCCTTGTGACCTAAGCTGCCTGCAGAGGCTCCGGCCATTAGGGACCCTGAAATTGAGTCAGCAGGTTGGAAAACAATCTTGTTTTTATTCATCTTTCTGACATGTATGTAAACAGAACTCACATTTATTTCAGTGTTTAATATTAGAAGGGGTTTGGGTCTTTATTTAGAATGTTGGTGATGTTTTTGTGACCTGAAATATGCTGTAGAAACTTAACTCTTGTGTCTATCAATGAGTTTAGTTTCTAAGAACCTATCGATGACATTGAGGACTTACTGTGTACCAGAATCTCTGGGGTGACTCCAATGTGTGGCCGAGGTTTAAGTACCTCTGTTCTATGTGGGGCTCCCCCAGCTGGAGGCAGGTGCACTAAATATGTAGAGGTGTGTTTACTCTGCTCTAGTTTTAACCCTGTTCTCCTAGGTTTTCATGCTTGGCCAGGCATTTAGCTTGTGGCAATGAGGCCCAAATTCATAGGCTCCAGCCCATGCCGTGTGCCAGGGCTTCAGACTACTGGTCTACCTGCCCATTGGCTCACGAATGGATGTTAATGATTATGGAGGTAACATACAGGGGAGCATGGATGGTCTGGAATATACACCTCTTCACTGCTAGAAAATAGCTAAATCCAAACCTGAGCTAAGTCTGGTCGATGGCAGGTCCCATCAGAAACGTCCCATTTATATGAGAGAGAGGTCATATGTACACAAGGTGGAACTTCCCCCAGTAGCACCTCCGAGTGCCCTCAATGTTTCTCCATTGACCCTGTAGGCTCGGCAAGCACCAGTGGGTCAACAGTTCTCAAAACACTGCCTTATATTGCTGAGCTCCATCCCTAGAGTTTCTGATTCTGTAGGTCCTGAGTAGGGTCTGAGAATTTACATTTCTAACACGTTTCCCAGGGAAGCTTATGCTGGTCCTGGGCCCACACTTTGAGAATCCCCTCAGTTAAACCTGCTCAACCCCCTACGTGTCCCCCCAGCTGGGCTATGCCAAGGGAAGATGTGAGGGCCAGGGGCCCGGGGGCACATGCCTTTTGGAGTCCCTGGTAGAATAGAGGGGACCCAGCTCTCGCCTCAGTGTGCTCTAGTTCCCACTCTGGTCTTCCAAGCAGGGCTTCTCTAGTCTGTCCCACCCTTGGCTTCTTGCAAGAATTCAGTTTTTCCCTTTCTCAGCCTAACCCAAATTGGAGTTTGCTTCCCCACTTCAATCCACTGAGTATTTTCTCCTGCTGGTTTCCCTGTTGCCTCCCCGTGCTGTCGTCAGGGATGGCAAGAATGCCATTTAACTCCATGACATTTAGACCTAGTCCGTGGCCTTGCTGGCTATCCCTGGCCTTCTCCTGCCCAGAGTACACACATTTTCAGGGGACTCCCCAGTGCTGTGGCTGCCCTGGTACCCCGGTCGGCAGGGGCTGACTGGGCGATCCCCGTGGAGTGCTGACCAGGGCAGTGGGGGCAGGTGGCCCTGCTCTCTCCCCTGCTTTGCAGACCTGTGATCCGAAGAGGATCTGGTGACCGGGAATGGATACTGTCCACTCTGGGGTGGGCATTCTGCCTCCGGGTCACATAGAAGTCACCGTCCTTGCAGCTTATCAGCACCTGCCCTCTGTCACAGGCATCTTGATGAAGATTGGTCATAAAGACACAGTGCAATGGAGGCTTAATTACAGCAATAATAACATTGACACCTGTGTTTTCGAAGCACTCTGCAGTCACTAATTAGCCTGTGTCATACTCTGACAGCCTCTCTCCCCCTCTAGCAAACAGATGGGTCATGGGGAGCGTCTTCCCCTCTCTGAGGAGACACAAGGCCCGGAGAGAAGCCCAGCTGCAGCCTCCCCTCTGTCTGTCTCCTTAGGAGCCGCTTCCTTGCCCATCCAGCCTGTCTGCCCTGGCACCTTGCAGAGCAATTTTCCCAGGGAGGCCAACCCTTCTGGCTGCTTTTGCTTGAGGACCAGGATTTAAACACTGCTTCAGCCACAGGCCTGAACTGGGGCGCTCCATGCCACACCCCAGGTGCAGCCACGGGGGAAAAGTGATGGATTCAGTGAGTGGGTGATTCTTGAAGACAAATACCCAGAGAGGAGCTGAGCACACACTAGAGGCCCTGCTGTTGGGCCCTTCATTTTAACTGGGAAGAGTGCTAGGGGTCTGGCCAAGGTCGCACGGTCAAGGTCCATGCCCGAGACCGTGCCTGGCTCACAGAAGGTGCTCTGAATACATTTGCTGATCAACATACTCTGAGTTCATGACAGAATCCAAGGCGTCCTGATTTCTTAACTCAGTGTTGCAAGTTGTCCATCCCTAAATCAGAGCGACATAACCAAACTCTCCAGCCCTCATGTTCCAGGGTTTCAGGGAATTGACTCTGACTGTTGCTCTCTGTGCAGCTGGAGAGTCACACAGACGTGCACCTGGGCCAGCACTTCTTCCTGGGCCACCAGCCATCAGCCCGCTCCAGCATCTATGTCAACCAGCGGGAGGTCTCAGCCCGGGTCCGGCTCCCCGCCGGGGAGTACGTGGTGGTGCCCTCCACCTTCGAGCCCTTCCAGGATGGAGACTTCTGCCTGAGGGTGTTCTCGGAGAAGAAGGCCCGGGCCCTGTGCGTGTCCTTTCTCTCTGTGGGTGTGGGAGGGTCTGGGTGCCCAGGGTGGCAGAGGACTGGGGCCTTGTTGCTGTGTGTGACCCACTCTCAGCTCCCGCCTGGTGTTTCCCAGAAGAAAAGTGTAACGAACCACAGGCCCCAGGGGCCCTTGGCTAGGTGTCCCCCGACTGCCCCTCTACTTTGGCCTATAGGACACGGGGGAATTTTCTTTAAAAAAAGGTCAAGGCTAGAGAGAAACGACACCAGTAACAGCCTGATCAGAGGGTTTCCTCCCAGCAGGATGGGCATGTGAGGCCCACAGAGTAGGACTTAGAGAGTACCACCTCCTCCCCTTGTACAACCCCCCATGTATACACACGCATACACACATGCATACATACACACCACCTATACACACATACTACACAAACACACACCACACACACACACACATACATACATACATACCACCCATACACACACACACCACACATGCTTACACACATGCATACATACACACCACCTGCCTACACCACCCATACACACATACCACACATATACAAACACACATACACATGCACACACTACCACATACCACGTACGTGTGTGCATGCACACATGGGCTATGGGTTTGCTGGCTCATTCCACAGAGGCCATTTCAATCCCCCCCAGAAGGATTCCCAGCTGGGTCCCAGGGAAGAAAACAGTAGTAACTGGGGCAGGGTGGGCGAGATTCTCCCCAAGAGTGGGCCACTAGGGTGAACCTTCTAGATTCCATGAAGGGCCAGTTGAACTTGGCATCTCTTGTTTCTGGTAAAACAAAACTCAAGATGGGGTTTGGGGATTAGAGCGGTGAAGGGGAGGGATTCTGGTTAAAATATCCGCTTGACACAGTTTGATGCAAGTTTGGACTGAGGGTCTTGGGGAGTGAAAGCCAATTCCTCAGAAGGGTAAAAAATGCCCTAAAAGGACCTAGCCATTAGCGATACTTTCTACTTAACTCTTATTGGGTTGGTTTCTTTCTTTGTGTTTCAGGGAAATTGGGGACGTGGTCACTGGAAAGCCACATGAGGTATGTACTCTCTTAGTCCGCCAAGCTCATACAGTCATCGGGGCTCCTCACTGCTTCCTGAGAGTTCTTTATATAGTAAAGAGGGTCCTTTACACACCTAGGACTTTTTGTTCATCAGGGCCACAACATTTCTAGGCCCTGGCTCTTCCTGAGAAATAGGAGACAGAAACAGCCCTGGGACACATTGCTCTGCCCTGAAGGGGGCAGAATGTGAGTGTCCCCCACACCCGGTCAGCTGGACCCGCAGAGCACCCGCTGTGTGCTTGAGCAGCTCCATGCAGGATAGCGAAGGCAATGGAGAAAGAGATCCAGTTCCCTGCTCCTAGTCTTTCGGTAGACAAACAACGGGAGCATGTGAAAAAGATGACGGGACACTCCTGCCGGAAGTGGATCTACACCTGTGTGTGTGCATCTAGGGGTGGTGGAGCGAGCGCCTAGTCTGGGAATGCTTCCTGGAGGAGGTGACTCCGAGCAGACTGTGGAGGAAGAAACATGCAGGGTTTGAGGCGTAGGTTCACCTGCCTTGCTCCCTGTACTCCTCCCTTGTGTCCTGGATTTCCTGTCCTTTTCCTCATGTTGAGTGCAGCTGCTCCACGAGGGGTAGTGTCGTGGGGCCACACTGGGCTGGCCGGGGTGGGGCAGGACTCTGTTGATGGGGCACAGGCCCAGCTGTCACCACTCCATCCTGTCCACCCAAACAGAGTGAGGTGTCCCTGTAGGGGCCACATGGGGCACCCCACAGCTGCTGAGTCTTTGGCTGCATGGATGCTGGGGCAGACCTATTCTTTTATTTGGCATATATCAAATTTGTGAGCCCACGTTTCTGAGGAGGCATGGGGAGGTGCCAAATCCGATCCCCGCGTTAACTTTGCAATTGTCCTGCCTCTTAGCCACATCCCAGCGACGGGGATGAAGAAGACATCCAGTTCCAGAGCCTGTTGAAGCTTGCAGGGGAGGTGAGTGGAGGGCAGCTGCAACCTCCCGGACGGGCAGGAAAATGATCAGGAACGCTCAGGACACTGTAGTCTGTGTTTCTGTGAGTAGAAAGGGCGAGGCTGCAGGGCTCACACCGGCCAGCTTGTGTCTGTTGTCCCCTCCTTTGTTAAGACTGAAGCCCTTCTTGCATTGCGTGGGGGGAGTGCTGGTGGTCCTGAGGCCACTTTTCTTACTGTGTTGACTGCCTCCTAAAAATATAGAAAACCTGAGACTCCAGGTCCTGCCCAACACCTTTCTGTTTGTACACTGGCCCTGCCAGATCAAGGCCCAGACTAAAATGTCAGGGTGGCAAAACTTCCCTAAATCGATACCCATCAGAGGTGGGAGGACTCACTCAGCGCAGGTGGAAGACAGCTCAGCTCACCTGGCCTGGGCCTGGTGCTCACTCTCCTGCCACCTTACTGGACCTCAGGGTGACCAGCGGCACTCGGCCTGCAGAACTCAAGCTTGGCCTGAGTGCCAGCACCACTCAGGGGTGCATGGAGCCAGGGAGACAAGCCATGTGAGTTGCCTCCTTCTCCCCCCATCCTGCTGATGTTGGTTTATTGTGGTTCCAGTCTTGTGGGGCCGTAAGTCAGAGCAAAGTCAGGATTCCAAGTGTCACAACTGGCCCAATAACCTCAGTGAACATGCTGCGTTTGAAGCATAGTGAATCGTGCCAAAGGGCCTAGGAAGGTGTCAGCCAGCTCGGGCTGCTATAACAAGTACCACAGACTGGGCGGCTTATAAACCACAGACATTGATTTTTTTGGAGGCCGGAAGTCCTAGATGAGGATGTTTTCATGGTCAGGCTCTGGGGAGGGCTCTCTTCTAAGCTGCAGACTGCTGACTTCGCGTGGTGTCCTCACACAGTGGAAAGAGGGCGAGGGATCTCTCTGGGGTCCCTTTTATAAGGGCGCTAATCCCAATCACGAGGGCTCTACCCTCAAGACCTCATCACCTTGCATAGAAGCCACCTCCTTTCCAAAGAAACCACATTGGGGGTTAGGTCGCAACATATGAATTTTGGGGGACACAAACATTCAGTTCATAACAGAAGGAAAAGGAAAGCCCTCTGCCCCTCGGGAAGCCCAGGGCCACCTCCTAGACATCAGAATGGAACAGAAGAAAATGCATCAGAACCCTTTGCCGACGACAAAGCCTGGGAACGCAGCTCCTTTGCATAGCCGTTAAAGGAACCCTTGTAAAATGAGTCGATTTATATTTTAGATGGATGTTCAGACCAGTATTTTTACTAATAAAACTTGATTGCCTTCGCTGCCAAGGGGCCATATTTTATTAAGCACATCAAGGACCATGAAAATATAAAAGCTCCTATTTGTATACCAGTTCTTCACGTAGCTTATCTGTTTTCCCTGCAGCGGGGGGGCAGTATTGGTCACTCTCCCTTCTCTGCTGGTGAAGGGACAGGCACAGAGAGGGTAAGGAGCTGGCTAGGGTACAAGGCCTCAGAGGGACAGGCCAAGGTCCGAACACAGACTTTCAGCATCCCATTGCTTTCGTGGCGTGATGGGGTGGTATTCTTATTCGGGAGGCTTCTCAGAGGTGCTCAGCTTAGTTTACTGGGAGTATTCCATGCCTGAATGAGACCAGCTGCTCTCACGGGAGATGCTGCTCTGAGCAGCTCTTGTCTTGATTTTTCTAGAGTTGCCGGGCCCCACTGGTGGAGGATGGGAGAAGTGGGACTGCCCTGGGGACAAATGATAAAACCACAATTCACGAGGGGAAGTGACTTGGCTAAGGTCACATGGCAAGTAAGGGGCAGAGTCAGGATGGGAATTCAGATCTCAGTCCAGCACCCTTTCTCTGCACTTCACTTGTCATCCTGCCTGAGGTCTGCCCTCCAGCTGGGGGTTAAGGCACAAACCTTCCCTCTGGCCCAGTGTTTATCTCAAACGCACACAGGGAGTCCTAGTCCCCTAAATCTCTACTACCAGGGTGAGATGGGCTACTGTGTGGAATGGCAGCTCCTACAGGTGCAGTGGGAAAAGCAGGTGCTTTGGGGTGAGACAGTCTTAGGTTTCGAGTCTCAACTCTGCCACTTGGTAGCTATGAACCCCATGCAATGGTATCGTATGGAAATGGCAAATTACATCGTGTATGTATAGGGCGTTCAGCAGTTTACAAAAATCACAGCTTCCTTAACTCTAAAGTGGATGCAAAAAATAAATAAAAATAAATAAAGTGGATGCAGACTTGTTTTGAAAATTTGAGGCTATTCCACATTCTGGGTGTGGCCCATCAGAGTGGTTCCTATAATCTGCTGTTCACCAGACTTTGCTGTCAGGTAAAGCAAGCAAGCTGTCAGAAAGGCAGCAAGCCCCCGTGTGGCAGCCTTATGGTGCTGATGTCATCAATGCACACTTCCCCCCAGGCTGTGGGGGACCCCAGAGAAATTGAAAATTTGAGTTTTTAAAGATGTCACAGCCTATTGAAATCACAGGGTCCGTGGACCTGGTGTCTGACTCTACATTAATTTAACATCTTGGAGAGCGTGGCCGGGCCTGACGTGACTTGCATTTGGGTTCCTCTTTCTAGGATTCTGAGATCAGTGCCAATGAACTCAAGACGATTCTGAATGAGGAGTTTTCCAAACGTAAGTTCTACCTTGGGGCTTTTCAGAAAATCCACAAAAGCCTAAGAGATGCTGGGGTATGGGTGGGGGCAGGCATTGGGCCATGAACACTTGCAGATGGGGGAGAGGGGACCTTTGGCCTTTGACCCCCGGTTCCCTCTGGGCTGAGAGAGTGGCCAACAGCAGGTAGGAGAGGCCAAGGGAGGGGGCGGCTGGCTGGGGCTGGCTGGGTAGGAGGGACTGCTGATTCCTGGGAGAAAGGAAGCCCGGCTGAGAGTGGCCTAACTGAAAAATTTCCACAAAACGAATGACTTTGATACCGTGGAAAACTGCAGACTGAAGATCTCACTCTGTAATGCACCTTTGGGGAGGGATGGTTCTGACTGTCCTGGACCGCGGCAGTTCTCATCTCTGGCTTTAGCAAGTCCTGGGGGCTGTCAGGGATCGAGCTGCACCCAGGATGGAAGCCTCGCTCTTCCTGTCGGAACCCAGCCCACGTGAGCTGGCACAGAGCCGGCTTCTTGTCTGGCCCGGCGATGGGCCAGGTGAAGTCTCACAGCTGGTTGACCGATGGGCATTTCACCCACCATAGCCAGATGGAGGTGTGAGAATGCAGGACACAGGGGCGTGCTTGAGCGGCCAAGTGCAAGCCCTCCCAGAGACAGGGCAAGCCGCTCCCCAAGGCTCAGAGCGCAGGGCCTGGCTGGATGGCCCGTCCTCTCTGCTCCAGCTCTCACGCCTGCTTTTGCAGAGTAGGAGCTGGGAGGACAGGAGAGGCCGCTGGGTCTTTGGTGCCTTCCTACCTTGGCTTCCAGCTGTGGGCAAGGTGAGCGTGGAGGCCAGGAATGGCTGGAGTGCCAGGGAGAAGCCTACATTTTAGCCAGTTAGGATAACAGCTGCCTTTTGAGAAGCTGTGTGTCCTGGTTCAAAGCACAGCCCCACTTCCGGCTGTGGTGCCAAATGGCCTGTTTAAAGCCCAGCTCTGGCCCCTACTGGTCATGAGGTTGTGAGCAAATTATTTGACCTCTGGGCCTCAGTTTCCCTGTCTATAAAATAGAGACAGTGCTTAGAACAACACCCAGTCAACCAAAAGTGAACTGTTTTATTTCATTAGGAACTTATCACATACCAAGTACTGTGCTAAGAACTTCACTTCCATAATTTCATTTTATCCCTGGCCAGTCTTTGGGGCAGCTGTTATTATTATTCTTAGTCCCATTTGATGGAGGAGGAAACCAAAGCTCAGAGATATTAGCTTGGCGAAGTCTGTGGCTTGTGAGTTGCAAAGCCCAAGTTCAGATCCTGAACCCCGACACTGGTGCCCACCTGTACCACCTCCCAAAGTGTGAAAAGAATCGGGGGGCCTCTGCCAAGAAGCCCACCGCTGTGCTCCCCTTTTTGTAGAGACCATATTCAGCTCCACTGGCGGCTCCCTGCCATGGAAATTATTTCCTGTCTTCAGATGATCCTTCGTCCCACCCTTTTCTACTTAAATTTTTTAGGAACAGACATAAAATTCGATGGATTCCACATCAACACTTGCAGGGAGATGATCAGCCTGATGGATGTATCCTTTAAATGGCACATTATTCATACTTTGTTCCTGTTTTGAATGATTCCTCAACCTTTCCCAGTGAGGAAGAAAGAAGGGTAGAAAAGGGACATTTCAAAACCCAAATCCCCATTGTTCAGCCCAGGGCTCCTCGTAGAGTAAATTCAAATTGGACACAGAGAATTCCACAGGACTTTCTGCCTGTTTTGGTTGAGTAGTGGCCTAGGAGCCAGCTGTGCTCCTGTGTCCCCGTGTCCTTGGAATTAGTGCTGAGAAGCTTGGAGCTCCCTTTGAGGCACACGGATAAACACGTGCCAACTGCGGTGACCGAGAGTCCCCACCCTGGGCTCCTGGTGACTTTTCTGATAACATTTTGACATTCTAACCAACTAATTATTTCAATGATCAATCACAGAAATTTAAATTTGAAAGCAAATTTACAGATCCGATAGCTCAACCCTCTCAATAACCCAGGATGCCTTGGGGGTTAGATGCAAATGAATGACAGATATTATTAGGGGAGCTTTGGGCTCTTGACCTGCCCTTTGCTCCCAGACATCTCAAAGGAGAGCCTTAGTGAATGTCTGACACTTTAATCTTTATTAGAATGTGTTTCCCACCCACCCTCGCCACCGTGACCCACAGGGCCCTGCTTACGTCAGACATGACTGGTCACGGAGGCCTTAAGACACTCACTGTGTAAGGTCACGAGGGAAAAATCCACAAGGCATGGAGAATTTGGGCTTGATCATGTTGGCCTTTAACATGCCCAGAGCGACGGGACAGGCACCTTGGGACACGTGGAATTCAAGTTGCTGTGGTTGAAGATTCGGAAGTACCTGGTGAGTCTTCTGACTGTTGGGCGTTTCTGGACTCTGGTCCCTCTCCTCTGTTCTGTTTCTAGCCCCTCTCCCTCCTGACACTCATTCCTAGTCTATTTCATGCCCTGGTCTGATTAGCTCCTTCATCACTGTGGTCAAAGCCAACACAAATCCTGGATGCATTATTCAGGAAGCAGTGAGAAGGCAACAAGAGACGTTTGTGCCAATGCCCTCGCTGAAAGTCGGAGGACAGAGGGGCTGGCACTGGCCCTCAGCCCAAGCTCATGGTTGTTCTGAAAACTTCTTGGCAGGAGTCAGTGAAGTCTTCTCTTGAGGGCGTCCCTGGCCTTCCGAGGAAGCAGTGGAATGGAGGGAGATAGTTTTGGAAGGGTCCTTGAACAGCTACGTTCTCCCTGGATTTTCTCTCCTGCTGTAGGAGATCTATCTGGAAACGGATTATAACCACTCGGGAACTATCGATGCCCATGAGATGAGGACAGCCCTCAAGAAGGCAGGTGAGGACATGTCCTGGAGACAAAGGTATTGGGACCCAGTTATGCCCATTTTAGTTATTCTTATTATGACGACGGCTAACGATCATCAGGGGTAGTTCTCTTACATTGGACATCAGTGTGACAACAAAGATTGGTTGGGCACCTTCCCTCTCAAGGGAGGAAGGAATGCTGCTGGCTTCTGTGTGGTGAAATACTTTAGACTTGATGCTTGTCACTGGGAAGGTGACCGCAATCACAAAGGGTGGAGCTGTGAAGAGGTGGGCCGGAGAGGCATCCTCTCACCCCTGCTTTTTCTTGCCATGGCGAATGTGATGCCTAGCTGTGTTCATGTTGGAGCTACAGGTCCAACTAGGACCAGAGAAGAGGCTCATCTTGATGAGGATTTTCTCAGAGGAGACCGATGGGAGGACCAGACCCTTCTGGCGTCCCTTGGAGGAGGCAGGGTCAGGCCTGGTCCCTGCAAGTTCAGCCCATTTAGTTTTACCGGAGGTGGTGCCGAGCCCTGCACTCCACCTGTGACGCAGACCCCTCTGCCCGCAGGATTCGTGCTCAGCAACCAGGTACAGCAGACCATCGCCACACGGTACGCTTGCAGCAAACTCAGCGTCGACTTTGATGGCTTTGTTGCTTGTATGGTCCGCCTGGAGACCCTTTTCAGTGAGTCACTCTGTCCTTTGACCCAGTCCCATTTCTCCCAGGGTACAAGGAGGGACGGGGGCAGAACAGACAGCCTTCTGTGACTGTGGCACCCTTGGGCGAGGGGAAACAGAAGCGGAAGGGGCTGAAGAGGTCCAAGATGGCCACGCCCAAGATCAGAGCCTGCCTTTTCTTGGAGACTTAAAAAGCTGCCATCCAGATTATTGGGTACCTACTATGTGCAGTCACTGGGCCACAGTGAATGGGTCCCGGTAATGATCTTTAAATGGCTTTTGGTGTCTATTCACATCTATGCCTCCATAGGGCTTGTATGAGAGCAGGTGTCACCTCCCAAGGAGGAGATAGGTGTCCCTGTCTGGAAGGCAATAGGTGTTTTCCTGCCCCCTTGGCCTTGGGCTCATGCTAAGGCATCCTGTTAAGGGAGAAGGTTTTCCTTCCACTGAGGGGTGGGAGTTGGTAAGTTCTATGGGATAAGTTCAGGCAGCCAGAACTGGCTAAGGAACTGGATTACCCACGCATGGGCAACCAATGTCTGTTCCATGCCCTCAGCCCTCCTCCACCCACTGTTAAAAGCGTTGCAAGTTTCTAGAGCTTCTGAGGGTGGAGGTGACAGATAAACCATCCCTGCTTACAGCTGGAAGTTGGCGTATTTAGGCGGGGGTGGGAAGGGGGTGGGGGACGTGGGCATCTGCGGCCCAAACCCCTCACCCTGGGCACTGGATCTAGAGCCAGCTTCTCAGGGCCCCTGCATCTAGGTGGGAGCTGGCGGGGGGGGTCATGCAGGGGAAGGGGGAGCATACCAGGTGGGGATGGGGTGAACAGAGGCAGCTCTCTGGTATTTCCAACATCTAGGAACATCCAATTCCATTCCTTCTCTGGTGTTCTAGAACTGTTCAAGCTTCTGGACAAGGACCAGAATGGCGTTGTCCAGCTCTCCCTGGCTGAGGTAAGTGACTTGAGTTTTGATGAACTGCTTGCTGACGGTACTTTGACATTCTTGGATAATATAGGTGCTGAGTAGTGTTTATTTATATTGACTTGTCCTATTTCCATTGGGTACAACACATGTTCTTTGACAGGCATTGCAAAGAGGAACGTCATTGTCATGTAGTCTTTCAACATTTTTATTAATTTTATTAATTTATTATTGTTGTTGTTGTTGTTACTATTATCAAAGATAAAGCTACAGCAACATTTCAGATCATTTCAAGGATGCAAGCCCTTGTTAATTTGAATGTAATGGTAGGTGGTGGGTACAATTGAAAGTGTGTGACTTCTAGGACCAGATATCTTAGATTGACATGGAGGACATCAGAAACAAAAACATTAAATTGCAACAAGATAGAATGAAGAGGAGAGATAAATGAGTGTTTTACTGTGTACAAGTAACATAGCATCTTATGCAGACATCACCACAGCATTTCCACTGTCGGGGGGCTGCAGAGGCCTTTACTGGCCTGCGGGGACACAGGTGAGGGAATGTCCTGAGAGTCCTGGCCAGGAGGGAGGTGTTGCCCTTGACCTGTTCTTGAGGCTGAGGAACTAGAAGACAAGGTTATTCCTGGCCCTGCCAAGTGATCTGGGCACAACAACTTTCTTTTCTTCTCTAAAGTGGGAATGTCATTGACCCCTTTCCAGTGATCTAGGGAAAGCCTTCCTAAAAGCACATCTGAGGATGCCCACAGTCACCTGGACAATAGTGTTGAACCTGACATTGAGAGAGAGAGAAAGAGAGAGAGAGAGAGAGAGAGAGAGAGAGAGAGAGAGAGAGAGAGAGTGTGTGTATATGTATATNGTGTGTATATGTATATGTATATGTGTGTATATATGGATATATATGTATATATGGGTACACATACACGCCTATTTTTGGAAGTCCCTTTGGGTCTAAGCTTTTCCTAAGTCATTTCTACAGCTCTGGCTCAGGGGTTGGTGACTTAGTTAAGGGCTTCTCTTACTGAGCAAGGCATTTACTGGAGGACGGAGATGGAATAATCTCATATGTGGGGCAGGACAACGCCTGGCAGGGTCACACCAGGTCCCAGAGGAGCAGAGGGCTCACCTGGCATCCTTCTTTTGCAGTGGCTGTGCTGTGTGTTGGTCTGACCCAGGATTCTGGACATCGGCAATGCTTCCCGACAGCCTGCCTACCTCTTTTCTCCCCTTCTTTACAATTTTGTGGACGTGTATCCTCAAATGGCATTTATTGGTCATTCATCTCTTCCTTGCCTGTCATTGTTCCCTGTGATCCTGGCCTGTCCCGCTGGAGCAGTCAGGGAACCCAGGGTCTCTTTCAGCAGCATTGAAGCTGAGCCCGGGGCCCGGTAGAGGGACAGAAATCAATTAAACGTGTGAGCCCAAATGGTTTCCGCTTTTCTCTTGTGATATGCAATCTGGGAGTGCCTTGGGCTTTTCATACTTTAGGAAAAGAACATGTTCTTGGGACATTACTTGGCTCACAGCTGCTGAAAGATGGGGAATGTGGGTGAATTTCTTGGAGGAGAGGCTTCCTACAGATGGAGTTGCTTCCAGGGCCCATCTTCTGGAAAGGAGCTGGCTCCAGCCCTCCCGAGGGTGGGCTGCTGGGAGAACAGGCCTCTCTTTCTCGCTTTCAGGTGGGAAAAGTACTGTATTACGCGCATCAGTGTCTCCCGAGTCTAAAGGAAAATGCTGTCTGAGGGGAATTCTTACCTGACAAATAACTAGAGGGGAAATGCAATTTAGGTTAGTTTTACTCACAGCCGAACACAGGGATTTTCTTGTTGGTAAGAAAATGGATGTCACAGCTTAGTGTCCTAATGGGCAGATAGGGACAGAGCTGGTTCTCGTACGCAGACTTTGGAAATGAAGGCTTAAGGAAGGTGAGTGTCTCAGTTTGGGCTGCTAAGCACCGTAGACGAGATGGCTTATAAACAGCAGATGTTTACCTCCCACAGTTCTGGAGGCTGGAAGTCCGAGCTCAGGGTGGCAGCATGGCCGGGTTCTGGTGCAGACCCTCTTTTAAGTCCAGACTGCTGATTTCTCAGCTGTATGCTGACGTGGAAAGCAGAGAAAGGAAATGAGTGATCTTCTTATTCTTAGAAGGGCACTAATCGCATTCATGAGGACCCCACCCTCATGACCTAATGACCTCCCAAAGGCCCCCCCCTCCTAACACCATCACATGGGGCGGGGATAGGGTTTCAGCATGTGAATTTGAGGGACGCAAACATTCTGTCCATATGGAGAGCTACTGGAGACAGAGCACAAGACCATGTTTCCCAGAAAATAAGACCTCACTGGAAAAGAAGCCCTAGCGTCATTTTTCAGGATGCTCGTCATAGAGGCTCTACCCCAAACATAAGCCTCAGTGAAGATCGTCAGCCAGACGTGACTGTGGGAATACATGTAGATTTTTATACATGAATAAATGAATACTCGTAGATTGTTGGAGCAAAAATTAATGTAGGACCCGGTCTTATGTTCGGGGAAACACAGTACATACCTTGGCCTCTGTGTTAGTCTGATTAAAGGATGATCGTTCAACTTCTAGAAGTAGAGCTAGATGAACTGTCCTTATAGGAGCAGGACTCATAACCGTGGTAAAGCACCAGTCAGCTTTAGCGCCGCCTTCAGTGTTCCCAAGGCCCAGTAGGGAAGAAAGGGTAGGCCCTTAAACTGAAGGGGGAGGTGAGCTCTGGGGTCTTACCGCTGCAGGGAGAGTTCCATTCATCAGACGGTGGCGAAGGAGATGTATTTGTTTCACCAGCCTGTGGGGCGCAGAGGAAAAGGAGTCCTTCCTTGTCCAGTCAGGGCTACGAGGGAGCTTTCATTGGCAGGACTCAGCAGGTATATATCCAGCCCCCTTCAGCTGCCCCTATCAGCCCAGCTGGTATTAGTCTGACGCTCACCAACCAGATATAAGTCCCCATGCTACCCCATTCTTTAAAAATAAAGTGCTACAAACCAGTTCTTTCTTACATTTCACAAATAACATGGCTACTGGAATTTAAAGTGCTATGTTATACTCCACGTGTGACAGGTAGTTTTATTTCTCAGACCCACAGGCTTCAATTCCTTTAGGGGATTGTCTGGTGGCCAGAAAAAGAGTCTCATTACAAAATTTGCCTTGTGGGTGGGTGGAGGGGAAAGGGGGTCTCAGGGCCCAGGTTAGGGTTGTCCTGGGGACTCCTCACCGAGGCAGCCCATCAGGCAGGTAAAGATCCCAACACTGCATAATTTTCCTCTGAAACACCTTAGAATTTGCTTTTATGCTTCTCTCTTCTCCCCAGATTAAGGCAACGGGCAGTGTCGCTTTTTGGTGTGGCCTCGCCATTGCCTCTGGAAGTGGCTGCATCTCAGGAGAATGGGTCCCTCATGAAATCCATGCTCCTCTGTGTGGATTTCGCAGAATTTCCCCCCGCCAGCTGCACTTGTCCTGTCAGAGATACAGAGGACAAACTGATGAGTGCCAGAGGTGAGGGCGTTGCGGAGGGGGGATGGATGAAAACGATGAAGGGGGCATAAGAGGCACAAACTTCCAGCTATAAAATAAATAAGTCACAGGATGTAATGTACAGCATAGGGTATATAGTCGGCAGTATCGTAATAACTTTGTATGGTGATAGACGGGTCCTAGACTTACTGTGGTGAACCCTTCATGCGGTATGTAAATGCTGAGTTACTATCTTGTTCACCTGAAACTAATATAACATTGTATGTAAACTGTACATCAATAAAAAGGAGCCCTCTCCACACGTCATTGCCTGACTTGTGTGCTCCAGTCTGAGTCAGAGGGCAGAGTGATTTTCTAGTTCTCCCAGAGCCTGGAGCAGTGCCTGGCACAAAGTGAATGAAAATGGTGTCCTGTTGTTTGCAAATGATCAGGCTCTGTAGAGCACGGGGCCTGGCTTGCTTCGTTTTTCCAGGAGGGAACTGCTGAGAGCAGATGCATTCAGGTGGCCTCTGAGGGGGGTGTGAAGGGCTGGAGAGCTGGGGAGAGGATGTGGCACTTGCAGGGTCCCCTGCTGAGCTGCTCCCTCCCCAGGCTCCGCCCCCACCCCCACAATGCCTCCAGTGGGCAGAACCCTGTGCCACCCTGCCTTTGATTTGTGCCGAGAATCCCAGGGGAGCTCTTGGGTCCCCCATCTTCTGTTAGGAGGATGAAGCAGCTTGGTGGGAGGCCCAAGTCAGCCCGGAGAGACAGCTGCAGGATGTGAGTCACCCGTCCTTGGGGCCACTCCAGTCCTCCCCAGCCTGCAGAACCCAGTCATGTCTCCTCCAAAGGCATGGCTTGTTCTCTCATTAGCAAATGAGGGGAAACACGTGCCACCACGTAGATCCCACACTCAACTGAGACCGCTGGGCACATGTAAGCTGACATTGGGGTGAGAGACAGGCAGGGTGTACCAAATAGCCTGGGTCATTCCACAGCAGCAAGGCCATCTCTAGAAGTCTGTATCCTGAGAGAGCTCAGAGCCATGCGTTAGCTTTCTCCTCACATCCGCCTGCTCAGGTAGGGCTTTTTGTGGTTACGCAGAATCACAGAAACAGCTTGGAGCAGAGCTGGGAGAGCCAGGCAGACAGCCCTTCCACAGGCAACAGGGGGCTCTTCCGGCCCAGGTCCTGACAACATTGGGGGTCTCAGCAGCCCAGTTCTCCAGGATTATGCTCCTGCCACTTCTGGGTGGTCTCGCTCTGGCTCCTCGCCTCCTCTCTGATGCCAGCTGCTCCCCCTGAGTGGGGCCATTGAACAAAGTCTTCCCTTCCGCGTCACCTGTGCTCTCTCTGCCTGACCAGGTTGACTTCCTTCTTCTCACTTCAAGCTGCCTAGCTTCTCAGATGTCCAGAGTCTTTTCAGCTTTAGGTGTTTCTGTTTCCTGCAAGCCCCAATCCTGCAATTGCTTCTGGCTGTGGATGCAGGACACTGCCATCCCCCCAAACCCCAGCCCAACACTTTTCTGCTCTTCCACTGGGGCCCCAGGCCCTCATCAACCTCTCCCTTCGTATATTAACCTTTCCCTTTGATTTATGGGCTGGGCTGACCCGGAGAGTTCACCTTACAGACAGTGGACCGTCCAGACGCCCCCTAACCTCTCCCTGTACTTCAGAAAAGACAGCATCAGAAAGGCCCTACTGAAGCCCCCAGATGTTATCAATCAGATTGAACAATTTTTAATATTTCACCGTATCTGTTTTATCATTTTTTTGCCGCAGGAACTAGCAGATATCATGACATTTTACCCTCTAATATGCATCTCTAGGAAAGAGCATTTTTAATACACAGCCACAATACTATTATCCAACCTAACAAAATTAACAATAATCCTTTTGCACACCTAATAACCAATCTGTATTCAAATCTCCTTGGTTGACTTCAGAGTATACGATTATTGTCGGTTTACTTGAAAGGGGATTCAACCAAAGTCCTCACCTCGCCCCTTTTAATCTCAAACAATCATCCCTTTTTCCACGCTATTGAATGAGTCATGAATAATTGGACTTTTAAGAAAGCACGTTGGTAATAAGATTTAGGAAAAACCCAAATAGGGTTCCTATTACAAGGCAAAGGAAAGGGGTGTTTATGAGACAGGGAAGGGGAACACTCACATCCATAAAAGGAATTTCTAGGGTTCTAATCCTGAAGAGCATTTTTAATCTTTGTTCCGTAGTCATAATGTCCACTTTCTTGTTTATCTTTGCAAACAGTTGTTTAGGATACCATGCTGTTTTATGTCCAGCCCAACGGCTGTTTTGCCCCATTTTAACATTCCAAAGCTTTGAAGAGTAAGACCTGCCAGGCAGTTTCTCTGGAATGGCAGCTCCAACTCCATTTAAAGTGGCTCCGTTTGTATTATTTTTCACTCCGGGACTTGGCTGCACCTCAGGGACCTTCTATCTTGGACCTAAAATTGATCAGGACCGAAGGGAAGCACAAGAAGCAAAGCTCAAAATACATAAAAGAGACCCAGACTCTGCCTCTAATATTAACCTCAAAAACGATAATAGTAGATATTAGTAGCATGTTTCCTGGGGCCCAGCAGTGTTCTGTGTACTTTCATGCGTCTCATTCTCGTTCACAGCAATCCTATAAGGTATGTATGTATTATTGTGTATGTATTATGTATGTAATAATATGTATGTATTATTATTTCCATTTTACAGATGAGGAAGTGGAGGCACAAACTGGCAGGAAGATGACATTCCAGGAAATCGATAGAAATGTGCTCAAAGGTAAAGAAGGGCGGTGGTGATTCGTGTTGAATTGGATGAATGACATGAGATTCCAGCCCAGGGGTCCCAACCCTTTCAGAAAGGTCTGCAGTGCAACCTTTGTTTTATCTTCGCCCTTGTCCACCAGTGAGCCGCTGCTTTAACATGCAGAATAGCTCACTGTGGCCTCAGGTGTGTTGTCTCGGGGGAGTTTCTTCCCCGTGTTGTCAGCAGGTGGCCAAGCTGTGTGCTTTCTGTGACAAGCAGGCAGCCTGAGCGGAAGCCCTTCCAGAGCTTTTCATTTCTGAAAGCTGGGCCTCCTGGATTGACCAAGGAGGAAGGGTTGGAAGGGTTGAGAAGAAGGGAGTCCTAGAGGCCAGGAAGGAGGTTCTCCCAGCAGGGACCCATGCCGAGGCATGGGCTCAGAGATGGAAGGTGACCTGAGCAAAGACCAGCTGTGGGATGAGTCCGCCCGGGACCACCCTGGAGCCAAAGGGCCACCGGCAGGACCTGCGCCTCCTAGGACAGCGAGCTAGGATGGCATCCATGGTGAAGGGGCAAGGTGGACACCCTTTCCCCATATTCCGGTGCCCTGTAACCCAGCCTGTCGAGGGAGGGAGCTGGTGGAGAGGCCTTCCTCTATGGATGCAATTGTTCCCTTTCCCTTTCTCATAAACACCCCTTTGCCTTGTGGTAGGAATCCTTTTTGGGGTTCTCCTAAATCAGTGCTTCCCCAATAGCTATTCACTTGGATCTCAAATAAATGCTTGTTGCCTCTCACTTTGGTCTTTCATCTTTAGGTTAACGCCAGAGGCCCGTGATGACGCCAAGCCCAGGGAGGGGACTGTCAAAGTGAGTTTGTTTCTGAGTTTTCACTGAGGGGAATGGCTCTGTTAGTAACAGCACAGGAAAGGAGAGAATTCCTATTCTCTGGGATTTTAGAAGGTACTGTGGCTCTGTGTGTAGTGTAAGCCTTCCACTTTGGTTTGTTGAATTGGATTCAACAAGGAAGAGAGGATCAGGAGGTTAGAGACATTATCCGGCCATGAAATTCAGCCAAAATGATCCTGCTTATTATGCTCTGGGAGTGATTGGCAGGGACACTGTTTCAGAAATTCATGGACATTCATGTGTGGATTTGCACAGTGGGCTTACCCAGCGGGCACAGGGGGCTCCTGTCTGGCCCCCAAGCCCCTCCTAGAGACCTGGAGTGGATTCCTGTCCCTGTCCTGAGGGCAGCAAGGTGGGCTCTCAGGGGCTGGAGCCATGTTCTTCAATTCTACTCAGTAATTTAATCCATAAATGTGCCTAGCATCAACTGCATGTCAGGCTCCGTGCTCGCCCCGGGAGATGCAGGGAGGGATGCAGAGATGAATAAGCTTCTGCTACCCAGAAGCTTACAGTCTACTGGGGGACACAGACTCATACACAAGTTAACAACAATTTACAACAGTGTGACATTAGGGCTAGAGGAGAGGTACAGGAAGTCAGGCCACAAGAGGAAAGAGAGGTTAATGCTGTCAGGACACAGAGCAGACTTGGTGCACATGGGCAGGGATTTAACAGCTGGGACTTCATTCGTTCGTTCATTCATTCATTCAGTATTTATTAAGCATCAGATAAATTCTAGGTATTGTGTGGACACTGGGCTCTTCTGGACGAATCAGAGCTGCACTGTGACCTTGAGGTTGTCACTGCAGCCCCGCAGGACAGCCTGGGCCAGGAAGCAGCCGTCTACCTTGCTTACTCCCATCATTTGAGTCATGATTCTGCTGAAGGTGCTTTTTTCTTTCTACATCAGAGAGAAATCATTTGAGGCTGTTCCCCAGATAGGGCAAGATCTGTGGCCTCCTGAGGTTCAGGCTGCTTGGTAATGTCTCCCTCTTCCACTCCGTGAACTGGAAGGACCCCCAGAGCTCATTGGATAGCTGAGAGACACTTTTTGGCAGTAGGTGAAAGCACCTCAGTGCAGCCATCTGTGGCCTCTGCAGCTATGTCCTCTACCCCCAGGATGCAGAAGAGCGGGCCAACCCCTCTTCTCCCCAACCAGAGGCCCAGGGAGCGTCCTTTATTATTGGGACTGTCCCTGGGTGAGCCCAGACATGTTGCCCTGGAGCGAGAAACAATCCAGATGCATGCCTGATGACAGCTCCGTAGGCCTCCTATATCCACCTGCATTCTTGAAACATTCACCACTAATTAATTTCTGAATTACATAACAATACACTTCCTAATTACACAGGGGGAGCACTAGCAGCTATAAAGGGTCGTTATCTATTGCACAAGTGATTTTAATAGATGCTCTCCCAGAAATGAGAAGGAGGGAGGGGAAGTGGGGAAGGAGAGAGAGAGAAAGATGGATAGATTGAGACTGAGAAAGAAACTCTGAGTCTTAGAGGCTGGCTGTCATCTGGAGGCACTCAGCTGTCTGGGGACCTCAGCCACCCTCCAGGAGACACGCAGCTGTCTCCGGACTCAAACAGAAAGTGTTTCCTTGCGATCCCTGCCAATTGTGCAAACACCAACATGGAAATGTAAATAATAACACGCAGACATGATGCTAACACAATTATAGCCTGGCGTTATGAGAAGAGACTCACTGGGGACTGGCCACGTTTTCATGTCTCCAAGTCCCATTTTGCATCGTGGTGATTAAAGCAGAGACTAGTTTCTCTATCTTTTTTTTGTTTTGTTTTTATTGCCACATGGATTTGTTTTTCTTTTGTATTTATACCAGATTGGATAGCACATTAAAGCAAGTGGCTTTCGTATCATGTTGGAATATCTGGGTCATCAAATGTTTATCAGGCTCATGAAACATTATTGAGTACCTACTGTGTGCAGGGAAGTATGCTAGGCAATGGGCTGCAGACACGAATGATCATGATATGATATCATATGATCGTGATATGATACCATCCCTGCCTTAGGTATGTCACTATAATCTGAGGAGAGAAACAGGTGTAAAATCAATATGGCTTCAATAGGAGGCAATGGGACAGTGGTGCTGAGGGGGCCATGAGGGCCCTAGCTCCATCTTGGGACTCAGGCAAGGCTATGAAATAGGAGTCCCCTCCAATCTTACCTAGATCCTGAGGACCAGGGAGCCCTCCCTTACCCTCAGCACCTGGCTTACAGGTAGAAGGCCAGGTAGGAAGGCTGTAAGCAGTGGGTAGTTAATGCAAGTGATGACTTATGTCTGCCACAGTCCCTCAGGAGACAGAAACCACAGCGTTATTTGATCAGAAAGAATTAAATGTAACAAGTTGTTAACTAGGTATAAAGTTATATAACTAGTAATTGGGTAAAAAGAGTGCTTAAAGGTATCATGGGAATAACAGCTGTAGGAAGCTACTACACCTAGGGCTAAGTGAATAAAGGGAATTAAAACGTAGAGACTTAGAAGAGAGACCCCATTGGATTGAAACTCAGACCTTTGAGGAGCTGGTCTCTGAAGAGGGGAAGGTTATGCCACAAGGAGGCAGTTTTTACAGCTGGAGGAATAATTGCAAAGTGGATTGAGCTGCTTCTAGCGCCCCCTGTTGGTCGAGCCGAATGTTGAGCCAGGTGGCAACTTAACACAGGGCACATAGATTCAGAAGGTAGGGTCATCCCAGGATTAGGGCTTGCTGACCCAGAGATATGCCCCTGGGGGACCATCCAGGGTGTGTCCATCCAGCCCCAGCATTTACCTGTCCTTGGGCTCATCTGCTCATGGCCTCCGGGTTTCCCAAGGGGACAGTTGTTAAGGGGACAGCTCTGAGCCAACTGGGGAGGCTTAGTGTAAATCTTGAGGCTTCAGCCTCCCCAGTCAGGGAAGAAAGAGATTATTGCACTTCAGCAGGGACCTCATGGCAGCTTCACTCTGAAGGTGGCCATAATTGTAGGGCTGGGAGTCGGGAGACTTGAGTTTTTATTTTGTTAACTGTCCAGTGATAGGTAAACACTTCACCTCTCCTGACCTCAGTACCCACACAGTCTACGCTGGGAGCACGTGTGTCTTGGATCTGTGTCCTAGTTCTTGTGGGCCGTCATGGAGGGCTTTGTCTGGTGGCTCTTTATAGCAGCTCCCAGCTTATGCTGGGCCCTGGCTGATGCTCTTGACTGTGCTAGCAGAGAGGCTGTGTGCGTGCATCCTGCACCCCTGCCCTCCCTCACCAGGCTCTCCACCCCTTGCTTGCAGCCTGGGGCTCTGTTCTGCATTTCAGTTGATTATTAAGTTTGAATTCAGTGTCCACAAGTTCTTTCATTTTGTTTCACATGCTGAGTCTCGGGAGCCCAATATGCAAATTTATGGAAAGCAATATGCAAATAAAGTGTAGGGCACCAAGCCTGCTAGAGAGGAAACTGTGAACTGTCAGGGGACCCAGGCACCCAGCTGGCTGTATGCTCCACGCCCCACCCCTCCCCATGACTTTTCCAGGCCTCGGTTTCCTTATCTGTAATGTGAGGGAGGTGGGCTAAAGGGTTACTCAGCTTCCTTTCTGGCACTCCAAACCCACCATTCTGTGTTTGGGAAAATTATTAAAGTATCTATGGAGAGAACAGCTTCTGCAATGGTCCTATTTCAGCAGGAAGGTCTTGGGGTACAGTGAGTGGGAAGCTGGAAACCTAGGGTATAGGGGACCCTTCCAGTGGAATTTCCGTGTCCTTATCCTTGTTTGGTCTTTCTTCTTCATCCCACTAAGGTATAAAATTAACAACAATAACAGCCAACAGTAGTTGAGTTTTTCTATATGCCAGAATTTCTATGAAATGTTTTATGTATTATCTCATTTAATCAATAAGGCATCGGGGCTAAGAGCTAGGGTTGTGGAACTGGCCATTTAGCTGCAGAGCCAGCTCTGCCACTTGCTTGCTGGCTGTGTGGCTTGGGCCACCTGGTTAACGGTGACTTTCCTGTCCCTAAATTTTCTCACCTGGAAATGGGAATAATTATTGTACCTACCACATAGGGTTGTGGTCAGAATTAAATGAACTGATCCATGTGTTCAGAACAGTGTCCGGCACGTGGTAAATACTCCATTGCAATCTAGCTATCAACACTACAAGTGCTGGTACTCTCAACAATCCTACCACATGGCACTGTTACTCCCTCTGACTGCTGAAGAAATTGAGGCTTGAGAGGTTAAGGGTAGGTGGCTGCTTAGTCAGCTCGGGTTGCTATCACAAAATACCACAGCTGGGCATCTTATAAAGAACAGACATGTGTATCTCACAGTTCTGGAGGCTGGAAGTCCGAGACCAAGGTCCCAGAATGGTCAGCTTCTGGGGAGAGCCCTCTTCTGGGTTACAAACAGCTATCTTCTTGTTGTCTTCTGACGTGGTGGAAAAAAGGTGAGGAAGCTCTCTGGGGTCCCATTTCTAAGGCTCTAACCCCATTCATGTGGGCTCCACCCTCATGACCTAATTATTTCCAGATGCTCCACCTCCAAACAGCATCACATTGGGGGTTAGGTTTCAGCACATGAATGTTGGGGGGGCAGAGACATTCAGTCCACTGCAGAGGTCAAAGTGGAACTCACGCCTGTGAATGTCCACACACGTGCACTCCACACCACCTGTGCTCCTGGAATGATCCCCTCTAGCCTGTTCCTCAGCACAGGGCTCAGGGTCCAGGCCCAAAAAGTGTGTGTCCTCATCCCTTTCCTTCAAGGCTCCAACAGCTCTTCTCTGAGACTCTCAAATTGAGAGAAAAGTATGTTAATTCACAGATTTCCCCACAGAACCAAAGGGAGAGGTGAAGGGTAAAGCCAGCCTGTGATGAGTCCTTTCATAGCCTGACACAACTCTCAAGGCTAATGACTGGAGTCGAGGGGCTGTGGCCCCAGGAGAGGTCACTGGTGGACCCGAGGCCATGAGCCCAACCACAGACTCCGTTACCTCATGTGCTTGGGCTCCTGGCACTGACTTATGTCAGGGCCGGTGAGCGTGTCTATACCCAGTGCATGTGCACACACTCAGGTTTATCTATTGGACTAATGAATTCTGCCAACACGATAATCAGCAGGAACTGAAAAGTCAACCAGAGCTAATTCTTTCGAGAGTGCAATGTAATTAATTTAAAACGACCAATTTAGTAGAATGGTAACGATGAGGCTAATGTTGTCTCCCCAGACGACAATCTATTAGTTGTATGGGGCCTTGGCGGGAGGTGGGGGGGGGTAGCAAGAAAGCAGGTGGCCCCGCAGAAGTGTGGCTATCCTGCAGGCTGCCTCCCCGCTCCCCGGCCTCTGCCTGGTGCTGTGGGATGATGCTTCTCCTGGGACACAGCAGTGGTGGGACCCCACTTCCCTCATTGCCATGGCCCTGAGGGACAAACCCATACCACTGTGGCTGATGGAGGCTGCTTGTTCAGGAAGATGTGCTGGCTCCAGATCAGAGAGCTCGGGGGAGTCTTAGAGACTTAGGGAGCATCCCCTGTTTGGACAGGCCTGGACTGAACTCTCATTGCCACCTCTGGCCATGTGACCTTAGACCAGTCATTCAACCTTCTGATCTATTTCCTCACCTGTCAACCGGAAATGGCATAGCCACTTCCTGTTGCTGTGCAGGGTTTCCTTCTCTCATTGGCTGTAGAAGCATTAGAGACAAAAGCTTTCTGTCACATGCACACTTTGCACTTTCATCCTGGTTTATGTTGCTTCTCTTTCTTCTTTTGCTTCTGCTTTTTTTTTTTAAAGATTTTTTTATTGGGAAATTGGGGGAAGGGGAACAGACAAGTTGCTGTCATTTTGTTCTTCAGTCTAGTTGTGGAGGACGTTGCTTCACTGGCCCAAGTTGGCACCATCATTGCGCTCTTCCCGGGCGAGGCAGATCAGTCGCCGGCTTCTGGACGGCCGCTCACGGCGGCTGCTGGCCGCTCACGCTGGCTGCTGGCTACACACGGTAGCCCATGGCAACCCACTGCCACAGGGGCTGCAGCCTACGCCATCCCCGGTGACTCACAGCAGCCCAGCTCCAGGTTGAGCTGTTGTTCAGCATCTTAGCTATAGAGGGCAGTGTCACTGGCCCTCATATGTGGGATCCGAACCGGGGCCCTCTGGCGTCCCAAGCCAGCTCTTAACCATCGTGCCACTCGGCTGGCCCTGCTTCTGCTTTTAATTCATGCTAGTTGGTCTTTTATGCAGCCTCATAAGGCTTCTTAACCCTTTTCCAGAATAAAGTGGAGGATAAATAAATTACAAGTAGTTGTGAGGATTAAGTGACAATTGCAAAGTGTCTATGCTTTACACTTTACGGGTGCTCTCTCTCTCTCTGTGTCCCTGGTGGGGTTCCAATGTCTGCTCCCCACTCCAGGTGAGGGAGGGCCGCACAGATCAGGGCCTGAGGGGAGCCAAAGTCTGAGCTGAATAGATGGCCCAAGAGCTAGGTCCCCACAAAGTCAGAAGTAAGATGGAAAAGCTGGAGCCAAGGCATAAAGTGTGTGTGTTGGGGGGTAAATTTCAGGGGAGCTATGATAAAGAAGGGCAAAAGGGTGGCTGTGGGTTCTCGAGCTGAAGTGCTCACACCTGCGGCCACTCTTTATGGGGTGTGTACGGTGCTTTAAAGGAGTCAAATTGGGGAGCCAGTGGGGCCCCATTCGGTAACTATGGGGCATGGATAGTCTGGGAGGTTTCTGTGTGCCCAGAAAGGATGAGAGAAGTGTGTTCTGGGGGGCAGGGTGCCCACTGAGCCCTGAGGGGTAGGCCAGTGAGGGACTCTCGTGGGCAGAGGCCAGGGGACCAGCATAACTGAGGTTCTCTCAATGCACACTCCTCTCAATGTCACCATTGGCCAAACCAAACATGCTTAGAGCAGAACATCAGGGAACCATGACCGTGAGGTGAGATTGCCACCGGGCTTTCTCCTCCAGCCCAGAGGTCATGTAAGTACGCCAGGCTCTCAATTCCATTGGCAGAGACACCGAGCATCTCAGTGGAGAGAAGATTCTTTCTTTGAGTAGGAGTTTAGTTTTCTCAAGCCCGATAAAAATGAACTATTAGAAGCAGCAGACAGAGAGAACGTTTAGACAAAATTCCAGAGAAATGTCAGGATGTAGATTGACTAAAAACTCGGGCTCTGATTCTCTCAAACTTTGAATCCCCATTTCCTAGCTGCGTGACCTTGCACCAGTGGCGAAGCCTCAGTTTTGTTCATCTGGAAAATGGGGTCATAGTGGCTCCTGCTGGCCTGACTGGGTAGCTGTGAGACTGAGGTGGGTTAGTGCATGAACAGCTCTGGGAGCAGGGACAGGCACAGGGCTGGTGCTCCATCCGTGTTATCTTAGTATTAAAAGCAAAAATCCCATTCAGAAAACTTAGAAATGTTTTTGTTCTTTAAAAATACATGTTCTTCCCCTACCTTCTTGACCTTGGGAGGCACTTGTTCCAGAAAATATAATAACTTCTTTTGTTACGGTAATGTTAACGACTTCTACTCTCTGACGTCTGCTCAAGTCTCGTAACCTGATAAAAAACTGAGAGATGCCAGGCTGCTGAAGAATTCTGTTTCTGAGAGCACTGTTTGAAAACAAAACTTTAAAGCAGTTTGAAGTAAATTCTATTACATTTCAAAAATATTAGGTGACCAGGGACTCATTTACATCCAATTTACCGAATATGATTTTCAATGCAAACAAATTAGACACAATCAATTTTTCTATTTCCTCACATCTACAGGAGAGTTAAAAAGAAATACAAGTTCAATGAGTAAGGGGCGCCCACTTCCAGACTGCTCTGCTCAGTGGTGGGATTAAGTGGATGCAATGTGGGTCTAGGCGTGCGCGGTGGGTTGTGGGTGTTGGGAAGGTAAGATAGTGCCGGCCCCCCACTCTGTTCCCCTCCCTGGCCCCACAGAGGGAGCAGAAGCACTGCTTTTATGGGGATAGGGAGGCTAGGGCCCAGGGATGCACAGAAACGGAGGGTCTTCTCCCTGATGGCTTGGAGAAAATGGAAAAAAAGATGGCGTTACTTCTGTCCCTGAATGTTCCTGACTTTGGGAAAACCTGGAGAGAGACACCCAGCTGTGTCACCAGAGACACCAGACACAGTGCCTCCATGCCCTGGTGAGAAAGCTGCCCTCAGGGGCCTTTTGGGCAGTGGTCATCAGAAAGGAGGGTGGCTGGGCCAGTACTGTGTGAGACACTGCCTTTTTAAGACTGCTAAGTTACTCACCACTTGTCCATCTGATTTCCAGCTTCAAATTTTTTTTTTCCCTAAAAAGAATTCCTTGCGGAGGCAGGGGCCATATGAGACCTCTCTGTAGCTTCCCCCCAATTTTGCTGCAAAACTAAAGCTGCTCTAAAAAAAAAAAATCGTCTTAATTCAAAAAAAAACCAAAAACAGAGCTCAGTGGAAATGAACAGCAGATCACGCAACAGGGCAGAAAATGGACTCAACCCTAAAAGGAGCAAGTTGTTTAAGTGGGCTTTAGGGAGGGAAGAATGTATTCAATCCATTATGCTTACCCAGAAGTCTGCCTTTTATTTCAAGTCAGTGAATTAAGTTGTTTAGAAAATTGTTCGTTTCATCCAAGTTTTTTAACTTCATTGGCATAAAACTGTTCCTACATTTTCTTCCGATGTTGAAATCTCTGCTGTATTGTAGTTCTGTCCTGACTCATTCCCACTGAATTTTATTTGTATTCTTTCTCTCTTTGATCAAATCTTGTCAGAGTCTTGTCTATTTTCTTATCGGGGCTTCAAAGCATTGGCCTGTTCCTGTTCCTGTCTGTCTCATTTTAGAACAGGCTTGGCTCGTCACCAGGATGGGACTTCGTGTTTGAATCTTTGTTTTAAGCTCCGAGCTAGGACACCAAAGTTGTCCCACGAAAGGCTTGTGTGCTAACTTTTTCTGAGAAGAGTTTTCATGCTAAGAATGAAGCCGACGCAACACTGTCGTATCAAAGATGGAGAGGAATATGTGGGTAGGAGGATAGTTTGGCCTTGAGCTGCCCTTGAAAATGACATCTACCTAATGCTAAATGCCATGCGATTGGGACAAAGAAAACTCCCCTTTATAAGGCCCTGTGGTGCTCAGCATAAAGAATTAGCAACCACAGATAAGACAGCAAAAATAGTGGTTATATTTTATCATCTTGCTCTTTTTAGAGAATTAAAGGCAGTCATCAGTAGAATCCATGTTACCGTAAGTACCCCACATCAGGGCTGTTTTAATATTTTAAGTGGATTTTACTGCTGGTGATTTTGAAAACACATACAAACACACATCTCCTGCTGTCTGCCTGTGGTGATGGGGAAATAAAGCGCAGGGACAGGGTCTCTGCTGACACTTCATTCTCAGGACACCACAGGTGCCTCATTCCCAGACACCTGCTTTCCTGATAGGAATGTGTGTGTCTGCCTCTAGCGATAATTTTTTCCCATCATCTATACAGCGTTTTCTATATATATATGACAATCACATACATGAAGAGTTATTTACGGCGCACTTTGTAAAGTGCTTTAAAAATACAGTTGCTACTCAGCTATTCCTTACAACTCCCTTGTGAGGGGGATCATGTCTGCACATCCAGCTTTGGAGGATCCGGAGGCATAATGCTTGTTGTTCAGGCCTCACAAGGAGTCCCAAGCAGCAATGCTGGCTGCCACCCCAGGGCTGCCCATGGGCTCTGAACACTTCTATTTGTGCTGGAAGCTTCCTCTGCAGGAGACATTGCCAATTCAAGTGAGAGCGCCACAGGGATCAGAAGGACCGTGAAAGCGGGTAGCTGGTGTTTGGCTAAGGCATGGTGACCCAGGGACACTCGTCTGTGCCAGGAGCCCAGGAGCTTTGGGGCAGAAGAGCTCATCCCTATGAACGGTGACTTCCCTGAGGACACACTTCTGGGATGGTCCACGGGGGCTGTTATTCTATAATCTGCGCAGAAGCTTGGCAGCATCACTGGGACATGGGCGGGCCCTGTCCAGGCTCTCCCAGGGGTAAGCGGGAGGGAGGCGGGGCTGGTGTCCTTGGTCCCTGAAGGCCAGAGCTGCTCCTGACAGGCAGGTGCAGCGGAAGTGGGCCAGCAGCCCCCGTGAGGGCAGGCCCAGGGTGGGTGGTGTGGAAGGAAGGGGCAGGAGAAACGAACCCAGAAATGTCCTCACAGCAGCAGCTGCCGTCTTCTCCCAGGCGCTGAGGCTTGACTTCTCTGTGGGGCAAAGAAGAGATGGCTCTAAACAAGAGGGGAGGTTGGGGGTACATGTCCGGTTCCTCTGCGGAACCATCCAGACCCTGGCTGATGCCCTGAGTGTGGGGACTCATGGGTGGGACCCCCCGCCTACCTCCTCCCTTCCTCCCCAGCTGGCAGTTGTGCTGTGGAAAGAGTGTCCATGCTGTGACGATGGCCAGCCTCCTATTGCCCCCCAGGGACCCAAGGCCGAGTGGGGAGAGGGGTAGGAAGGCAGATGCTCACGGAGACTTCTGGGTCTAGAAAGTGCCACCCCACACGTCTCATGTGTTTGATGCTGGCAGCAGCCCTGTGCAGTCAACATCATTAACTCCATTCTACAGATGAAGAAACCGATATTCCAAGAGGTTATGTGTCTTGTCCAAGATCAAACAAGTAACTGGGAGTGGAGAGTGGGCTCATTAGCCTCTCCGATGAGCCACAGTACCTGTGTATCTCCCTCTGGGGCTTTCGCTTCCTTAGGTATAAAGTGAACACTTTTGTATTCCTTCTGCCTCAAATGGTCCATGGCCTCTGGGCTGCACCAGGCATCACCACGGTCAGCCGTTGTGAAGTCCCCTTTTAGTCTCCTCACTTGACATATCTTTGGCGAAGCCTCTAACTTTTCTTGGGTTTCCTGGAGGAAGCTGAGTGTAACAGGGAGAATGCTGGTAAGAGGCCTTGGGAGACACAGTGGTTGAGGGTGTGAGCCCCGCTGGAAAATCTAAAAGGTGAGAGACAGGCTCACCTGAGGCTTTGAGAGGAACAAAGCACTAGTTTCCATTGCACCAGGATTGGCCTTCTCTCCTGGGGTCTGGCAGGTCAAAGGTGCAGGGTGATTCCCATGGACCACCTTGGACCATGTGTGAGAGAGGGCCAGTGTGCGCCATCTTAGGTTCTGTCCAAGAGGGCTACCTCAGTGGGCAGACAGACTACAGCTGCAAGGAGCTGGAGGGATTGCTGAAAGCTTGGAGGCTGGGGGAAGAGGAAGGGGCCAACAGGAATGAGATGGTTTTACACAGGGAACTGATGGTGTGAGAGCCCCAGCTTTGGGGCGTCTCCAGAGATGGCATGAGCGTGCATACGAGACAAAAATTCTCCCCAACATCAGAGGGAGTTGATGCTAGATCACCCCAGCAGTGCCAGCCAAGGGAGAACTTTCTGCTCTCTATTCCCTTTCTTTCTTTCCCTCACCTCATTCCAGTTCCAGTGGGTCTGAAGCTGGACAGGAGTAGAAGCTCAACGTTGGGGGACCGGAGAAGACGGTGACCACATGCCCCCCGCCAGTCTGGCCATCTCTACAGCCCTGGGCCGGAAGAGTGGAGGGAGGGGCCTCCAGCATGAATCAATATGGAGTCGTGACTATTCCTCCGGGCTGGCGTTTTGATTATTAAGCCAAGACTTGTGAGTACTGGAGAACTGTTTGAATTACTCAAGAATGATCAGAGAGCCGTGGGAACTGCCACGTTTTCACCCAGGCGTAGGGGAAGATGGGCTTCTGGGAATGCATTTTTTAAAAATTAGGAGATAAAAATAAAGTTGCTCATTGAATGTAATGGTTACACAAATCTGCTTTCTCCTTTTGATGGTTAATTGTGTGTGTGTGTGTGTGTGTGTGTGTGTGTGTGTGTGTGTGTGTGT
>NW_017731395.1:4764384-4769173 GCF_001890085.2 Hipposideros armiger | reverse complement strand
CATTTTTAAATGTATAGGTCAGTGGCATTAAGTACATTCACAATGTTGTACAGGCATCACCGCCATCCATCCACGGAACTCATTCCATCTTCCCAAGCTGAATATCTGTCCCCATTAAATAAGAACTCCCCCTTTCCCCGGCCCCAGCCCCAGCAACCACCATTCTACTTCCTGTCTCTAAGAACCTGGCAGTTGATAGTTTTCATGGCATGAAAATATTAAGTGAGGTGTGTGCACCTGGATCAGGCACAGACCACCTGGCACCACTTGGAGACCCCTGGTACCAAGTCATTGGTACTCTACTTAAGACATAAGCTTCATTTTGACACCTACCTTCTTGTTCGTGACAGAGCCCAAAGCTGAACCTAAGTCCGTTTGACTCTAAACCTGTGCTCAAAACTTCAAGGAATGCATCTTGAATGGGATAGTGTCAGGAACCTGGGTAGGGGAACTCAGGGGGCTGGCGGCAAGCTGTGAGTTTAGTAGATGGAGATTTTTCAAGCCTCTCAAATCACACTTGGTTGCTTATTCATGGGATCAGCTTTGTCCACAGACATCCAGGTTTCCATCTTTTCTTTTCCTTTTGGCTGAGGGCTTATTATTTACAAATGAATGTTCCTGGTTACTTAGAACAACCAGAGCTCCGTATTCACACTCCCATGGATAGTATTCCACAGACCCCTTGTACCACGGCTGTGAACTCTGCACACACTCAGCACATACACTGCATTACTCACCCCTGAGCCTGGCACGGGGAGCTCAGCCAGGGGTGGTGCATTTTAATGCAGCCACAGCCTGACGCCATGGGCTTGTCTAACCAGGTCCAGCACTAGCAGGAATAATTATTGTGCTTGCTCCTTTTTACAATAAAAACACCTGACATATGTCAGACACTGTTTGACCTCCATAACCTCATTCAATTCTCATCACTACTTTAGGCTGGGCTTGCTAGAAGCAGATATGAGATGAGGATTCTTATGCCAGCGACACCTACACCGACTCTGAGGGCAGCAGGAGAGGTCAACAGAAGAGGCGGGGCCAGAGTGTGGTGCGGCTGGAGTCTGGCCCCAGCCCCGTCCCATGGGGAGCTGGGGGTCTGGACGATAGTAGAGATGCTCTGTGTTGAGACCCTAGGCTAGCCGGTAAGCTGTCATCGCCTCAGTTTGCTCATCTGTGAAATGACACCAATTCCTGCCTTGCCTTCCTCCAAGGACATGGGAGGATTAAAATGTGTATGTGAAAGTGTTTTGAAAACCACAAGGAGTTCTGCAAAGGTAAGGAGTTAATTCAAGGAGAAGGGGCCACAGGCGAGACCACACAACCGACCAGCCAAGAAGTTGCAGGAGATCCCCGGGTTGGGGTGCCCCCTGGTTGCTCTTGAGCCAGCCCTGTTCTCGGAGCTCTCCAAAGAACATTCTGCCCTGCTGAGGCCTGAGCATGGAGGCCCCACTGGGATGTGGGGCATCAGGACTGTCCCATGGCTGCCCGCACTTCCCACCGGGTGCTTCTGGGTGGGATGACCTTTTCTCTACCAGCCTCCATGGCCTTCATGGGCCCCAGCGTCTTGTCAATCAGTGGGCCCTGAAGGCAGCCATGTTTTGGCCTCTGCAATGGGCCACAGCCCTCTGACTGCCTGCAAAACCTCCCTTGGATCAGCCAGAGGTACTGGGACCACAGGCCCGTTGGAAGCAGCATTTCTTTGGGCATGTTCCTCCCTTGCCTTTGGGAAAGCAGCTGTTTGCAGAGGCCCGTAGAAATTTCTCTTTTGCTCTGCAAAAACTGTTCAGCAAACGTTTAAGGAATAAGGGCTTTATAATGATGAGCGTAAACACTGAGGAAGATCATCTGTATGGAACATACGTGTTTAAAAAAGAGGAAANCATCCTGCTACCTATTGGCAGCTCAGTGGCAGCTCAGTTCGGGCCGGGCATCGAACCACTGTTGCTCAGAGCTCAAACTCCTGAGCAAGCTCTTAACCAACTGAGCCACTCGGCTGGCCCTTTTGTCTTCTTTTTTTTAAATAAGAAACTGATGCTCAGAGGGGTTAAGAAGTGCAGCCAAGGTCACATGACTAGTAAATAAAAAAAACCAATATTTGAACTTAGACTGCCTTCCTTCACACCTGGGCCCTTCCTGTCACCCTCCATAGATGGGGGTCCTGTGATCTTAGAAAGACAATGAGTCTCTCAGAGTAACCACGCAATGGAACAGGGACAAAATGCCCATGGCCTCGACTGACATCCCAGCCTTCTCTACACTTGACTGGGGTGAGGTCCGGACCTACGAGAAGATCTTGAAGGTCACCTTGCAATCCAGCCAAGACAGGGTGGAGTGGGGTGGGCCAGGAGCGGTTTGGAGTGGGGGAGCTCTTTGTTTAATCCTTCTCTGTTCCGGGTGGTGATTCTGGCCCCTGGGGGAGGAAGAGGCCCTCTGCCTTTCCGCCAGTGCAGGTCCAGGAGGACAGAACTTACTAGGGGCTGGCTTAGCCTTTGTCACAAGCCATCAACTCCCTGCAGTGGAAGTAATCAGGCTCCTGCTCTGTTTGCTGTGAACTAATTAACTCTCCTCCCCCAAGCCATTGCTACAGTCCTTTATCATCTAAAGAGCTGCGGCTCCTTGTCGCTGTTGTGCCCGTGGTGGTAGGAGGTGACACGTGTTGCAATCTCAATGATTCTGCGTCTGGAGGGGCTGGGGCTCAAGCCCACCTGTGGCCACTGGCCTCTGCTTCAGGGATGTGAGAAGGGGACTGAAGTGACTTCCTGTTTTTGTTGACGGCACATGCTTTCTTGGTGTTCATTCTTCTCCTTCATTCGTTTCCTTGCTTTGCGAATTTGGTGCGTCACTTAGTTCTTTCTTGGTTTCCGTATCTTCAAAATGGCTGTCTCATAGGGTCGTTGTGAGATTGAATGGGATAGTGTGTTTAGACCGTTTAGACAATGGCTGGCACATAATCGGTGCTCAGTGAGAGTTAGCAATCACTGACATTATTAGTATGGTCAGTATTAGTAACAGCCTCCCTGAACTTTCACTTGCTCAGCTGTCAGGTGTGGATGAGCACCCTCATAGAGTTGTTGAGGAAGTGAGAGATAATATGAATAAGATATGCAGTATGGTGGCATTTGGCCAAAGTTGAGTTGTTCATTCACTCAGACGCAGGAACTTCATGAGCTGCCTGTGATGGGTGAGGGAGAGGAAGGAGAAAGAAATTCAGATTCTCATTCATTCATTCACTCATTCAAAAGCTAGTTGTTGAGGACCATCATGTTTCAAGCTCTCTGTAGTCCCCTGGGCCAACCAGTATCTCTCAAGAGGTTCTAGGTATGAGAAATAAACCTGGAGCCTGAGTTTTCCAGCAGAAAGGACTAGGCAGGCAGAAGTTTGCATTCAGGGGCTTACAAAAACCATCCCTCTCCTAAGGGACCTGAATCCATCCCATCACCACTTGATCGACTTACTTTCCAACAAAAAAAAGTAGACTTTTCATGTAAAAGAGAGAGCGATATAATGGCTCATTATTTTTTGCCCCAAGTATCAGCATGTGGGTCAAGGCAGAAGAATGGAGGGCAGGGTGGTAGGGAAGGGGGGCCGTGTGGGGACAAGTGCAGTGCTGAGAGGCCGGCGAGCTAACCGGCTCCCACTCCAGGCCTTTACACCAGCTCCCAGCTTCCCAGATGCCCTTTCTTCTCTTTGCCTTTCGAAATGCTTTCCTGTCCCGCTCAGTTCTACTCTTACCTCTCTTACGATGACTTCTTGGACTGTCTTGCCCACATCTGATCTTTCCTTGCTTTGACATTTTATTTCGGTTGCATTTAGGGCTATGTCTTCTAAAGCAGTTGCTTTTCACTGGCTCAGTGTCTGCTGATCCTATTTCCCCAGTTCGGTTATCAGCTCCCTGTGGTCAGGGCCATGTCCCAAGCCCCTTGGAACATCCACAGCACTGAGCATAAACTGTGAACGCTTCTCTAGTTGGAAAAGTCACGGAGGCCTCTGGAATCCCATCGTTATTCCCAAGACCTTGCCCTAATCCAGGCCTTTCTTGGTATCTTCCCTAAACCCCAGCAGCAGTGGGTCCCCATGGAGCCCTGTGTCCCCTCCAACCTCTCCTCCATATCACTTCATCCTCCACATTACCAGAACAGACTTTCCAAGGCACACCTGTAGTCCCCACCCCACCCCTTTACTTTATCTAGCCTCCTACAACCCCTCGCTCCCTGTGGACTGACATTCAAGCCCCCTCTCCTGATCTCCAGCCTTTTCCCTCTGGCCACTGCCCGCATCAGACACCTGGTTTCCCAGCCCCACGAGCCCAAGTGAGCTGGGACTTGGGTGCCTCTCTGCTCCAGCTCAGTCCTGTTCTTCCTTCAGTCTGCCTGGAAAAATCCTACCCATGCCTCAAGTCTGAGCACAAATGTCACACGTCACTTCAGACAGGCTGCCCCAGGCAGTGTTCATTCCTTCCTTCACCATATGGCACACCTTGCTTTTTAAAACAACCCATTTCTTGTTGGAGGACTAGATGCGGCTGCTACAAAGCCTTGTCTGTACACCCGGCTCAGCGGGTCTTCTGGAACCTTCTGTCCCATGAACTTCCCAGCACCTCTCGGCTCTGGCACTGAGCCTCATGTTCAGTCTTTTATAGCTCTCGCCTCTTCTTTTACTGTTTCTGTTAAGTCTTCACCTTACAGAGATGCTGTGAAGACAAATGAGATAATATGTAAAAATGCCTTAAGCTCCAGAAGATGGACTGTATTATTATGGCTGTAAAGCTCTCTATTGGGGAAATGAAACT
>NW_017731395.1:4752738-4758144 GCF_001890085.2 Hipposideros armiger | reverse complement strand
ATCATGCCCCTCAGCGTTGCACAATCTCCATTGGTTTCAGTCTAGGACACTTCGCCCTCATCACCTTAACAAGCCACATTCCATAGTAAGCAGGCAGGGCACCATCAAGTGAGAGGAGCCAGTGGGTCTGCTAAGGTAGCGCCATTCTCTGTGGGGGCCAGATATCTGCCCCCAGGGATTCACCTGTCTCTTTATCTTTTCTTGGGAATTTGGTACATTTTGTGGTCTACAGCACTTCCATTTACCAGGGCTGGTCCTGTAAAAGGCTACGTGGTAAATATTTTAGGCTATGCAGGCCACATGTGTCTCTGTTGCATATCCTTTGTGTGTTTTACAACTCTTTAGAAATATAAAAAACACTCTTAGCTTGCTGGCCACATGAAAACAAGCCAAAGGCTGGCCTGGCCTGTGGGCTGTAATTTTCCGACCCTTGACAAACTCCGAACCTTCCAGGTGCACCTGGATGATTGACATTCCTGGACCACTTCCAATCCGTAAATGCACTCCTCCAACGGCTTCCAAATCCAGTTGTTCAACAGTAATGTCAATGACATAAAAGCTGCAAGGTCAACAGGGACAGAAGGGCCTCTTTCCCCACAAGCTCTAATGACCAAATCTCCCCCGAAAGATGGGGGAGATTTCTCCACCATGACAACTGTGCTGGGAGAACAAAGGGCCAAAAAAGACCCTGAAAGAACACCCACCACCACGCTGCTCCCACCCTGCTGGTTCCCCAGCATGGGCACCTTCAATTCTGTCTGGTGCTTAAGGTCTCAACAGGGGGCACTACCCCAAGTGGTCTGGAGGTTCATCACACCTGGGCTGGGAGGAGGGCAGCTTTGTGGGTAGTGACAGCTGCCGTGGCCAGAGCACACGGACTTGTGTGCAGCCTGGTGACTGCCATGGGGTGAAGCCACATTCAGGCAGTGGGGCCTGTCAGCCTCTCAGGTGCTCTTTGGTGACGAGGGTCATGGGGTTATGAACCATAGCTTTTTGGGGCGTGTGAATGGGAAGGGGGCAGGTAGTGGGGGTCAGGGCTTTTTATGACCCACCCTGATTCCTTAAGGTTGGGTATCTCATTGGAGAAGAAGGATATTGCCAGGCAGGGCAGTAGAAAGGCCTGCTTTCTACTTCACATCTCACAGGGCCAGTTCTTGTTCTCCAGTCCTATCATTATCAAACCTCTGGCTTTGAACTCCCACAGCATTTGGTTTCAATCTCTCATGGCACACATAGGTGTGGCGTCAGCTAGCGCTGAACTCCTGAAGGCAGGACCCAGGCGGGTCTGACAATCTTTGAATTCCCCGGCCAAAGCCCACTGGAATAGAGTAGGAATTTTTCACTTTTGGTTGACTCAAAAGCTTATAATATTAACCCACATTTACTAAAGCTCTTGCTACGTGGCAAGTGTTTTGCACAGACTGTCTCATGTCATCCTCACAACACAGTTTCATGGGCAGGCTCTCCAATTGGTCCCACTGACGTCTTGAAGTAACTGCCTATAGTCATTTGAACAAGGGGAGCACTCAGGACACAACGCAAGCTGTCTGGGCCCTGCCCACACTCTCAACCCCCAGATTGCAGATCAGCTAGTTCACACCTGTCACATCTTTATTAGGACCCACTAATGGTGGGGGGGCTATCTTTGGTAGCTTACAGATGAGCAAGAGTCTCCCCAAATAAGGGATGGAAAGAATTACTCAAAAGGCCAATGGCTCCCAGCCTTGGAATTCTCTGGGGAGCTGGATTTTTGGGGATGCCTGGTGAAGCCTGTGGAAAAAAGCCTGCAAACAGAGGTGAATTTCCCTTTATTTTTTTATTGTGATAAAATATGCATAACAGCTACCATTGTAACCATTTTTAAGTGCGCAGTTCAGTGGTATTAAGTACACTCACGTTGTTGGGCAACCATCCCCACCATCCATCTCCAACACTTCCCCTTCATCCCAAACAGAAACTCTGGCCCCACTAAACAATGACTTCCCATTCCCCACTCCCCCAGCCCTTGGCCACCCCCGTTCCCTTTTCTGTCTCTATGAGTTTGATTATTCTAGGTACCTCATCGGAGTGGACTCGTATAGCCTTGGTTTTTGTGACTGGCTTCTTTCACGCAGCATAATGCCCTCAAGTTTCATCCATGTTGTAGCAGGAATCAGAATTGCATTCCTTTTTAAGGCTGAATAATATTCCAGCATGTATTAAAGGAAAAATAAATTATTTGTGACACTTGTTACAAGGTAGAGTTTATGCAAGATTCTTCAGTTTCTTCATCTGTAAAGTGGGTGCAATACCTGACCAGACTGTTGTGAGAATGATAGAAACGGATGGAGTTGAAACCCCTGTCATTGAGCATGGCATTCAGTAAACATTCAGTAAATGTTACTCTCCCTCTTAACTTTTTCCCTTTCTCCCCTTAATCTCAGAAAACCCACCTCCCTATGAAAGGGTACCAGATATGTGCANTGTGTGTGTGTGTGTGTGTGTGTGTGTTTAATTTTCAAAGCCCCAGGAGTTGTGCCTGGTACATTTTAGCCACTCAGTAAGTGTCTGGGGTATGAGTGAAAGGTAGCTTGGTTATGTCTGCTTTTTAAAACGCTCCTTGTAGCAGTGGCCGTGATGGGGACACACGATGGCGGCTGAGGTCAGGGGGTGGCCGTGGGACACCGGCGTTACTGGCTCACCCAGACATGAGGCTCTGCACACACAGCATTAGGGAAGGTACCTGGTGACTGAGATGCAGAGCTGTCTGTTCCAAAACATGCTCGCTGCTCTTTCCGTGCTTGAATCCAAGGGAATTTATCTTCTTACCTCCCTTCCCAGCATATGTTGTGAGGTTGCTGCTCCCTTTCAAAGGAAAGTCTCTCCATCCTATCCGCCCTGGATCCAATGGGCCGTTTGTATCTCCCCAGTATCACCAGACCTGAGGAGAAGCATACCTGGACAGAACCAACTCCGGGACTGGTGGTGTGTGTTACTCCATTCGTCCACACACAGCGCCCACTGCACCCCAGGGACCAGCACTCGCAGCATGAGGTTCATCTGAATAGTAACCTAACAAAGCCATAATTGGGAGTGTAGTTTATAAAACCATCTACAGCCCCTTCCAAATAAGCAGTGTTTGTGGTTTGGGAGTAGCCCCTGGCTTCATTTAATCTGTGCATTGCCTCCCATCTCAGTGCAGGTAACTGAGACCTGTTGGATGAATCTATACTATCGACTAAGCAATTATGGGCGACTTGGAATGTGAAACAAAACTCTGACCAAGAAGAAACTGCAGGTGAGTGAGAGCAGGTGGAGGAAAGTAAGGTAAGCCGGAGCAGGGAGAGAAGACGAGAGGGTAGGAGCGATGGGGTGCTCTCTGAAGGGGCCTAGAAACCCAGATAGGCCTGGAGTTGGTGTTTTTGAGAAAGATTACACCCCATAGTAAATGCCCACTGTGGCCCCAAGACTGAGTGAGCCCCAGAGAGGGTGCTACCTGGAGCTTCCAACAGGGCTGAGTGCCACCCTCCGGAACAGGCAGGAGGCCTATCGTCCCCGACATCTCTGACCGCCCCTTGCTCCCAGGGCCCATCTCCACACACCTCCATTCCTGAGAAACGGGGCCCCACATCACATGGGAGTGAGACGTGTGTCTCCCTGCCTCCCGTGCAGGTACCCACATCCCCTGATGGCTGAGGACTGTGTCTCCCCTTCCAGATGGCATTCCTCTTAGCCTGGGGGGTAGGGTGGACCAGTGTTAGAGGGGAAGGACAGAGGGACACAGCTGACGTTATTTTCCCTCTGCTTCTTTTTTCCCTTTGGGTAAGGATTGAGGCGAAGTCAATTAAATGGAAAAGTCGGTATGGTTGGGTTGAGAAATTAAACAGAAAATCAGCCTAGCAAGCATTACAGCGCTTATAGGAATATGAATTCAACTGAGTGGCAGCGTTTGGGCTGGGTAGCGGGTCTGGCAATGTGGAGGTCTCCCAGGGTATTGTATTCACAGCGCGATTTTCATCAGTTCATATGGAAGGCATTCATAATGCAGGAGGAGCCTCCTTGCTCAGGTCACTATCGTAAATGAGAAGTTAGTCCCAAGAGATCTTATCTGGTACAATAAATGGATAAAATTATTGAATTTATTAACATCTAAATTAAAAAGCCTGAAAAATGGAGTTCTAATTAATCAGCTTGCAAACAGCTACCCCCAAGGATAAGATAACAAACCCGTTCGCAACAGCGAGTGATTGCAGACATATTATATTTTAAGACAATAATAATATTTTCACAGCAGCTCCTATCTGAGGACTTCAAAGCTGTCCCATAAATGTTAATTATTTAAAGACTTTCTGAAACTGAAGCAGATAATGACTGTTTTCTCGGGCTTTCTAATGAGGAAATGGCACTGAGGGGGAAGGGTGAGTGCCCTTGCCCAAGGTCGCGGTGCGGGCTGTCAGAAAGAGCATCAGGGAAGTAGCAGCTCTGTGACCTTGCTCTACCTGCGGCCTCGCGACCTCTGGCTTTCTGGTTCCTGCTCTGTGCTCTGTCACCAGTCTCCCTCCCACCCACTCACCCATCCGCCATCTTGTTTCACACTTGGGCCCGGGCTTGAGTGTCCACCAGCCTCCCGGGGACCTGTCCCCAGATTTCAGCTTCCCCACAGGTGCTACAGCAGCAAGAGCTCTCTGATGCCCAGGTGAACTGTCAGGCTTTCTTAAACGGCCCCTCGCCTGTCAGGAAGCCTGCGCAGAGCATCACCGTAGCCCTGGAGCGAGCCCAGCGTCTTCCCACCACAGGCTGGTGGGAGTGCTCAGCCTCTGACCTTCTCTGGTAGGAGTGCTGGTCTTTAGAAAGGCTTTCTCCTCTACTCCAGTCTGGTTGATCAACCCACTGCTCTGACATCTGGTCTTCCGTGCTGCCGTTCTGAGGCCTTGTCCTTCCTGCAACCCCAAGGGCAAAGGGGCAGGTCCCTCCCCTCTCCTGAGCTTTGTTGGGGGCAAAAGTGGCTCACTTACCACCAGGCAGACTGGAGGTAAGATGCCAGAGACTCCCTGGCAAAATCATCATGCCAGGCCCTAAATCATTTACACACATGGGGAGGCCAGCCAGTGCCAGGAAATCAACGTTGCCCTTTCCCTGTGAGAATGGGGGTGGCGGAAGCTGTACTCTATTTGCATAACAGGTCACAGAACATCTTCATATTTGATACCTCACCTCACTGGCACCTAATCCCTGTAAGGTAGGGAGAGGCAGGCAGGATGAATTCTATTTAATAGATAGGAAAGGAAACTAACATTTTCTGAGAATATTGTGTTGGGCAATTTATAGATGCTATCCTACTGTGTTTGGTAAGATTTTTGTCTTCTTCTTTTTTTTTTTTTTAGCTGAGCCATCCTGCTACCTATTGGCAGCTCAGTGGCAGCTCAG
>NW_017731395.1:4742933-4748693 GCF_001890085.2 Hipposideros armiger | reverse complement strand
GGGTGTGACATGATGCTGGGCATAAGCTTCTCCTCTCCAGAGAGGTTCACTGCTACCCTCTGGATGTCATGGCCAGAGCACCACTTTAAATCTCCCTTAAGACGGTTGATTATGGGTATACGCAGTTGAGGACTGTTTGCAGAAACACCGTGGAGGTGACATCCCGCTCTCTGAGCTGTGTGGGTGGATGTTTACCTGAAGGAGACGGCCCTGGTCTCTCTGGAAACCACAGCTTGTAGAAACAAAGGCACACAGGCACTGCATAGTTCACGGCCACCGTCTGTCTCTGTCCCTCTGCCAGAGCAGCTCTGCTCACGGAGGGTGCCAAGGACACGCTCCTCGTTGCATGGGTAATTTGTCTTCCCTCAAGAAATCTTTCATTTTCTTGCTGAGTTAGTCTTAGTAATTACTTATTTGGTGAATTCTTAAGTGGGTAACCAAGTGGACTGTCCAGGCCTTGGGGGAGGAAGGTCTGTGTTGCTTCTCGCTTAGAGTCAGTCAGCAGGAGCTCAGAAAAATCAGGAGGATGGAGAGAACATGAGAGGCCTCGTGGATTGTCCCCTGACCTGAGAGCCTACCCCCATCCCTCCAATCCCTCCAAACACTCTCCCCACCTCCTCCAATATTCAGTGAAGGCANCCCAGGGTACGGGGGCTCTGGCAGGGAGTTGAAGATGGGCATGGGGGATGGGCGCTGCCCTCTGGCCCCTCCAAGGCCATTGTGGTAAGGGCCCCAGCCACTGCCCTCTCTCTCTCCATCACCTGCAAACCACACACAGGGGTATGTGTCCCTGCTCCCTTCTTCCTGTGACTGCAGTGTGACCTTCCTTTACGTAGAAATGGCAGCCTCTGATGTTGTGGTTTTGGGGTGGAAGCAAGGAAGTCATTTTTTTTGCTTTGTTTGACTTGAATTTCTCTGGACCACCTTTGTTCGGGGGAAAAAAATCTTCCCTGTGTGCTGCCCGGCTCTGGAAGGTCTGCCTGTTAGAAAACCGTTCCATCGCCTTGTGTAGCCGTCCCTCGCCTCCTAACCTACCCTTCTTACCTCTCCTGGAGAGTTGCAGGGTTGAGCTATGGGGCCTCTGAGTCAGGGGAGAGATGGGGTAATGGGGGAGCACAGAGCACCTGGGGGAGATGCAGGTCTGGGGCGCAGTGGGGAATAGAGTGACCCTGGGGGTCCTGGGAATCATTCTGGGGCATGGGGCAGAAATGGAGACCCCCAGGCTGGTGCCAGGAAGGGGACAGAAACCTCCTTGCCCTGCCTTCGTCTCTCAGTTCTTCCTTCCTCCTGCTGCTCTGCCTCCATCTTTCTCTTTCCCTTCTTCCTCCTCCTCCTCCCCTTCCAGCCCGTCCCCCTCTTGTCAATCAAATACTACGTGCCAGGCCCTGTTCGCAGCGCAGCCCTCAAGGTGCATCGCCTGTAAGGAGGGAGGGAGGCCACGGACAAGGAGGCCCACACGGTATTACGGACGCTGAGAAGTGCTACGGAGGAGATAGACCAGGTCAAGAGAGTGTTGGGTGGAGGGGCGCTGCTTCCCCTGGGGTGGTCAGGGAAGGCCACTCTAGGAGGGGACATTGAGTTAAGACCTAAGTGATGAGAATGACGCCGCCACATGGGAACGTGAGGGAGGGAACAGCCAATAAAGTCCCGGAAACGGGATCGGGCCGGAGGGACAGAAAGAAGCCAGAGGGAACAGGGAGGGAGTGAAGGGGGACCAGGTGAGGAAGTGCCAGGAGGCTGGCAGCCCCGGGGAAGGAGTCTGTGTTCAGGTCTTACTTCAGGCCCGTTGAAAGCTGGGGAAGAGGAGAGGAGATTCGTGAAACGTGGATTATAGGCGGGCAAGGGAGAAGGCGAAAAAGCCAGCAGAGAGAATGGTGGCTTGTTCTGGAGTGTAGAGTGGCAAGGATGAGAAGTGGTCAGATTTGGGATAGATTTTGGAGGCACAGACCATAGGACTAATGACGTGCTGACTCTGGGTGTGAGAGAAAAGAGAAAGGAAGGATGACTGCTAAGGTTTCAGCCTGGTTTCTAGAAGGTACCGTCTACTGAGATGTGGAAGGGGTGAATGTGATGGCAGGTGGGGTATCTCGCAGTCAGAAGATTTGGGTCTGCTTGTTCTTCTTGCACAACTCACTGAATCTTGCCAGGCCTCAATTTCCCCATCTGTGAAATGGAGGCAATTCAGTGTTACAGAGATGGGTGGGAGCTCTTTGTAAGCTGGAATACACACACATGTATGGACATGTATATACATGTACATATGTACCTATGTAGCTCTCTAAGCACACTTGTATGAATGTGAACCCCTATGTACCTCAACTTGGAGAGATGGTCTCAACCTCAAACGTTCTGTCCCATTTGTCACACACGCATGTCCCAGAGCTTGCTCTGGCTTCTAGCTACCTTCCTTCCATGTCTCTCCCCAGCAGTTCTAGACTCAAGGGGATGCCACCCCCCACCCCGCCTGAGAGTGTCCTCCAGCCTCACATCCTCCAAATGATCCTCCCATCCTTGAAGACTCCTTCTCACTCAAATGCAACTTCCTCCATGAAGTGTCCATCAACCCCTTTGTGTGATCTTTTTTTTTTTACATCCTCCAAAACTTGCATAGCCCTTTGTACCTTCCTGTGGAACTGCCACATTCAGTTTTGGTATGTAGCTTTTATTTATGTGTTTATTGGGTAAACGAATTAAACGTGCATTACTTGTTTATTGAGCAGACACTGACGGAACACAGACTGTGTCCCATTCATGGTGGCTAAGTGCTGGGGACACAAAGTTGAGAAGAAATTGTCTTTGCCCTCAGGGGGTTTATAGTCTATGGAAGAATCTAGAGAGTCAGTGATCATGGTGGCTTTTGAGAGCCATCTTTGTGCCATGTCTGGGCTAAAACAGACCCTGCCTTTAGCTAACCCTAGGCTGCTACTGTGGGGCAGAGGGTGTTTAGACTCTGTGTGATCCAAACCCAAAGATGCCATGCTGCTGTGGATCTGTTTAAATCAACAAAAGTCCTATGGCTGGGCATTTGGGGGCAGGTTCTACCCCAAAAGTGAGTCCTTCCTCCCTGGTCTCTCCCACATTCAGATCAGTTTCCCCCACGTTCCTTATGTATTCACAATTTTATCTCCATAAATTCTCCAGGCTGGAACATGACACACTGCTTTAGGGCTTTGCCTTCAATGCATTGCCGCCCTAATTCATCCTGCTGCTTCAAATGATAGAGGCTCAGAGCCCCATAAATCACCCTGCCCTTCCCAGCGCACGACCTGATGAATATGGAGCCCGAGAAGAGACCGAGCTGGTTCTTTATGTCTCCTTACCTTGGCATTCTGTGCTTTAGGAAAGCTCACTTTAACCAAACTTGGGGGGAGGGTGGGGGCTCAGATGGGGTGAAGTATGGAGGGGGCAAGACTAGGGAGGGGCAGAATTAGACTCCAGACTCCCTCCCTCTCTCTCTCCCTTCCATCCTGTGTATTTTAACAATTATTTATCAATCATATACTCCACAGCACTTACGTTCTCCTGAAATACCAGGCATCCAATGCTTGGGTTTGTTACCCTATCCTTATATATATGCGCCATTCAAAGTCAGTCAGTGGCGTTTCTGCTGGAGAGTTAGGTAGCCCCTAATTCACCATGAACATCTCAGCACAGCACGAATTGGTCAGCCTGATAAATCATGGCACCCACAGAGCTCTTAAGGGACTGGGGTGCTCAGTAGAGGCAGGGGACTGGAAGCATCATGGGTGCCTCTGGCTTGGGAGGCTCAGAACAGTGGGAGTCTCTGATAGGTTAGAAATGAAGGGTTTTGGTTCCTGGTAGACCAAAAAGGGGCTCTGAAAACATACATTGCACTCATTCCTGTGCTGCTAAGAGCTACCTGGTTCATGACCAAATTATGCCCGTGGAAGTCTGGGCAAGCACTTGACTTCTTTGNGGCCCCAGGCCAGGCTGCTCCCCTGAGAGAAAGATGAAGGAAGAGGCCAAGGAAAAGGAGACTGGGTTACCCCGGGACAGCTTCAGAGACTTTCCCACAAAATGGAGCGTTCCAGCAGACGTCTAGGGCTGCCCACCAGGCGTGGATGCCTTCATTCCAACCCACTCGCCCCCGCACGCCTATACCACAGACTCCACGTGTGCTAAGCCTAAAAGAAAGACCTTTCCTGAGTTCCCTGCCTGCTGGCCCACTCAGTTTTTCTCTGAGAATCGACGCCTCCACGTCGATATAACATAGGGACTTGACAGCTAGGGTCAAATCCTCGTCCTGACCCTTGTGGGCTGTCGCCTCAGTTACTTGTGTCTCTGAGCCTTGGCTTTCTTATCTGTCAAATGAGGTGATAAAGAACCTACCTCATAAGGTTGTGGTGAGGGTTAGTGAGGTGGAGCTCGGAAAAGGCTTGGCCTCGGGTGCAGCACGTGCTCCGTAAACGTCATCCACTTCTACCTCCCGTCTCCTGTCTCCGTCCCAGGCTGACAGCCAGCAGTGGCCTCATTGCTGGCTGAGGTACACACTCTTGGAATGTCAGCTTGCCAGGAGCACCCCAAAATGATCTCCCCGAGGTTCTTCGTTTGGTTTCGCCTAGCACCCCAGAAGATCTAGGAAGGTTAATGGCTTCCAGGGGGGGGTGTCTCTTTACCTCCCACTGGAAGCCACTATCACTTTGTAGAACGGCTTTAGAAAAGGTGCATTTCATTAAATTTCAGAGCCCTTTCTAAAGCGTTTGCTGCCCCATCGGTCTCTCCAGCAGCAGCCATCTCCAGATGGGTCAGTCAGCCTCAGAATAGGACCGAATGGGCCGTGGAGTAAAGAACTACATCAGTAAAAGACAGGGGAAGATATTGTGCCTGAGGACACTTACTGTTCAGGAAGTTTGATGAACTTCCGCTGGGCTTGGACTTTGAACTGGCTGGAGATGTTGCAAATTTCTGGGCCTTTGGTTCTCAATGGGTTCCTTGGAGGAGCTGAGCATGGATGAAAGTTCACGGTGGAACTGTTTGGGGAGATTTTTCAAAACACATCCTTTCCCAGCTCCCATCAGGGTATTTGAGAATCTTGGTTGTGGGGGGTTATGTGTTGATAAAGCTCCCCAGGTAACACTCGTATACCTCCTGCTCTTGGCTGAGAGCCACAAGCCTTGGCTGAGGAGCAGAGAATACGCAGCACGTAGCAATGACCTCAGAGCATAGCTGCTGCTGTTAGACTATGGTGCAAGAAAAGTGGACCTGACACTTGTGTCATTTAGTTTAGGAACTCTTTCCACAGACAGCGCCTCACTTGCTATCCAAGGTTACACTCTGATAGCCAAGGCTGGCATATCTCCATTTTACAAATGAGAAAGTTGAGGCCCAGATAGGATAAGTACGAACGGTAAAAAAGGGATAAGCGAGAGCTAAGAATCCAGCTCTCCTGACTCATGCTGCCATGGAGAAGGAAGGAGGGGAGAGGAGGGGGAGAGATTTAAAGATACTTAGTTTAAGGAATTGCTTCACACATTGCAGAGGCTGGCAGGTCTAAAATCAGCAGGGTGGGCTGGCAGGCTGGAACCTCAGGGGAGCATTTAAGCTGCAGCTCAAGCCCAAAGGCCGTCTGCTGGCGGAGTTCCCTCCTCCTCAGGATGGAGCAGTCTTTTTTCTCTTAAGGCCTTCCACGGATAGAATGAGATACACCCAAATTATGGAGGGCAACCTACTTTTCTCAAAGTCTACTGGTTTAAATGTTCATCTCATCTAAAATACACCATCACAGCAACATCCAGATGC